>NC_137622.1:7831035-8241035 GCF_963280865.1 Gymnoscopelus braueri | reverse complement strand
AGGCATAAATAAAGGTAGGAGGGGCATGAGAAAGGGGGATAGGGTGGGTGGGTGGGTGGGTGGGGGGTAGGTGGACAGAGAATGAGAGATTGGCGGGGGGGGGGGGGGGGGGTGTCCTGATTGTCTGATTTGCCCAGAGCCTTTGGGGGCTCATTCACACAGCAATCTGTCAATCAAAAACAAAAGCGAAACTTCACTCAAAACAGAATTTTCCCCCTCGAGCTGAAAGGAGCCGACAGTGGCCGCCTGGCCGGACAAATTCCTCGCAGGAAATGAAGACGTATTGGAGAACAGGAAGGGGGCAACAGGCCCTGGCTGGGGTCGCGGGTCAGAGTTGAGGATTTGGGGGTCAGGGGCAGATATGAAGCCTTAAAGACGTCCGTGTCATATTTATTGGGTGGGGTTAAGGTGATCAGTGACTCCGTCTGCCAGAGAGGCTCATAAACTTTACAGAAGTTACTCTGAGGAGGATCAGGGAGCCCCCCTCGCCTCCACACACTACACACATTAGTCA
Organism: Gymnoscopelus braueri; assembly: GCF_963280865.1. NCBI lineage: Eukaryota > Metazoa > Chordata > Actinopteri > Myctophiformes > Myctophidae > Gymnoscopelus > Gymnoscopelus braueri. The sequence goes on along the minus strand of NC_137622.1, from coordinate 8,240,521 downwards.
ACCTGGGTCTTTTGAGGGGAGTCAGCACATTCTGCCGCATCCGCACCACGGTACCTCGCTATATCCAGAGCAAAGTTGCTCCCACCTGGCTGGGGCTTGTGGGGCGGGGGGGATGACGGATGAGAGCGGCTCCGCACTATTTTTAGGGGGGGGTGTTTATTTTCCTCACGGTCGGAACGAACCAACATCTCTCATTGTGACCTCTTTATCACAGCTGTGACCCTGACCTAACTCCTGCAACAACCAACCACCTCCACTAAACCCCCTCCCCCTCCTCCCCATCTCTCCCACCCCTCGCTCTCTCCTTCCTCTCAGCCTCGTCCACTCCCACATGCCCTGGGTCAACCACTCCCCTCTCCTCTCTGTGCTCTCCAAACAGTGCTTGTGTTTGTTTCTGTGTGTGAGTGTGACAGAGAGAGAGAGAAAAAGAGAGTTGGGGGTTGAGAGAGCGAGTGTGTCATGGAGAGAGAGAAGAGAAGAGAGAGAGAGAGAGAGAGAGAGTGCAGGGTGGGGGGCTGAGGGAGTGAGCGTGTCAGGGAGAGCTGGTAATACACGCATATGAACATGTTTATGAGGGGGGCGTCCTGGCTGATTTAGATGCTATTCTAAGAGCTAATTTACGGCAACTTGCCCTCCGATGAGCACAATTCATGACACAAGCTTATCGGAGGATACCGTGGGCCCAGTGCTCGTGAATCACTTAAAGAGAGATGAAACACTACACGAGAAAAAGGCTACAAGGAAATACCTCAGCTCCAGGTGCTGGCGGGCGGGGTCAAGGGTGAGGGGTGAGAGGGGTCACGCACCACCCCTTTAGGCCCTCTCTGAGCTCTGACCCCAACAGGCTGATGAATGGAGTGCTAACGAGGAGCAGCTCTCTCCAGAACTGTGTCTGTGCTCTCTCTTCTTGTCTCGTTTATTTTTTCCCCCCTCATTGTCTCTCCTTTCTGCAGGGAAACCATGGTTGTATATGGCAGACAAAAAAGTCACAACGCTTCTACCTGACGAACCCCTCAAATACCCTGCCATCTGCCGATGTATAGCCTAATTGCCCTCCTAGAACATTTAAACTGTGCATCGTCACCGCCTAACAGAATCCACCTGTCGCCACGAGCACTGCCGCTACTTAACAAGAGATTGAATAAATTGTTATTGCGCGAGGTGTTAAATCTTGGCCCGGGAAGGGAAGTGCTCTCTTTCTAATCAGGGTCGTACTGGCGCACACTGGAAGTGAAAGCGCTAATCATGGCACAAGCGTACAAGCACAAGCACACGGACACACTGTGACACACACACACACACACACAGAGGTCATGGACACAAACACATGCACACGTAGGCTACCTGCACGCACACGCGCACGCATACCCACACGTGCACACACACACGTGCACACACACACACGCACGCACAGGTCATGGACACATACACATGCACACAATACCCTTGCAGGTCCTGATGCGCACACACACGTGCACACACACACTCAGAGGGACGTTTTCACAGTCATATCGTAGAGCCAATTAAAGAGATGAGTCTTATTAGAGAAGGTGTCCAGGCTCTCGTTAATCAAAGGGTTTTCCTGGCTCTGCCGGCTGACACACAGAGCTCTCTGTCATCTTTATGAGAGCTGTCTCATCACGCCCTTATAACACAGTCATCCAAACTCCACTGACACCGGCGTGATTTAACGGTGACACTCGGCCCGGACCTCAGCCCCCGAATTCCGTCATGTCGTGGAGGGTCACCTTGGCGTGAAGCTTGGACCGGAAATGGAAGGCACACAGGAAATAGTTCTGTTTATTACGCTATAACGTGACAGAGCACTAATGTTCAGTGAATGCCGTAAACGTTCCTTCCCGCTGGCAAATACCATTATGACTCTTTTAGTTCTAGTGCGTCTCGCCCCCCCCTGCTGTGATGAGTGAGAGATTCTCCCGCGGGACGCGAGCGGGTGAGGTAAGGTGAGGACAGGAGGTGGAGACGTCCTGATTCTCTCCTGTCAGGGTCAGCATCGTGCGCACTCCCAGGGGAACAGCTGTCTTGTCTCACTTCATGGGGTCAAACCGCTCCGGCGTGACCCCGGTGAGACCCCAAACGGACCACCTGCGGCTCAGCCGACGACAGATTCCCCACCAAACACAACAAGACGGGCCTCGGCGCTCTGCAGGGATGAGAGAGCCAGAGAGTAATCCCCCTGTTTCTCTCCTCGCTGGGACTGCAACAACAGCGTCTGTCTGTCGTTCACTTGTTCAGAACACCTCAGCCGCCCACTGCCCCGCTCCGTCAATACTCAGTAAACTGACGGTGGAGTCAGACAGTTTGTTCCCACGGCGCTCTATTCATAGCTTCCGAGCTGGAATCTGTGACCTGTTCTGGCCTGCCTGAGTCGCACTCATAAAACCTGCTCTTCATAATGAAGAGCATTGATCCGCTCTCATTTCACATTCACCTCCATAGCTCCGTTACGGACCACAGAGCACTCCCTCTTAATCCGGGAAAAGATTCTTTGCCTTTGTCAGGGATACCTGATACGTTATTGGATGTACGCAGCAGTTTTGAAATGATTGGAATCACAAATGTCAAGGCTGCAGGGTAACTGTAGGGTGCTGTAAAGTACAGTTAGAGAACTAGTGGACTATTCTAGTCGGACGGACGGAGCAAGCCCAGAGTTGCAAGTCTGTTTGTATAGCAGTCTGCCTGCCCTATGGCCTGTGTGTCTGTCTCTCTGCTTAATCTGTGGCCAGCCTTGGTAAATGATTTTCCGGGGTCAGCTGCTCTCCTCGGCCCTCAGCAGACTAGCAGATTACAACTGATGTTGTCCATTAATGATTCAACCATGGAATAAAAATTCTGTGGATTTAACCCCTTGTGGAACACTGGAATGTTGGGTCCTACAGTGAGTACAAAAGCTTCATTGATGCGTGTAATCGTTTCTGAGAGAACAGCTGAATCAAGTGTAAAACCCATGTATACAATTTTTATTCTTGTTCTATTATTTATGTGAACGTATCGTTGCCAGATCTGCAAAGTGGTCCACAGTGAGTGTGTGTGTGTGTGCGTTTGTGAATCCTGGTTCCCAGGTCTCCTTGACCCTCCTTGAAGTCCCAACACCAGTTGAACTGATATGGCCCTTGGGGGCCCCTGGGTTATCAGGAGTAAATACATGCTGAGGAGCCTATCTGTGGCTCTGGCTGTGATTGAAGTTCAGCAGCCCTGACCTCACACAGCACAGCCCAGCCAGCAGCACCGACACTGTGGGAACAACTGTGGCACAGTAACTCCTCACTGTGGAAGAGCTGCTTCAAGACTGAGGGTCTGAGTTAACTACTTTCAACCTGATGACCCTATTTTTTGACATGTTTTCAAAAATGTAAAAAAAAAATGAAACTAGCAGATCTACAAGATCACATTGCATCGCCATGTGACCCGTTGTTAGCTTGTAGATCGGCTGCCACGTGAACACTTTTACAATGTGACAAAAACTAAACCTCCTCTTGGAATTATTTGTCTCAACTTCACTTAGTTTTCTGCTGAAGCATAGGCTTTCTTTTTGCCAGCAGAAGTGTCCCTTCAAATCAAAGGGACATGTTACCCCACCATATAATTATTGGACTTCTGAGATGGAAAATAAATCTTGTAATTTGATATATTTAATAGTGATGATTTTTTTTAAAGGTTATTAATCAGGAAACCACATTTTCCCTTCCATGTGTTTTTAAATCGTTATCCAGACAATGCAGCTATCTCTACCATTACTACCTGGCAAGTCCCTTTCCTACACGGCTCAACCAGCTTTGATATCTATAGATTTGCAGTGTGGTTATTATGATTGTGTGGAACCGTGGGCCCCTCAGAAATGCGGGGGTACAGTCTGTCCCTGCCTGTTGCATCCATCCACGTGCCGCTTAGCCAAGCTTTGAAGAGAGCGACCTACAGAGAGCACAATCAACCCGAGCTGCCAAGGTAACAGTGTTTTTTCACGGACACTACACATCCACTCTGAAAGCAGAGCTGTGATGAGAGCGTCGATGTGGTGATGGATGGATAGGCCACTCCATGTATCACACACACACACACACACCCACCCACAGAGGACGTGAATGGACCTCTTCCAAGTCCAATTCTAATGAGGCTGCATTGATCTGAGCTGCTCTTTATTAATGCTGCACTTAACACAGAAGACCCTTTTGCTTTCATCCTTTCATCTGTGGGCACATGTCCTCACTTTTATCATTACAGAAACCATGGCCCTCTTTGTCTGTGCGGACACGGATTGCTCTCTGAAATGGAGCCCTTTGACAGTAAACTCTCATTTAAAATACGTTTCCCACAACCAGGTACAAGCTATTAACACACTGGCTGCTTAAGGTTACATATTCGATTAGCTTTTTTCTTCAGGCTGAAGAATGAAAATGCATACATCACTACTATCAGTTCAAGTGACTGGTTTCATCCAGCAGTTCTGAGATTGGCAAGATGCATGACGGTCTTAGACTTGAATGCCCTCTACTGACAAAGAATGGAATAGAAAGTTAATTTAAACCAGTCAAAACTAATGTCACAGTATGGGTCGCTGAGTTCTCTCCTCAAATAACTTAAATAAGCACATTTACAATAATTACATTTAGAATAAGTGTGTACGTTTGGAATTAGAGGACTGGATTTGAGTTAACACATGCTTCACAGTGTTGGATGCATTTAGCCCTTCGGCTATTTTAGATGAGAAGCCATTCAAATACAAAGTAGAGGTTTGAAAACGCTCCGATTGTGTCATTGGTGTGAAGTGGGCTCCTCTATTTAGCCACTTTTAAAGTCTTTAGGAATGTATTTAACCACTTTCAACCTGGCTCACTATTTTGGCCATTTCATTATAGACTAACATTTAAAAAGAGAAAAGTAGTCCAAAAAGTTTCACAAAATGGAAACATTTCCACATAGACACTCTACAAGCTCACAACTCATTGCATCTTGAAGCGTTGTGGGCTTTTAGAATAGCTATTTTCATAATTTGTCGTCTAAGAATATAGGGCTTAAGTCGTTAAACAAAACTTAAACCAAAACTAACGTTTAGCAAAGGTCACATGTTCTCTATATTGAGCCTGTTCTAATCAGCGCCAGGAAATATAGTTACGCAGATGAAATGTGTTGATTTTTATTCAAAAGTTACTGTCTCCAGACAAGTACAAATCAGAAAGAGTGACAGATGGGGAAAGACAACTCAGAATGGGTAGAGTGCAGAGGAGAAAAAAAAAATCTGACATGGCCAAAAAAGGGAAGGAAAAAACAAAAGGAAAAAGAAAATAAAGCTCAAAGTTTTGTATATATATATACACATGATCTAATAAGAATTTATACCAATGTAGTGGTAAGTAAAGTAATAACAAACAATAAACAGTACTTTCTCCGTAAAAGAATTTGTTTTACTTACATAAAATAATTAGGCAAAAACACACACAGGCTGTTCATCTACTTTTATCACATTACATCCGATCACCTCGTGTCTCATGTCCTAAGAAGCCAATCAACCAACCATTAAACATGACTGATCCTCTGACATGGAAGATTTACTGTAAGAGAAGATGACCTTTCACAAGCATGTTTAAGGCTTGGGCATGGAATGAACACAAAGCAAAAATACCCCAAAGTAGACAAATCAGGATGCCATTAAAATATTTGTGTATGTGACAAGGACATGTCAAAATCTAAGCGTTTTTTTTTATTTTTTATTTTTTTATCTAGCTGCCAGAGCTTTCTGAATACCGTCTCACCTTCAGTAGGGTTTGAATGACTAGCTTGTCCTCTTTTAAACATTGTGGATTTTAAGCATTATTATAGTGACAGGACTGTTTGTTTTGCTTTAAAGCTGATTTTCACAAGTCTTTTCATTAGTCTTACCAAACTAATTTACACGTAGGAAAAAAGGTAGAAACCCCAGGACATTATCAAGACAAAGAAAAAACCATAAAAATACAAATTTAAAAATCTTCCTTTCACGCATGGCTTTACATGCTTTCAATTGTTTTGTGTTTTTTTTTTAAAGTCTACTTACACATTTCTCAAACGTTGTGACTGCAGGTTGAAAATAAGAAAATAAGAAAACCAAAAAGCACATTTATAAAATCAGCACCGATTCATATATTTATATATATATATAACCTTTTTCGTATCATTGTTATTTAAAATGGAGAGCTAACCCAGTTCCACATATCAATATGCTGGATTCCAAGGAAGAAATTTGATTTTCTTCAAAACGTGCTGCTGCTTTTTTGTTGTCATTTTTTCTCTTTTCCTCAACAGTCCACACAGTGGCACTAACCAGGACATACGGTACATATATTCTAGGGGTAAATGGAGGAGAGAGAGAGAGAGAGAGAGAGAGAGAGAGAGAAGCAGAGAGAGATAGAGAAAGAGAGAGAGAAAGAAAGAAAAGGCGAGAGAGAGGGGGGGGTGGAGGGAGAAAGAGAGAGGTCTGAATCTTTGGGGTAAAGCTTCAGGCCGTGTGGATCCACTGGTCTCTCTGGGCAAAATTCACAGCACTGAGGGGATTTTTCTTTTACCCATTCTAGATGATAATGGCTTCACCATATAAACCACCAGTGGTTATTAGGACCCGACCCCGGTCCAAAAAAACAAGCGAAGGGAAAAGGAAGGGGTAGGGGGAATTTTTAAAAGAAAAAGAAAGAAATTAATAAAACCAGAAAGCCGTCCGTCCACGTGGCTAGAACACAGTACAAGCTACTACAGTCTGTTTATAAATTACTACGTCACACCTGGTTACTGACTACCATTATAAAAAGGGTTAGACATAAAAAAAGGCTCTTAAGTTAAACACCAATTCGTCCCCATTTGAAACAAAAGCAAAAAAAAAAAAAAAAAAAAAAATGGATGTTTTTTTTCTTCAGACGTCTGATTTTTAAATCGGTTCGGAAGTGGCCTGTCACTCTGTTTCTGAACAGGAAGAGCTTACCCAAGATTATAAAAAGTAAATATCTGAAACAAAGTCCTCTCTGAGCAAGCAACACTGAGTGTGGGAGTCGTTGGTCCACGTATGTCGAGTATACGACAGAAATGTCCTTTACATAAAAGAAAACACTTCTGTTTATCGCATCTAAAATTCTCTTTAAATACAAAGCGCCTCTTCTCTCCTCTTCTCCCAGCATCTAAATATTAGCTTAAAACATGGACACCCCGAGGACCTAGACACAAATAAAAACATAACATTAGTTAACAAATCAACAAATACCAAAGAAACTCACTCAAATGAATCAAGCTCACTCAAAAAATCACCAACAAATAAACAAAACAAAACACTCAGTGTCACACACTGTGTCTAAGCATTTCACTTAGAATTTATGTTCCATTAAGCTTCTCTGAAAACACCAAAGCGGACTTTCTCTGAAGCCAGACTGAGATGATTCTGAATGTTTTGGACAGCAGACACAGGGTGGCTGTATGTTTCAGCGAGATAACTTAAAATCCTTTAAAGACCATTTTTATACCAGTTAGAGTGAAATATAAGGCCGATTTCACCAGTGAAATAAACTAATCCAAGTCTGTGTGACCTGGTAGATTGAAAACTAGGGATTCAGTGAAGTCAAGAAAACAGATTATTTCAAGGGCAAGGACACTTTGGTAGGTTTAGAGGTTTGGGTTGTGTACTTAACTTGCCATGATTTAACTACAAAGGTGGGGGAGACTTTTTTTTCCTTCTTCCATTTATTAGAAAAAAAATGATTCAAAATATGCTCCTCATTGACTTACATTGTTGTGAAAAAGCTCTCAAAGTCACTCTTTTAGCCCGTAAACGGACGCAAACAAAGCTGATTCATTTCTGACAATATAGATCATCACAAAACCCGGTACAGTTTTTGTTTTTTAATTTAAAATAATTCAACATAGCAAGGTGGCATGGCAGCTAGCTCCCAGTACCAACTCTCACACTAAAGGTGAGACACCACAGAAGACACTTCTTTTGTAAACTATTTATTGTTGCTTCAATAGAGAACTGATTGATTGGTTTAATATCATATTAAACCAATTTAGACCAGAGGCCAATTCTAAAAACGGCTTCTAAATCCTGACTAAATCCTGAATAAATTACAAAAGTTGTTTTTGCCTTGGCGGGGCACCGAGGCGAAAACAGCGATTGGATTCAAAACAACGATTTTCGCTGAAAAGCTACACGTTTGCATGCCTGGGAATTACCTGAATGCCCCCTCGAAGTGAAACGCTCAGAAGTGAACAAATGGACAAATTCAAACTATTTTCACACCACCTGCAATATGTTGTGCCAATGATCCAAAAATATTATTTTCTTTGTAATTTTATACATTTTCAGAATCTGCTTTGTTGGCGTTCATTTGTGCTAAAAGAGAGATTTTGAGACCCGTTTTACCATGCTATGTAATTCAATGGGGAGACTGAATTATGAATTTCAAATCAATCAAACAACTATTGAAGTTCATCTCAATGATATTTGGAATTACATCATGGCAAGGTAACTACCGTACACATTACAACCCAAACGAAAAACACAAATGTTTCTTTAAGACCATTTCAGGACGATGTTTCTCACCGATTCATCCATGATAGAAGCAGGGTCGAAGTAGTCTGGCTTCAGCTCGGACCTTTCACGTCGATTCTTTGAGGGAGGCTGGAACAAAATGACACAGGAGTTAAACATTAACTGATTCACTGCCAATCACGTAGATCTACGCGAACTTATTTAAAGCCGCCACGTGCCAATCGCGTAGATCTACGTGAACTAAAAAAAAAAAAAAAAATGTATATATATTTTTTTCAATTTGACCCAAAGACCAAGGAGATATGATTTTTCAAAGATCTAGACTCCTATCCACTTCCTTGTTAACTTAAAACTTAAAAATTCTGTATCTCGGCTCCTGAGTACTTTTTTCTTTTCAATGAAAAACTCTGGCACTGGCTAAAAAAATATGAAAATACCTCTGGCAGTTAATGGGTTAACCCACCAACAGGAACGCACTTTTAAAACAGTTCATTGATCACGATCAATATCAACTCTTGGTTTTGTTTTATTTCACCACAAGATTCAGTGTGCTGCTATTTTCTACCACCACAGGTGGTGCCTTTAAATATTTTATTCCATTTTGTGAAGTCCTTCATGTTTTTGTACAATGTTTTGAAAAGTGTTTTTTTAATTCATTAAAAGTCGTTATAACTGTCCTTCTGCTTGTGTAATGAATTACAGTATGTTAAAAGCTGAACTAACTGTTCTCTAAACCAATGACGGGCACAGATAGGTCTCCTCGAGTCTCACCAGGTCGATGTCCATGGTGTCAAAGTCCATGCCTTCGTTCAGATCGTCCATGCGACCTTCTGATGACATCATCACATCCTCCACTATTGGCTCCTCGTCTTCCTCCATAAGTCCGGTGCCACGGCGACTACACAAATAAAAACAAAAACATATTTACACCAATGGACTTGTGTGTGGCTTAATATAGGAACATACTGTTTGCAATCCATGGTTCAATACGCACTTGTGAATTGCACTTTTTCAACATTACAAACAGTTATTACTTCCAAAATGGCACTGTGTCTGTGTCACTGAAGAAAACCCCTCCCGTGAGTGAATCCAAAACTGTTTTTCTCCCCAATAGCAGCCTATCTACAAGCATTGCATCACATTGTGAGCTTGTATATTGTATTTTTGGTGAGTCTCACCGTCAGATTAACAAAAGAGCATAATGATTAGCCTACTGCATTGACGTCTTGTCGTCTGGACTGAGCTCGCTGCCTCATTCAAAATGTTAAGTTATTTCCAACATAAAAGCTTGAACAAAGTACTCCATGACAGCAGAGACGGACAACACTTGTGTTTCAAACACATTTTTAAATCCTTATATACAGAGATTAAAACAACCAAAAATAGTTTTATTGCAATAAACTCATTGCACTTGCAATAGTACCTCAGTGAAATAAGGTTTGTTTTTTTCCCTTGAAAGCAATGAAAGGCAGACAATAATCTTGTCATAATGTTAACTGTTATTTCTTTGCTGAGCAAAATGGAGAATTTCAGCAATAGTATCAACATTTACTGTACCAACCAAACTGAATCTGTTACCCAAAAACCGAGGTACGAACGAGGACTAACTGAACAGTTGCACCCCTAGTGTGTCCGTGTGTGTGTGTGTGTGTGTGTGTGTGTGTGTGTGTCTTACATAGCGTGCTGCAGGTTTGTCCTGAGCTTGGCGTAGTTCATGGCTCTTTCCTGCTGCTGGCGAGCTTCCTCCTGCTGTCTCTGTGCCAGCATCCACGTGACCTGGGAACTACGCACACACAAAGACACTGGTTCTTAATGTGGGGTCCGTGAGAGGGCTCCAGGGGGTCTCGAAGCAAAATGAGGAACAGTTTAAAAAAAAGTATGACCAATTTTATTTTTCAGCTATTTGAAAATAGCCGATCTACAAGCTCACGACGCGTCGCGATATGACTTGTGGTGAGCTTGTAGATCTGCTTTATTTATGTTGAAAAAGGTCCCAGGCACAAAATCTTTTCAGATGGGGGACCATGGCCAGATACATTTTGGGGTAAATTTGGGGGTCCTTGACATGGAAATGTTTGAGAACCACTGCATACCACTGCAACCACTGCAACCACTGCATCCTATATATATATATATATATATATATATATATATATATATATATATATATATATATATATATATATATATATATATATATATATATATATATATATATATATATATATATATATATATATATATATATATATATATATATATATATATATATATATATATATATATATATATATATATATTTTTTTTTGTCCACAGGTTAAAATGCCATTAACACGCTGACGCAGCATGCAACATTAAAATATGTCCTGCTGGCCAGAGGCCAGTTTAATAATCATGTCAGTTTACTGGTCAGTCACTGACCTTATTCATATAGAACTTGGCAAGCCTTTATGTGCGAGTTTTTCTAAACTTATTAATGTGCAAATGGGAAATCAAAATCAATCCTGCCCTCATGCATTTTGGCTCCTGATCATGTCCAATCGCCTGGGCACTGATTCATGGGTCGGATATGAAGTTTAACATGACACACCAAGATAAAGATGTAAAAATGTAATCAAAACTAAATGTCTTGTTGTGAATGACTGAGTGTCTAGTAAGTATACTGTCTGGTGCAACAGTGAGTTATCAGAATTATTATTCATACAGCAGCTTTCAAAACAGAGCTACAACGTACATTTAATATAATTCTATTATTTTACCCGTTTGCTTAATCGGAAACATAAAACGCACATAAGCGTGTGGGTGTGTATTGAAGACATGACGCACAATAAATAGACTGAATCAAAGCATTAATTAATTAAAAGCTAGTATGTAAAAATACATTTTGAGAAGATGATTTAGAAGGGATTTAGTGCATACTTGTAGTCCATGGGTGTTTGGATGTGCTGAGGCGTGTGCGGGAGGTGTTGGGGGAGTTGGTGCGTCTGTGGCTGGTCGTGGGGGATAGGGGGGTACACAGCACCCAAGTAGCTGTCTTCTCTGCCCCTCTTGGGGTCCCTCATGACCGTGGAAGTGAGGTGGGGGGACGGCAACATGATTGGGGTCTGTATGCTCTGCTGCCAAACTTCACTGCTGCTACTGCTCTCCTCTGGAATGCAAAACACATATGGTACACACTTTTAATTACATTGATTGCATTCATGCCATAACCTTAATTCCATGTGTAATTAAATATTTTGTTATAACAGTCTGTGATTATTTATGTGAACTGTGGCACTGATGAGAAGCACTGCTAATTAAGAGACCTTATCGGTCCGGTCAGTACTTTCCACTTTGGTGCAGGTACATTAATAGCACCTATACTCTATACCGATACCTATCCTTAAATGTACTTTAGTCAACTTATTAAAATGCCTTCTGACACAAAGTCCTAATCCAAAGTCACAGAACTCCAACTCAAGTCACAATAATCAGGAGCCAGGATTGGACTCAAGTATTACAAGACCGTCAGTCATACACATTCCCACAGCATTCTCCTTGCTCACTTCTCCCGGTCTGAGGACTTCTAATCACAGAGGCCTTTGTTTGTCTGAGTTATACCAACTAGAAGGGCTGGGCAATTAACCGAAAATATATCAAAACCGAAATGTAGAACCTCTAACTCGGTTAACCGAATCATCGAGAAGCAGTCTGATTAACCACTTAAGGCCTGTATTATGCAATGGCGGTGTGCAAAAATAGCTAGCCTGTAATATTTAGTACAGTACAGATTTCGTTAGAGAACTATGGGGCAGAGTAAAAAATATATATAAAATGATCATTCATTAATCGTAATCAAGGCAAAAGTTTAAAATAATTGTGATATTGATTTGAAGTCATATTGTCCAGCCCTACCAACTAGTATTGCTTTATGGGACCGTAGAAATTCATTTAGAACAACTGACAATACACTGACCCGGATCTAGATCTATAGTGAGCTCTCTCCTCCCATCTGCTATTTAATCTGCTCTCCCACCAGCATCTGGGTTAATCTGGGCTCCAACTCAGCTTTCATAACATCATGCCTGGGCTATAATGTATGGCTGATGGAGACCTCCACTCTGTGTGGGCACAAGTCTCCTCTACAAGTGAAAAGGGTACCGAGTGGATTCCCAACAATCAAGAAAATAATTGGAGAGGATTTTTTTGGGGCAACATAAAACTGAGTTGCATGTCTCAAAAGAGGGGTCTGGTTCCTTGGTAAACAGGTTAAGTATAAAGGCATCATCATGGTTCTTCAGAACAAGTTCGCACAACACATTTTGCAACCACGTATGACAGCAAAGTCTTTCATACCTTTTACAAATGGCAAAAATTGATGATGGGGAAATATATAGTCCACCATTGAGAGGGTGGGATTATAAACTGTTAGTAGTCGTTGCTACAAGAGATCAATTGGTGACATTGCGGTGGCCCATAGCTGTACTGCATGTCTTTGTTCGCCAAACGCTAAAGAAAAAGGAGGGGCCTGTTTACCAAAGAGCTGTCTCTACCTTCATAGGGACTGTCATTGCTACTAATGTTACAGGACTTGTTTCAGAATGTGCACACAGCTAAAGACTGTCAGTGAATAACTGCTTGTGCTCGCAAATTCACAGCAAGCTCACCAGCTGGACTAGTGCCAGTGTACAATGTGTACATTTTGTGCCTTTTCAATGCTTAGGCGATTAAGGATCTTAATTAAGGATTACTGTTCTGTTCAATCCATGAACCATGACCTGAGTTGACAATGTTCTGAGAGAAACTTTGTGATTTTAATTAAAGTGTTGTATGTGGTATAAACCCTGGTGGTGGTGGGCTACACGAGAATACAATTGTACCCAACAAACCACTTTTTTGATAGGTAAAAAGTATTAACCCAACTTCAAGCTACTGTCTGAGCTATAATCGCTGTTGGGGCGGACTAAATGAGAAGGTAACACTTGCTCAGAGCTTATTAAATTACCTTTTCTGTCAATTTCAATTCTCCGAAATCTGGCTTCAATGTTTTGACAAGGATTTTACCACTTCGGTGAATAACGGTACATTCTCGCCACCAACATTTATGTTTCCAGTTTTATTCTTCTTATATTATATTTCCTACCTTTCATCTGTGTGCAAACCACTTTGTATTGACTTACAATTTAAGAAATATTATATAAATGAAGACTAATTTACTTGAACCGTTACTGCCTGTTTAAACTAATGTATTAATCGTGTGTATAAAGTAGGGCCGCAACTATTGATTATTTTCCTAGCCATTAAATAACTTTTTTGATTAATAAAATGATCGAGAAGCAAGGTGTTTTAATATACATTTTTGTATATATTAACATGTAAGTTAAAATGTAAGTATTATTTTATACTTGGTCATACAATGGTATGATGCAAAAATAGCTTATCTAGGTCATGACATGTCGTATCGTGACGTGTTGCGAGCTTGTAGATTGGCTATTTTCACTATTATTGATATTCTTTTAACAGTTTTGAAATAGGGATCGATGATTGAACGATTATTATCTTTACTTTTAATAATCGATTGAAACCATTAGATCAATTAATTGTTGCACCATTGGAATAAAGTTAAGTTAGCGTTGCATGTGTTTGTCTACCTTCTGGCAACTTCCTCTTGGCCGTCGAGGGGCCGGCCGATGCAATAGGGGGCTTGGCTTTCTTGGAGCGGACCGAGGACCCTCGGCTGGAGTAACCGCTCATCACCGACATGGTGTCATCGTCACCCCCTGCTTGGAGGGAGTTCCTGTAGGAGATGAGAGGAAGCCAGCAGTCCTCTCTCTGCAACGCCATCTGAAACGTCATGAAGCGCTCCAGGTACATGTGACTGGAAAGAGAGAGAGTAGGGGGGTGAGATGTCAGCAGTGGTGGAAATGTATAAATTCTATACTACATCTCAGTGGAAAATATTGCACTTTTTACTCCACAATAATTATTCGACAATTTGAATTACTAGTTACTTTGCGGATTCAGATTCATATTACAAGATATACATTATCCACTTTAAACCAATGTTATACTAAGCTATTCGAAAATATACAATCTTAGATTGGCTTTTTTCAAAGAAATTTGACAAACCTCATTCAAAATAAGTATATTTTCATGCCAAAATTTTACTTTTAAAATGGAAAATGAGAAATACAGGCCTTTTACTTGTAACAGAGTATTTCTACATCATGGTATTGGTACTTAAATGTGACTACTTCTTCCACCATTGGATGTCAGATGGCGAAGACAAGATGCACAAACTCACGCAACACACACACACACTAGAAGCACACAACCAGGTGCACATTCCTATGGGAGGGGAGAAGCAGCCTCCCACCACACCAATCACACGGCAGCAGCGCCAGTTGTCAGGAACACCTGTTGCACAAAGACACCAGGGGCTCACGGCCGTCAGTCAGACTTACACCGTCCTCTTGTCCTGTCTCATCAGCTTGGAAGAGAACTCGCTCAGGATGTCGAGAAACGCTAGATTGAGGGGAGGGTTCCCTTCTCCCTGGGGACTGGGCTCTTTGAACGCAAACTCTATACCATCCCTGAGAGAGAGAAAGATAGACAGAGAAAGAGAGAGAAGGGAGAAAGAGGTGGAGAAAGAGGTAGAGAGAGAGGGTGTTGAGAGATGGAGAAAGAGAGAGGGATATATAGTGAGAGGGAGAGGAGAGAGAGAGGAAGACAAGGTTAAAAAAAGCATGCATTGACAAACCGCACCAAACAGGATGTTCCTGATAACCGAATGAAAATTCAAAATCCCAGGATGTCACGCTTAATAGTTCACATATTTTGCTTCGCATGCTTCTAAATAGCTGCCAGCAGTGCTTTTTAACAGCACAGCAGCTTAAAACTGAAATGAAGAACACTGCATTTGTGTCTGATAATACATCAGAAACATGTCTTCAATTCCCCCCATTCCATTACAACACAATTTGTCAAAGCAGATTAACACACAAGCCTCTCTGCAGTAGTATAATATAAAGAGCTGATCTGAGCACAGCAGAGCAGAGACTCACTTGTGTAGCATGGCAATGGCATCTCTGGTTTTGACCTGGTCCAGACCGAAGGTGAGAGAGAAGCGACGAGCCAACTCCTTGATCCCACAGAACGAAGAGGAGGACCGGTCGAACGTGTGACCCAAGTCTGACAACATCTCATTAAAGAGCTAGAGGAGACAACAATTTCAATGATCTGTTAGAAACAGTCTCGCATGTATAAGGCTGTGTGTCTGTGTGTGTGTGTGTGTGTGTGTGTGTGTGTGTGTGTGTGTGTGTGTGTGTGTGTGTGTGTGTGTGTGTGTGTGTGTGTGTGTGTGAGTACCTGTTGCAGACTGAGGATCAAGGTCTTGGCACACTGAATCTTGTCAATCTGCCGGGTCTTACTCATCGTCTCCTTGATGATGTCACCATAGTCGTTGTAATACTACCAACAAAGACACAGCAAGAAATTCTTGAGTCAAAATACACATTTTGTGTAAGACTACAGACAAAATAACGCCATAACATTTTGTTTAAGACTACAGACAAAAACAAACCCAAAACATACAGAGACTTCCATTAGTGCAAAAGGACGGATTTTTTTTTTCAGCCATGCAATTTTTTTGTTTGCACATGACCTGTAAATACGCATTGTTTTTAAGAAAGGTTTTGTGAATGAGGTCCATTTACCAATACCAATCTACATTAAACAAGCAGATCAGATGAGTTTGTGCATCACAAATTGATCATATTTAATGACAAGATCTGCTGAATGAAGACGTGATGATTCCTTTGGTATAGTCAGATCAAAACATCTCACCCTCACAGTATAGTGATATAGACCCATCTCACCCTCCCAGTGTAGTGATATAAACCCATCTCACCCTCCCAGTGTAGTGATAAAAACCCATTTCACCCTCCCAGTGTAGTGATATAAACCCATTTCACCCTCCCAGTGTAGTGATATAAACCCATTTCACCCTCCCAGCGTAGTGATATAAACCCATTTCACTCTCCCAGTGTAGTGATATAAACCCATTTCACCCTCCCAGTGTAGTGATATAAACCCGTCTCACCCGCATGTACTGTTTGAAGATGTCTGCTCCTGTCGACATCTCCACCACACAGTAGATGATCAGTTTACTGTACGCAGCCAGAAGATTCCTCCTCTTGTGGAGAGCTTCAATCTTTCCTGCCTCGTCATCCTGCTGGCCATCTGACGGACACACAGACACACAACCGCGCGTCAGCCACACAAAAACCTCATTGGTATCAGGGACCATGCACACTTGTTTTCAAACATTTTCCAAAAATATTGTAACATTTTCCAACGAAAACGATTATGCTAAATAATCGAGATTATCTCAAATAATTGCGATCAGGTATGATGGGCCTAATGTACCTGTGCTGTTCGTCTCATCGTCCTGGTCGATGAAGACGTGGGTGAGGATGAAGGAGAGGAGTTCAGACTGGAGAGTATCGTCTGGAGAGTAAACCAGAGGTTCCAGATAGTCTCTGCCTGTTGAAACCATCTGATGACTGAAGATTAACAGAACATCACACAGGATGGTGAACGCCTGGAGGAGGTAGAGGGAGAAGAGTGGGAGACAGAGAAAGAGCAATTAGGACTCAATTAGGACTCCATCTTTCACCAAGTTACATTCAACCACTTAAACTCTCTAGACTTATGAAATGATAGGCATTGTTCTTTCTGGTAACAATGTCACACAGGTTAAAGCCATTGGATTTCACAATTAAAGCAAAGCGATATTTTGTGGTCAAAGGTAAGTACTTCTTTGTTTAATGGGCCCCATATATAATGACTGAGAAATGTTAGTGGCACAAAACATTTGTAACAGTGGCTAAAGACAAGTAACGTTATGTTTTGCTTGGTGGATACAATTAGTAATGATAGCACAGGGACTGCAGGTGAAAGTTATCCAACTCTGGTACAGTACAGCAATCAAAATATGTTTTTAACACTGCAGTGTGCATGGTCCCTTACAAATAGAATTGGGTTTGACAAACTTTTGACAAAGTTTGACAAACTTTTGACAAAGTTTGACAAACTTTTACAAACTTCAATCATAAATTCATAATAAGTATATTTTGATGCCAATACTTTTAAGTACAATGCGGAATACAGGCCTTTTACTTGTAACAGAGTATTTCTACATCATGGTATTGGTAGACTTATGGCATATTCTATTTTTTGGGGGAAAAACTTCAACTTTGTATTCAAAACATTTAAAAAACGCTCATTAAAATAATCAGAAGAGTGTGTAGCTTGGAAGCTGGTAGTAGAATTGAATAGAACGTCATTGCATGTTTGAGCTCAGTGAGAAATCCTTGGCCGTTATGAATTGTACAAACACGTACCAGATGCATATCTAACATTGTGTCGCATCTCTGTTTTTGAAATGTGTAGCACCGCTGGTGCTTTTAGTGTTTTTCTGATCGAATAAAGCCAGTTGGTAAATTTAAAACATTGCTGCATAGGCTACTTATTGAAATTATTCAGATAAACAGGTCTGTTTTTATTTATATTTACAGAGGTGTGCACAGTGGGAGGAATATTATTACCCTTTCATAATATAAACTGTAGTTTCAACCATATGGTAAACATCGCCTACGCACAGGCGTGAGATTCAGACTCAAAGGGCTTGTACAAGCGAGGGAGAGAGGCTATATTTGTATTTAGAACAATGTCTGGAGAATAAGACTAAGTAAGTAAGGCTGGTTTGACTACCGAGTACTGTGTCCCTGCAATAAAAATTAATTAACTTAAAGATGTTGCACAACACACATTTGTTTATATATTATAACAATATTTATTTGGCTTTCATTAACTCTTTGACTGCGGACGACGCGATAACGCGTCAAGTGCTACTTTGTCCAGTTGGCCGTCGACGCGCTCGACGCGCTGGACGCGCGTTCATTGTTTAATCTCTGATTGCGCTATGCTGCTTAATATTCAATGTTATTCTCGAGTTCCACTTACTTCACGGACATCTGCATCCGGTTTCATGACCTGGATTCCGTTTCCGGTTTTTGATTCTTTTCCCCAGTCATTTTCGTCCAAAATAGGTAAATAAACGGTCTTTCACACGGTATGACGGACAAACGGACAGTTTCTCTTCTATAATCTATGGTCTGGGTGACGATCAGTCATCGCCGTCGTATATCACAACGTAATTTTCGCCGATCAAAACAATGGGGGGGACGTCACATCCGTTTTCATGTTTTTCCTTGTCTAATCTATGAAGAAGGGTGAGAGAGACCCAACGACATGATCAAAGCTGTCATGTGCTGCGCTCTAGTGGCGGATTTGTGCTGGGTCTTTACATTATGTGTCCTTAAATTATTTTCATGAGAAAAATTCAAAATATAAAAATAAAAAAACACGAAAATTGCTGGCACTGGGGGAGTACTTTATGAAAATACTCTGGCAGTCAAAGAGTTAAATAAAATTGCCAAAACAACTTCTTGCGTCTTGGGTGACGCATAAATCATTATTTGGAAGATGAACCACATTGTTTTAACTATACATATTTCCCCAGGAGTTATCGGACTGTTATCTATTTTATTTCATTTCATGTTTGTATAGTTTACGTTACTTTTGTTACATCAACAGGCCAGAGCTACTGTAGGTTGCACCACATGACTATAACTAACATGCCCACCACCTCAAACACCAAAAGACATTCACAGACAACATGCACTGAGTGCGCAGTCTGCGCACGCATGGATGGCTACAGCAGCAATAGACAACATTGTGGTTATTAGAAACAAAGTATCGGGAAAAGTATGTGTGTGAAAATACAGTGTCCTTCACATAATTTTGAGAGAATTGAGTTACGTTTCATGGCCTTGTGATTTGATAGTGTATTTAGTCATTGCGGACAGTGCAATACAGTCGTTACAATAATTCTTCTAGACTCAACTGATAATCATTGTACAGAAATGCAACATAGGACAGCACAATGTGGAGGAGACCTGCATTCCAACCCTGTGTGGCAAACTACCCCATCTTATAAATATCTATTGTCTGTCTGTGTGTTTTACTAAATGAACAGATTAGAAATGCTCGATTTATCTTTGGCAATAAGACCATAAATAATTACAGCTCCCATGACTAAGAATCGATCTAGCTCTGCTCAACTGCAAAGCAGGAGCACTATCCTCTAAGCCACACTGAGACTTAAAATCTGTAAATGTACAGTTGCTACAAGAGGATTACAACTCAGGTTGTTTTATGTTAGAGGACAGGATTGATTCAGCCTCAAATGTGCAATTTTTTCTTTGAGTAGACCTACACTATATAAATTCACCCTGTCTGGCTTCCTGTGCTCAATTATACTGTACTTTTCTTTTCTTTTTTGTTTTGTTTTATTTTATGATGTAATGTATTAAGCAATGTTGATGCCTATAGAAAATGTCTCAAAATTCAACATATAGTACAGGAACACTCATCCCGATGATCTGCTATAAATCTATCATCTATGAAAAATATGCCCAAATCCTTATTTTCACAGGGCTTGTGTGTGTGTGTGTGTGTGTGTGTGTGTGTGTGTGTGCGCATACACTTATGGATGGAAAGAACAGCCAGTGTGACAACTGGAGGAGTCTTAGCAAGTTAGCATGCACATCTAATCCCCAAAAAACAGAAACACATGGATAGGTTTAAGTCAAGTGCAGGTTACCTGTTCTTTGACAGCTGTGTTGACATTAGTGAGGTAGCGTTGACACATCATACAGAACGCCCTCATCTGTTTCCTCAACGTCACCATGTCGTCCTGATTTACAAGATAACCCCCGCAAAAACAAACATCATTAACATTATATTAGCACTCATCCCACATATCCCAGTGCTTTACAAATCATGGAGAACAGAATGCAGCTCACCTTTCTGGAGCTTCCTTCAGACAGCTTCGCCAGTTGCCACTGAATTACGTAGTGGGTACACTGCAGTGAGTGGATCACTATCTGTTCACACACACACACACAGCAAGACAACAAGTCAATACTCATGAGACCCAACTTAACACATGAATACATGTTCAGGTGTGACCACATATGTGACTGTGTGTGGAAAAAAAAAAAAAAAATGTAACTAAATAAGAACTAGCTTAAAGGAGTAGTTTATCCAAAAATTACTTATTTTCTATCAATTACACACCCCATGAAGCATTGAATTCATGGAATTGTTTTTGTTTTTGTCGCATTCCTAAGCCAATAATTTGATTACCGTCTCCTACCGGCTAATGTATCCGGTAGGAGACTCTTTGTGTCTCCTATACCGGAAATACACAAGGTCATCAAAATATTGGCTTAGGAATGCGACAAAAACTAAAAAATCCATGAATTCAAGGCTTCATGGGGTGTGTAATTGATAGAAAATAAGCAATTTTTTGGGTGAACTATTCCTTTAAACAATGCAAAATGAATTCAAATTAAATAGAATTGCATGTTAAAAAAAATCATCTTCAAGTGAGTTTGTCCGCCATCATATCTTATGCCATGCATTCTTTCATCCTACCCTTTTCAGCTTCTCTATAAATCAAGGCTTTCGTTATAATACCTGAAAAACTTAAAACTATAATTAAATAAAAACGAAACTAAAACTAGGCAATTCCTGAATCTAAAACCATGTATGCACTCGTAGAATTAACTGATTCACTGCCAATCACGTAGATCTACGCGAACCTATTTAAAGCCGCCACGTGCCAATCGCGTAGATCTACGTGAACTAAAAAAATAATAATAATAAATAAATTTAAAAGAAAATCCAAATTTGACCCAAAGACCAAGGAGATATGATTTTTCGAAGATCTAGACTCCTATCCACTTCCTTGTTAACTTAAAAATTCTGTATCTCGGCTCCTGAGTATTTTTTTTTTCAATGAAAAAGTCTGGCACTGGCTAAAAAAATATGAAAATACCTCTGGCAGTTAACACATTTACCGCCGGGCCCGTAGTTCTACGGGCCGTTAAATCCAACGGTTAAGCGCCGAGCCCGTAGTCCTACGGGCTGCGGTCTTTTCGCGCATGCGCGGTCCGGGTGCACTTTCGGATTTTTTTTGATCCACTTCCGTTTCCGGTTTGATGACAGGAAATAGAATTATTTGGGATCCGGTTTTGAAGATCACGCCCGCTCCCATTCTACAGACGAAACTGAAACTCAATTCTCTTCCTGTAGTTTTTTCTCCTCGCATTTCACTGTTTAACGTAATCCGCTCTAACTCAAACATGGATGCCCCGTTTGACACGCGATCTTCACTGGGAGATACAGGGAGATCTCGCGGATGTAAACAGACCGTGTAGAGCTCAATCTTAAGGATTTTAACAAGATCTATGGCGACATGAAAAAAACAAAAAAACAACAAAAACACCTTGGCACTGGTGAGTACATTATGAGATTAACCTCTGGCGGTCGATGTGTTAATGGGTTAAGACTAACCTGAAAACAAACTAAATCAAAATAAAAACGAATGAATATTTCAAAACTATAATAACGCTGGTGTATACCAACCTGCTCGGGCATGTCTCCGTTCTCGATGCCTGTGTTGAGCAGCTTGAAGTTGCTGGTGAACAGGTCCCACCCCGAGAGATCATGAGCACTGAAGTGAGATGGAGTCCGTCAGTTTCACACAAGATAAATCTGAAGTATTTTATTATTTGTATAATCGATTAATTTGCCAATAATTTATCAATTCATTTGCCAATAGTCCATAAGTAGTTGTACAAGCTCACAATGCATTGTGAGCTTATAGATCTGTTACTTGGACATAAAAAGAAACTCGCCTAAAAGGACATGTCTAAAATAGAGATGCCAGGTTTAAAGTTTCATTCAGACCATAACATGAGAGTAAAATAAGGTAATGTCCCATACTTGTGGAAAGCTGTAATCCTCTTCAGTGTGGACAGAACCTGGTAAGCATCGTCTTCGTCTGCTTCTTCACCCTGGAGAAAGATAGTGATACAGAACGACCTTTAGAGAGATGATGACCTGAAACGAGGTCAGACTCGTGCCTGACTGGCACCATATTGATTTAGACCAGGAACCCCTATACGCAACTCTAACTTTCAATCCGGGAACCCCATTTGGGGTAGGTGTTGTTATGTACAGTATATAGCAATATATTTTTTTTTGTAATTTTGGAATAAATATTTGAATTTAAAAAAAAAAACTTAGGTCAGGATTTATAAGGTGTTTTTAGAACCGGCCTCAGGTCTAAATGGGTTAACCAGTATCAGCTACACAACCTCAGATCAATCCTACAATCACACGTATCGATCAATCCTACAATCACACGTATCATAGGATACGCTCACCTACCCCCTCACTAAATGAACCAACCAGTAGAGGTCAGCATTGAGGGACTACAGTACTAACAGACTTGGGAGAATAAATTGGGAGAAAAAGATCAAGGTGTTATTTGAGCCAATATGGTGGAGTATAAATATAATACCAAAGTTTAAAACAAGCACATTTGCTGTGGTTGGAGATGTTCTTCATACTCTGCAATTGAGAATTTTTTCCTGGGCATCGAGCCAGAACTCAGTCATGACAGTGCCGTCCCAACAGGAACATGCCCAGACTTGTTCATGTGGGCCCAAGACGCACACATGCTGCAGCTATGTGGACCACTGCATTACTGGCAACCACATTTTACTGATTCCCAAAATAGTCTTTATTACCATTATCGTTAATAAAAGTACAGTATAATTATCAAGTACAGTATAATTATCGTTATTCTATGAACTTTGTTTTCACCTCTTGCAGGAAGTCCTCCAGTAGTCTGTTGAACTTGTCCACCAGTTCGTCCAGTAGCTGCGAGCGGGCGATGTCCACCCTGTTGTAGATGGTATACTCCTCATTGCAGAGGGCATGGTAGGTTCTAGAGCAGGCCTCCAGAACCTCAATGTCTGTGTGTTTCTCTACGATCTCTCTGATCTGACGGAGTAACGACTCCAAGTGCTGAGGAAGATGACGAGAGGAAGGTTTGAATGTGCGATACCAGCCAAAGATGAGCAAGACCATTTGTTAAACATTTACTGAAGCACCAGAAATATACAGTCTGTGTATGTATGTGTGTGTGTACACACACATGACTGAATTTAAGACTTTAGCGCTGAATAGAACAGTTTAAAGCACCGTTAAGGCCTCAACCTGGCGTCCTTATTTTGGGCATATTGTCATATATAGATGCCATATCTTAAATATTATTTAAAAAATAGCTGCTCTGCATTGTGGCTTGTAGATCAGCTATTTTCACAGCACAACACACCATTCATACAACAAAGTAGAAAACGGCGCTAAAGTGGAAGACATTTTCAGGACCTGCATAAATAGACCCAGTAAACTGTTCCACTATGCGTTACCTTCTCCAGACGTCCTGTGGTATAGATCTCCAGGTCAAAGTACTGAGGAAGCTGCAGCAGGTTGGTCACCTTCTCTGCATCAATATTATACTGCAAAACACATACACACACACAAATAAGGTTAAACTGGGAGATCATTTTAGATAACTGACTTGCAATATTCAACAACCACTATGCAGTTAGGGGCCAATGTCCACAGAAAGCGTCTTTTGAACTTTCTATGGTATGCTGGAGCGCTCCTCTTCCTACCGCCGAGCATCACGTTTCAGCACTCCCAGCATCTTTTGCTAGAGTGCTCTGGATGCCAAGCACAAAATAGTGAAAATTTTGGGAGAGGGGCACCACTCAATGTCACTTTCCTGTGCTGGGCTGGAGAGACATGGCCACAATCATTGAGCAGAGGTGTGTTTTGCTCAGTGCATGTGTAGCGCTCTGGAAAACAATATCCAAAGCGCTCCATCACTCAAAATAGGCTTTCTTTAAAAAGTTTCCTTTAAACATTACGAATGTCGAGTACGATCCAACCCTTCAGGCATACACAAAGTAGTTTTTATAGAGAACCACAGGTTCTCACAGAGCAACAGCGGTCATGTAAGGACGACTGTGTGTGTGTGTGTGTGTGTGTGTGTGTGTGAGAGAGTGTGTGTGAGTGTGAGATTCATACCTTGGCCAGCAGAGGGGGCAGTGTCACAGCAAATAGCTCTGTCATCCTGGTTCTGTCATCCAACTGTGTCTTCTTCTCCTTGGCTGTCATCACCTGATCATGCAAGCACACACACACAGAAATATTGAACTAGAAAACTCCCTAAAAGTCTCAATATGAGCTTATTTATGTAAACATAATTTAAAAACATTGGGCAAAGCAGCAAGCGTTGAGATAGGAGTTCAGATAGGGCAGCACAATTTACGCCTAAAATTATAATCCTGATTATTTTGCTGAATACAGTAATCATGATTATTAATCACAATCATTCATTAAAAAGATTTTTGGTCGAAAAATATGATTTTATGTAATGTGTGTTAATGCCTTTGTTGTCAATTGTGCTCATCATTACCATATTTTTGGCAAAATATGTAATGGCCTATGACTATGTGATATTGTTGAGCTTTGAGCTTGATGGACATAGAGATGGGTTGTACAATGCTCTGGCTCTTGTTAACTTATATTAACGGAGGGCATGGTGCAACAGCTGACCAAATGAGAACTTTGAATTAATTGCCAATTTCCACAATTACACAACTGTGAACCATAAAATTACAATTTCTGATTACTTTCCGTTGAGCAGCCCTAATTTCAAAAGAACCCATTCAACCATGAATCAAAGGCATAAAAACAGAATAAAAATAAGTTGTGTATCTCACCCTCTTCCCTGTTCCTCTGCCAACAGGCGGATGACATTCAGCGGCCTGTCGTACCGTACAGAGCATGATCTCTATCAGAGCCGTCTCCTGTCGGTCTGTCAGAGCTGCAGGACAACAGTCAATACAATACATGAACTATGTTATTGGAACAAAAGGAGCAGATTTTACACATGTATTGTCACATTTACTACAAACTGCCACTACTGTGGGATGCACCAGTAAGTGACCAGCTAGACGGTGAGTGTCAACCATGAAAATGAGCTTACAATCTTCTCTACGCTGTCAGGAGTCTAGCTAAAAGTAAAACATATTTGAAATAAAACTATTCCACATATTTTCCACATGTCTACATTGAACCCATTAAGACCGGGAACGCATCCGTGTCATTTTAGATTTCTTTGGCTATTCAAAAATAGCAGATATACAAGGTCATAGCGTGGCACTGAGTGCCGTGTTACAAGCTTGTAGATCTGCTATTTTTTTTAAATCATGAAAATGTGTGCAAATCTTTGAATATATATTTTTTTAAAGTGAACATTTGTAACTCAAATCTTTGCTTCTGGGAGGTCCCTGGAAAAAATATTTTGAGATGGAGTCCGCAGCCAAATGCATATCATTTTGGGGGTCCTTGACATGAAAAAGTTTGAGAACCACTGATGTAGCAACATAGGTTTTTTCAGAAAACTGTTAGGATTTAGAAGACATTTTGTAGAATCGGCCTCAAGTCTTAACCCATTGACTGCCAATCGCGTAGATCTACGCGAACCTATTTAAAGCCGCCACGTGCCAGTCGCGTAGATCTACGTGAACTAAAAAATATATATATATATATATATATTTTTTTTTTTTTTTTTTTTGGACCCAAAGACCAAGGAGATATGATATTTCGAAGATCTAGACTCCTATCCACTTCCTTGTAAAAAAATCTGTATCTCGGCTCCTGAGTACTTTTTTTTTTTCAATGAAAAATCTCTTATGAAATAATTTTGGCAGTCAATGGGTTAATGGGTTAAAGTCTCCGCACAGGCCGGTTGAGCTCTTTACCTTCTTCTCCCGGGAGCGTATCGTCTAGCAGTAAACTGCTCATACACTCCCAGTCTTTCAACACCTCCGGACCACAGTCCCATAGAGAGTCTACCAGGTAGGCTGCATGTTCATGGAGCTGAAAAGACAATGCATGTGTATCCAGTAAAGACACCACTTACAAACACAAACTCAAGAGAGACATTCCCGTATACCGCCATTATATATACAGTAAATGCTTAGAACTAGAATCTACATTCCTTCATAAACTGATTTAATGATGCATAAAATGCAATTATGCACGCTTGTACAGTAAAATCCATACTGTTAATTTAACTGAGTGTACCCGTAGGGTGCATTTGGTTCCATTTGTACGCTCTTTGAGTTAATGAACATGCTCATGGTCATGTTCTTTCGTGTACCTCGCTCTCCAGGAAGAAGAACACGGTGGTTTTGATGAGATTGGCATTGGGACTCTGTCTTCCTCTCCTCTTGGGGGCGCCCTCCTCTTCTGGTTCCCTGTGACTGAACAACCTGTGGTGGAGATGTGCTCCATGTTAATCACCACGTCTCTCTCTCATAAAGCCTCTTACAAGCCTTCAAAGATAACGGACTGTGACTGTCAACACTAGCAGACTATTTGAATTAAAGCCAAGTCAACTGCAGAAACTCATTAAATCACACTTCAGGTTTTTTTTTGTATTGACAATAATGGAATGGTATGTAAAAAACGAAATGTGTGGACTTCTGCTGACATACAAAATAAAGGCTTAAGAATCCATGTTTCACATTTCTAGGTCAGCAGTTTTAACATTTCACAACTTCCCCTCGATTACTCATAAGTTGTAAGTAGTGGAGTCTACACATTTCTAATACAAACCACGGCCTGGTCTTCCATGGCCTGCACTCTCTGCTCCTTTCCTCTTCCCTGCACTCTCTCCTCTTTTCTTCTTCCCCTCTGCTCTGTCCCCTCCTTTCCCTTTCTTCCCTGTGCTCCCTCCTCCGTTCCTAGCCTGCCTCTACTGTTCCTGCCTCTCTGTTCAAGAGAAGAATCACACCATCAGGTGACAGCCGCTCCTCAACATGCACACTGTGCTGCTGCTCAACCACAAACAGCTAGAACAGACGTTCTCGGGGTGACAGTACGTCTAAAGCAAGTTAAGGTCATAGCGTTTTAAAATTAAAACAGTTATATTTGATATATTTTTCATAACAACCAGTCCACACAAAGTTGTGTCACTCTAAATACAAAATAAAATAAATCATCTGTCCCCTACACTGAGAATCACAGTTTTGACCGACGCTTTGAGGAAGTTCACCGAAGGTGTCCCCAAAAAGCAAAGTTGCATAGTATGCCTTTAAATTGAAGACATTAATGCAACATAATATATGTAATATTTTAGACGATCATACCAGCAGTCTGGCATTAACCCATTAACAAAGACTCACAGTATACTTTCCAAAGCATACCGTAGTTTATTTCAATACAATATGAAAATCCGTTTGCAGAGTTCTAACTACTTGAGATGGGTAAGCAAACACAAAATTTAACTGGGTTTGACTCTGTCATTAAAAGGAACAATAGACAATATGCAGCCACTAGATGTCGTACTTTTACAATACGACCGTTTCTCAGTAACCTCTATAAGCGGCCATATCCACAGAAAGTGCTTTTGAGCTGCCAGTGGCTTTCAGCCATGCAAGCTATGGTAAAGATGCGGTGGAGCACCCTGAGCACTTTAAGTAGAAAATAGTTCAACCGCGCTCATCAACCGCGCTCATCATTGTCAAATTTCAAGACCGACCAAATCACAATCGAGGAGAGGCAGAACTAAATGGAAAACTCTCATCCAATCCCCCTCCCTTCCCCAATGAGGATGATCAACAAACATTAGTTTGATCCTCCTGGCTGTGTCTGTCATCCTGCTAAGAATGCACATGACATTATGTTTGAGCACAGCAACGGATGACAGGTTGGAACATTGCTGCCGTCTTTTAATGCTCTGTGCACTATGAAGCGCTCCGGACATGATGACAATGGAGCGCTCCTTCAAAAAATGCTTTCTGTGGACATCATTATAGTCTACAAAATTATAATGTGATGAATGCCTTATAAGAATATATTTAGGGTATAAGTACTCAAACCAACTCAACCCAATGCACAGCTAGGAGGGGAAAGAGGTGCACCACCTACGTAGAACCACTGCAGCTTGAGAGCTAGTAACACTATTTTTTTTAAAAGTATTACTTTACCTACGTATATAAACTTTAATAAAATACACATGAATGCTTTAACCTACAATTAGACATCAGCAGACGCCCTTATAGAGAGTGACTTACAAAGTACAAGGTAAGATATATTTATTCCCAGTAGTCTATCTGCGTGCATGGACATAAAGAAACACTGTGACATACTTCTTGTAGAGGAATTCCCCGGCTGCTACTGCGACCGGCCTGTGGGCGGAGTAAACCAGGTGATAAACGCTCTCACAGTCCTCGGGGCTCAGCACCTCATCTGTACTACTGTAGAGTTGCAAGGGCACACACACACACACACACACACACACACACAAACGTACAGAGCAGGGTCAGTCACCAAGGTTAGAGAGCACACGCTGGTGTCTGCCTGAGTCAGCATTACATTGCAAGTGCACCGTTTTATGATTTAACCCATTAAGACCGGAAAAGCATCAGTGTCATTTTAGATGTTGCAATGTATATAGCAACAGGATTTTATTTATATATTTTTTACAAAACAGAAGATTTTCTGAAAACTTAGGTTAGGATTTAGAAGGTGTTTTTAAAATCGGCCTCAGGTCTAAATGGGTTAATGTTCATCGTCCTTTTTTGTTATTTGAAAAACTTAACAAACGTCGATCATACAAGAAAAAAATGTGAAAAAGGGTAAATAAATAATGAAACAAACATAACATTACAAAGGCACTAAGCATACATAGCATAGGTATTAAAAGCAGGACATGCAGACACTTGAATATCTGCAGGTAGCTGCAGAGACATTAGACGCACATCTGATCTCCCTGTATAAGGAACCACAAAATCTGTGTGCTTCAACGACAACAACCCATTGAATTTAAGTGGGGGGAAAACAAGCCTGTAGAGAGAGACACATCTGATACAGCCTGTACAAGCATCCTGAAAATCTGTGTGCTTCAACGACAACATCCCATTGAACTTAAGTGGGAGGAAAACAAGCCTGCTGGTTTTATTACAACAGCTGGTTATCAGATAAAAAATAAAACAAACCAGATACTTACTGCAAGACTAGAGTGAGCAGTTTTATTGCTTGTACTGCAACATCATACTCCTTGTCTAGAGTCATAGAAACAATACGATCCTGTGAACAGAGAGGAGAACAAAATAAATATAAATTTCATAGTAATATGGCTTTTAATTTCCTTTTATCTACCATCATCTCTTTATCTATTGCATTATTTCTCTGGCTACTTAGCTTTTTTCTGGAATATTCTGGAATATTTCGCTTTTTCAAAAACAAATAATTTATTTTTCAGTCACCAGAACCAAGGATGGGTGTTTTTGAGGACTTTATCATGGTTAAAATTGAGTTTGAAGTTAAAATGGGTTTGTATAGGAAGGGGGTGTGTCTGATAATTGAATCAAGCAACTTATAAACTGTCTGGGGTGCACACAAACGCCTGAGTAAACCTTAAAATGACCCCAAACATGTTTGAAAGTGAAATATCCCATAAAGTAAAACAAATCTAAAATCGAATAAAAAAATAAATAATCATCACTCGCTAAAAACAACCTTGAGCGGAGCCCACAACAAAATGTCAAGCATTAAGTTGAAGTGGTGAGTTATTGTGTTTGTTGTGTCCAGCAAGTAGCACTGACCTTAAATCGACTGGTGAAGAGCTCTAGTCTGGTGTTGAGTTCCCTGTTGTAGTAGAGACCCTGTAGAGCTGTCAAACATTTCAAGCGCACCTCACCTTGCTGGGAAAGAAAAAAAACAACACCACACAAAGGTTATAGCAGACTCATACTAGGGCTGTCCCTAACTGAATGAGGATTAACTGAACGTCATACTATCAAGGGGAATTTAGTATGACGCTAGATGGTAGCTTAGCAGCATCACTAGCAAAGTGTTGCTAACAACAGGACAGACTATAATGAAGATCTGTTATTTTCAACTACAACAAAATCTTGAAACATTTTTTAATTGATTTGAGAAACACTACGGACAAATCCTGGTACAAAATATGTTCAGATGGGTGTCCGTGGCCAAACACATAAGGTAGGCTAAGTGATATTAAAATGTTTTTTTTATTGGCTATATAGTGTTCAGTAACGAGTCTCCCCATCTCTCCAGCTCTTTAATAATCAGAATTCATTTTCAGGTTGGTGTCAAAATTTCAGCCTATTAGGAGAGAGTACCCATTAATCAGCTTAATTGTTATAGTGTTCCAGTTCCAGTGTTTGAGGTCTCTATCATGATTGGATAAAACTGATACCCCGACCGGAAAATGCCTTTTCTGTTTAATAGAGAGCTGGAGAGACATGGAGACTCCCGTTACTGAACAAACACTATAGCAACAAGTACTATTGAACACTTATTTTAAAAATCACTTAGCCTACCTTTAATTTGGGGGTCGTTGACATGAAAAAGTTTGAGAACCACTGCGTTAGGAAACACCATCGAATGTTTAAACCCTAATAAATTACTTTGGGGCCCTAACACAAACCAAATCAAAAGCTAAGTGTGACCCACCTTATCGTGCATGGTCCATCCCACATATTTCAGATAGCTGTCATTGAGGAAGGCATCGCTGTAGAGTTTCATCCACACTCCAATCTCTTCTATACAGATGGCTCTGATCTCTGCAATCGAATCACTGACAATATCACAGATAAAGGCATAAGCATTAATACACCAGGAGAAGGCTGTCAAGAGTGGCTGTCTGTTAGTTACTAACGATCATTTTTTAAATTGATTAATGTGTCAACTTTGGGTGGAAATGATTCGAAAATCTGATATTGATTTAGACCACAAAATGACGGTAAAATAAGCGGCAAAATGATGGTAATTGCTTGTAAGATTATTTGAACACAAACATACGTAGTACATTCAATTTGAAATGTCATAATATTACCCAATACCTAGCAGTCCAAAACATAACTTTTCATTTTCTAAAATGGAACAGCAAGCAGCAAGTAAATGGCATACATTAGCATTTAATAAATGTCTGTGTGCATTATTTGATTAATGAAACTCAATTTCTACAATAAGGATGGCATCGTCAGGTGTTAATTGACTTCAGTCTCAGATGTGCAGGCCTACCGATATCGGTGAACAAACACTCCTTTGAATATCGCATTCATCATGTTTTCAATCTCGTCCTGATTTTCTTGGAGCTACAAAAAAAAAGAAGCACAAAAACATCTGTGAACACACTGGTTTGGTTCAAACATGAAGCTTCCTCTAAACACGGCCGTAATGGTAAGGAAGGAATGCCAAGCGGGCATTGTTAATGTAAGCAGACAGTGCGTGGTGACCAGCAATACCACCATGCAGCGTCTCTGCTTATCGGTGAACCAGCAGATGGACGCTCAGTGGGACCTGCTGTTACGTAACATAATAAACTGCCAATGGTAGCCGAATTACACTCTGCAGTACGCTCCACACCGGGCACACACCTACGGAGGTGTCGCCTGGGCTAAAAGCGGAGTGGATTTGTTCTGACAGCAGACAGGAAATGCAACAAAACAGAAGCTATTTGTTCTGGCACATGTTTCTACTAGCTCACTGGATGATACCAGCACAGATATGTCCAGTAGCCAACAACAGACAATACAGACTACAAGAATGTGAGTCACTGTTTCAAGAAATTAAGTGGCTCAATTATGAAATTACAAATTGATATTAACCAATTCATCAAAGAACCATTTCTTATTTAAGACAGTATATAGCTAAAGAAGAAAAGCTGACACGTTTAAAATATATTTATATACCGTGCAAAAGACGGTCCAACGGTGCGTAACGATCCATTAATCTAATAATAATGATGATGCAATCCAATCAATGTAAAGCAAAAATATCAATTTCAATCTTTACAGTACAGTAAATTGTTGCCAAACACTTTCATTGTGCAAAAATGAAATGTTTTATTTAAAAAGGCCACAGCATCGAGGCTGCTTGTCAATGTCTAACTTTTTTCAACTTCCTTCAGTCCAGAAGGTATTTTTTTCCCTGCCGGTTGCCTTTTAGGCAGCAATAAAGCAGTTTTCAGCCTTGCAGGCCAGCTGCCTGCTATACACCACCGAGGGAAAGAAAGCACCATCCTGAACTACAACACAAGCAGCGTGGATGACGAAATTGGCCTTGTGGGCTTCAAATCAGGCAGGGCTACAGTCAACTAGTAGGTGTCGTCCGACCCGACACCAGGAAGACGGAAACTCATGTCAGATGAAACGGACATGAATCAAACACAGCAGAAAGCTAGAGCTTCATGTCTCCACAAGGGAGCACAACTTCACCTCTTTCCGTTTCTGCAATAGTAGCTCCAGTCTGTCGTTCGCCCGCTTCGCCGCAATCTTGTTTCTCTCTGCTTCGTACTGTCGCTGGGTATTGTCCATGTTAATGCTCAGGTTCAGAGCTACATTCACCAGGGCTGTCATCAGCTTCATGGCTGCCAGAAAGAAAAAGACAACATTTTACAGAACATCTTCAAACGGGATGAGCCAGTAGCTGACTGGAAAGTGCATTGACCACGTAGCGTCGCAGTTTCAATTCCAGACTTGAGACCTGTGTTACCATGCAATTCATAGGGTTGTGATGGTAAAAAAAAAAGCAATGTAACCCCATTGTTTGCCCCTCAAAAAGTGTGTACATATTAAATTGAACATTATTTGAAAAGAATATGTAACTTTTGCAGTGATGATAATGAACTCAACCCTGCGGTAGGCATCACATAATCATTGACATCACAGCCCTAAGTTATTCCTCTTCTCTCAGCACTCAGTTTCCTGTCTTTCCAATATCCGATCTAAAGAGAGCAGAAAACTGCCCAAAGAAAACTCCAAACAGGGTGGAGTACTATGGGTTACTATCGGTAAGTACAAGGAGTTCAACAACTACTTACTTGAATTCAACACACATGCATACACACAAGGTCACTCACGAAAACAAGAACACAAGCTGTCTCGCTCTCTCTCTCTCTCTCACACACACACACACTCACAGCCTTACCTGCCAGTGTTGAGGTGTGTCTAAAGGCTCGGACCTGCGAGTCCGACAGGCCGGTGAGAAGTGATATGACTGTGTCCATCATGTACTCGTCGTAGATGATGCTGTACTGACACTGGCGCACCAGCACTGCGATGAACTCACAGAAACTCGACTTGAATTTCTTCCACTGTGGCCCTGCTATAGTTAGAGGGTAGTCTCCACTGTCCTGTAGCAGACACACGAATGAGAATATCACATTTTGTTTTTCTCTTTTTTCCCACCTTTGCAAAAGCAGTTTATAACATCGGTTTTGAAAAGTGTTGTATAAATTATTTGTATGTATATTTAATAGTAACACAGTTACTAAGTAGTGTAGTGTAGCTCTATGTTTGTTGTAGGACTAATGACTGTCCCAGACATTTTAAAACCATTTCAATACTGGTTACAAAGAAATATGAGAACAATTTCACCAGCGAGAAAAAATAAGAAAAGAACATGCATTGAAAATGAGAAAACAATTCTGTGAGACCTGGCTGATTTCAAACTTGTAGATAAAAAACCTAAATCAGATTAGACTGAATTCTCATTAAATATAACCGTTTTTAAAAATTTTAATTTGAGAAAATAAAAAAACTAAGTTTAAAGGGATAATTCACTTTCAAAAAAACTTTTGGTAATTTTATCGTCTACTCAGGCTTTTGAGAGCCCCCAAGACCGTTTTTCAGTTGCTTGATTCAGTATATAGATATTTGATATTCATTTTATCAGACACGCCCCCTTCCTATACAAATCCATTATAACTTCAAACTCCATTTTTAACATGTTAGATTCATCAAAAACACCCGTCCTTGGTTCTGCTGACTCACCATGCCCTCCTAATACGCGAGGGGGCCGTGTTTTTTCGATAACTTTTTTCATTTATTTTTAATATTATTTTTGGAAAATGAAAATAATTAAATACAATAAAATAAATTAATAAAATAAATGAAAAGGAGGGCAGGGTGAGTCAGCAGAACCAAGGACGGGTGTTTTTGATGAATCTAATAGGTTAAAAATGGAGTTTGAAGTTATAACGGGTTTGTATAGGAAGGGGGCGTGTCTGATAAAATGATGATCAAGTATCGAAATACTAAATCAAGCAACTTAAAAACGGTCTGGGGGGTTCACAAAAGCCTGAGTAGACGATAAAATGACGAAAAGTTTTTTTGAAAGTGAAATATCCCTTTAAGACACAGAGTTTCACTGCTCAAATGACATGGAAGAGTTTTGTGGTAAATGTAATGTGATTGTTTGTGGAAGAGGCTTTAATTACCTCATCAAACTCCTCTGTCATTCGTCTGATGATCTCAGAGTTCTGCATGTTACGGAACATTTCTCCAGTGACCACACCTGACACAAACACACAGGAGGTTATTTCCTGTCAAAGAAAACCAGCTCAACAATTCACTTTCAATGTAGGCCTAAGCCAAATAGAGGCGGGTAGTTCTGTTGGACAGACATTCAGGACAACAGAACCAAGTAGCACAGTATTACAACTTTGAAGTAGATAGAATTGGAGGGCCGTTATGACCCAGATGTAAGGCTAAGTGTGAGTGGTAATGGCACTAAATTATATTTTAAGAAGCCCATACTTTTTACCACACCTTAAACTCTGCATGTGATTGTATGTGTTTTTAAGAAAACAAGATGGTTGTTTTGCTATTAACTTATTTTCTCTCACGATCGCATGACCATAGAAAACTATGTGGGGTAAATGTGAAACTGTCACAATTAAAAAAGACATGGCATTTCTGGATTTGTTGTGCTTTTCAAATGCCTTAAAGTTGCTGTGCACCTTCCTGTACCACAAACAAGTGCTTTTTTCCAACACTGACAAGACATACGGACAGAGGACAATTAAAAATAGTATACTTAATGTCAGTCTCAAAATACGAAGAATGTGAATGGCAACGGAAACTGTTTCCATTTACTTGACTGGGAGAGACTTTATAAAGGTTGTGCCCTTACCTGCCTATATTCGGCCACAAGCAATCTCTCAGATTTCCTTTACTTTATACACACGCATACCAAGAACAAGCCAGCTCATCAGATACAGGTCTCCTAACTTTAACTAAATCTGGTGCATTTAGTCACTATGGTCCTACTCTCTGGAACAAATTGCCCGATAACCTGAGATCTGTAACAACGGTGTCATCTTTTAAAAGCAGGCTTAAGATCTACAGTACCAATTCTGTTTGTGTGTGCATGTGTCATTGCCGTTTCTCACAGGGGTGTTAAGCGTGAGCTGTGTGGGCGGCACTCATAAATGCTGTATCATGCAAATGAGTGGATGGTGTTTTAATGCTTTATTTTGTGTGTGTGGGATGTATAGTATCTGTTTGTATAAACACTTTTTTCACCATTCTTTTTTGTGAAGCACATCGGGTTTACCTAGTATTGCTTTATCAATAAAATTGACTTTAATGCTATGCATCTTACACACTACAGAAATATTCTCAATAAGCCTTTGAGTTTAAAGAATAAAAACAATGGAGATACGCACCTTTACATCCCGAGCACTGGATGAAGAAATTGATTAGGTCTAGGAGAGCTACATCTCTGTCATGTTTGTAGGATTCAATCCAGTCATCAACAACAGACTGTAAGAATCAGAACAGACAAAAATATGCTCAGTCTCTAAAAGTGAAGGGGTAAAACAAAAGCAACCAGCAACACAGCGATTCATTTCCAGGGAACAAGGAAAGCTGTCATACTGTACCTGCATTGCGCTTCTCCCCAGCCTAACCACTTCAAACAGCATCATGTTCTCCATGCCATTCTCCTGGTGGTGGCCGTTTAACCGGCCTGCTCCTTTGCCTCCTTTCCCCTTCTCCCCCGCTGCTTTCTTCCCCTTCTTTCCACCCTACAAACAGAAGTAAGAAAAAAAAAAGAACAGGTGAGTGTTCATGTGTCATTTAAAAAAGGTTACGTACATGCAGCAGACCTATAACAGTGAGTAGCTATTTGTCCATCCAAATGCAAACGGAGATTGAAATAAATGCATATTAGGTGATTTTCTATCAGCTTGGCTAAAATAAATAATTATTGACGATCAATAAGCTAGGAGAATGTAGAATGGAGCAATGTATGAAGACATCCAACAACTGTTTAAGTTGAAACGTTAACTGTGCTAGAATAAAACTGGGCTTGGCGGTTTCAATTATGTGTTCCAGTCCTATCTTCCTGTTTATGTTTTGTTTTTGTTTTTGTCCTGCACCTTGAAAGAAAGTTTGGTCACAATAAAAAAATAATAGCACAAAAGGCTATGTGCTTTACCTTTCCTTTGGTGGATGATATTGTACTTCTTCCATCTGGATCTTCAGAGAAGTCTGTGTCTGAAGAGAAACGTGTGTCTGTATCCCTGGTGGGAGGACAGAAAAACAGATGTTGGACAGTGCTGACACCAGTTCACACCAACGCATCTTCAAATGAATACACCTGTGAAGTAATGAGACAGGCCACTTACGGAGGGAAGGGGAACTCTGACGGTATTTCTGGTGCCGCTATCATTTCTGTAACATCTTCCGGACAAACTCAACTTATGATTGACTTGAGATCCCAAAGGACAGGAGGGGGTCGCATGTGACCTGCAATACAAAAGGGAGAATTTAAAAGGACAGCCCATTTTCAACATTGGCCACATTGTTTACATAAACCTCTACCTTTTTCTCCAAATTGCTTTATTTTTGATAGATTTTTTATCCATATTCATTAACGGTTACAGAACCTACCTGGCATTTTGGTCAACGTTAGCGCAAACTCATTGGATCATTTAAAGCTTTCTTCAAACAATATTTTTAAATACTGCACTTAAGCAAAACATTTAACAGACACAGCCTTTCGGGACACAGCCTGGAAGTCCCAAATATATTTTTTATGCAAGCCGAGATGTACAAAGAAATACACTGCATACACTTATAGAACACATTACTTGGAGACAGGGACAATCAATCTCTGCTAAAGACAAGAAATCAAAATTAGACTGGTATTGTCTTTTAAATATAAATGTACATGCAGGCACGTTCACACCTTTCAAATTTCAACACAAAATAAATGTGTTACAGCATTGAAAGCGAGAGCTGAGCATGTAGCCAACGTGTTCCTCAGATAACACATGCTCCGTAGTAGAGCCAATGTTTCTTTGATACTGTTTCACAGAGAGAGAGAAAAAAACTGTTTCACATGGTAACAGGGGGTGGCTAGGCTACAGATCCTCCTGTCACGCACAGCTGCATCCTCATTGGCTCCCTCTCTTTCTCCTCTCCCTCCATATCACACACAGCGTCACTGAAAGGCAGAGCAAGGGCTCTTCCTCAATGGCCAAATATGGCAGTGCCCTATCCGCCCCATGCTCGGTTCAGCCAATCCCTACCTAGTATCAACATCAACAAGGAGGCACAGTGGGCTCCAGATGAACAACTGCACTGTTGTGATATGTGACATTTACCCAGATCAAATCACAGAACGTGACAATAAAACACAGATTCTCACTGTGTGCCATCATAAACAGAACACATATGGGTATGAAATAACAATACAAAATGCTAAGTGAATAGAACATGAAAATGTATTCCATGGATGTAATCACTAGAGATGGCAAACATAACTCCTCCCCACTGTAGCAGCGAGGGCCTTGATCTGGGTGTGTCTTCCTGTAGTAACACATACAGTAGTGACACGCAAAGTGTGTCATTCAGAGATTACTGTAACATTTCCGTCACAAGCACTGGATAACTAGTTCAGAAAGAAAAAAGACCATTGTAGCTCTGTGTACATGACCTGATCTCTTAAGTAATTATAATCAATTGATGCTGGTGATCAAAACATCACCTCCCTCCCAGAAAAAAAGATGATCCACATGGCCTTAAGATGAAAGGTCTCATCAAGGCAGCACATGAGCACAAACAACTCATCACCACCATGTCACTACACACACATGCAATCTTGCAACGTGTGACCGCTGTGTATTAATACACCATGCAGTGTAATAACGCTTGTTACTACCGTTAATAACATGTTTACGTTCCAGAGCAGCATTTATGTTCTGCAGGATTCAAGGGGTGTTGACTGAAAAAAGTGGCGCCAAACCCGGCTAAGTTATAAGTCATAAACCCGGGATCAGCGACCCCCAGACAACACCATGAGACAGATGAAACACAACGGCTTCATAACGAGACTGTGTGTGTGCGACGAAGACGCCACAATTCGCCGATCCGTTTCCACCAAGCAGGCCGACCAGGCTGCGCTCTACGGCGGCGCATGTCAAAATTGACACCGGTGCGGGTGGAGGGGGATTGTTGCTAGAAGGCTAACTAGCCGAGTGAGTCTCTTTTACGTCCCACACACAGTCAATATTTTGATAACGAATGCAAATCAAACAATAAAATGTATTGGGGAAAAAAACACACGCACGAAACTAAAAGTGTTACAACAACCACAAGATGGCTTGTTATTTACCAACAATAAAAGGACCCAACGACGTCCATCTGAGATGAATAAACGTAACATTGAGCCTCATAACAAAACAACTGTACAGGCTAGAGTTAGCTGGTTAGCAGCAGTCTTGTTGTTTATTTTTGAACCAGATAGAACATCAACGGGGCACAAATACCGACAACACGTTCAACCAGATGAAAACAAAGAACAAAAACAACAATGAACCCCATGCCTGATAAGACCTCTGAGCATCAGTGTTTTGCTGCTAGCAGCGGCGCTGTAAAAACACACACATCGCGTCGCACGAGCCTTTATTTCCTTCCGCTCAATAAAATCGACGTCATTTTCGACCGAATAAAGTGTCGACGAGCGTCGCGTCGACACTTTTATCGGTCGAAAATGCGTCAATTTGATATTCAACGTCATTTTTGACATAGGATAAGTGTAAACGACTAAGTATAAACGAGTACTTAAAAGAGGAGAGAAAAAAACATCCCGTCCTCTCGTCCTCCATCTTGCCTCGGGACTTCCAGGCTGAGTGTGTGTGTGTGTGTGTGTTCTTTACATAAGCTGCAACCACAAACACTTTGTTTACTAATCAAAACGCCAGTGAAAAACGACTCTAAAACGACTCTATAAACGCACGATTTGCGTCTTTTTAAGTTGCAAATTAACAGCATTTCGCGAGGCGAGGGGGGGCAGGAGGAACGTATAGCTAGTTAGCCTAGCCAAACAGTCGAAGTAGCTGCTAACGGCGGCTAACGCTAGCCGCGGCTAGCTGCGCGAAGCTAGCTAGCAAAATACAAACCAACTTAACTTCCAGATTGCTCCTCTGCTCCTATCCGCCATTTTACGGCTAACTTACCGTGCTTGTAAGTACTTTGCTTCCGATAGAATCCCGACTCTCGCTGTGCTTTATGAAGACGTGGTCTGCATTTCGACGCGAATGTGTAAAAAGAGTTTGAAAGTGGCGGTCAGAGGCGGTTTTCGGACGCTTGCTCCGTACTTCAGTTTGTTGTTTCGACGACCTGAGGAAGGGGGGGAAACTGGAGCACAGCTGCCACCTAGCGGCCAGACTGGGTACCGCCCGCCATAAACCGTGAATCGACTGACACCTAGCGGCGAATGACTTGAAGTACAGCTGTCAACATTGAGCTAAGCGAGTTATATAATAATATTGTAAACGTTTCGCACCCCGAGCTGGAGGCGTGGGTTCATATCCCACTTCCAGTGGTGTAAAGTAACTAAGTACATGTACTCAAGTACTGTACTTAAGTAACATTTTTAGTTTTTTTTTTACTTTACTGGAGTATTTCCAATTTTCAGTACTTTTACTTCTACTCCACTACATCTCAGAGGCAAATATAGTACTTTTACTCCACTACAATTATTTGAAAGCTTTAGTTACTAGTTATTTTGTAGATTTTGATTATTATTACAAAACATACATTAACCACTTCAGCCCTATTTAAACTTTGGCAATTTGAAAATATCCGATCTACAAGGCAAGCTCACAACATGACCTCACATGCTGGGACTTGTTGTGAGCTTTTGTATACATATGATACCTTGTGAAACGGGACATTCTGCATAATACATAGTACTTTTACTTTTGGTACTTTAAGTACATTTTGATACCAATACTTTTGTACTACTTCAGTACATTTGAAATTGCAGACTTTTACTTGTAACTGAGTATTTCTACATTGCAGCATTGATACTTTTACTTAAGTAGAAATTTGAGTTATTTTTCCACCACTGCCCACTTCTGACACCAATATAACTGTACGCACCCCGATGTGGAGACGACGCACTCCGGCCTAGAGAGCCAGCTCCCCCCATGGAGGAGCAAGTTCCGCCCGGGTCTTTTGCGGGGTCGCTACTCGCTACATTATCTCTACTTGAGAGCCTTCAATCAAAACTCAGCGCCACTCACTCGTTATATTTGTGTAGATCGTGACCGTCTAGTATTTAAGTGTATTTCGTTTTCTCGAACTTGATAATCAATCCTGCCCAATTCTGGGCTTGAGAAAAGGTATTAATCGTCCTTATATTTCATCTCATATTATGCAACACACGTTGACAGGACAAATTATATAACTACGTTTGGAGTTACATTACAACTATAGATACACTTACAGGAATTTAAGGTTTTACTGGTTAATTTCAAAGCAATAAGTAAATAGGTAGGTCGGAGAGGCTTATTGTCTGTAAATGGATTGCCTTTAACTTATATTAATGGTGTATTTTAACTCCTCTCATACTTTAATATAGCATTTCTGTATAAACAAAGTATATAGCTCTAGCACTAGCTTCTGTGTCAGTAGTACTGACATAATACATAATACTGACTCAGTACCAGTGGGGTGCCCAGTGGAACTCCAGTCCACATTTAGGTTTATAATTGATGTCAATTATATCCATAGTTGGGAAAAGTTTGGGGGGCATATGCAGACAAAACGATGTTATGGGTGACCCCTTCACTGTTACACCGTAACAATGTTTATTTTGATGGAGTTACACGTTTTTTGGAATACTCTCACTAACGCCCAGGATTCGAACCCGAGTCTCCCGCGTGGAAAGCCAACATTTTAACTGCTAGACTAAAGAAAAACAATTCTGAATTTGGGGAGAAAATGTGTTTTTAACTCATCAGGCTGAGGCTGTGAGCCACTCTGCTACGAGTTAGCCTTCTTAAATTCGCTTTATGGATTATATTCCCTTCCCTCTAGTTTATTTCCTAACTTAACTCAGTAAACCATTTGATTAAATGACAATTTAAGGTTTCCCCAATAAGAAAAACAAAGAAAACATTTTGAATCAAGTACTTTAAATTTATTTCACACAAATGCAAAGCTGCATGACGGAATGGAAAGGGAGATGTGACCCAGAGTGACAGATGACAGAGACAAAAAACAGTAGAAACTGACTCAAGTCTACAGATGTCAACAGCAGCAAGAAACACTGAGAAAAAGAAAACCCTAAAAGTCTAAAACTGAAAGCACACCCAGCAAAAACAATATGAAGAGTGACATACATAAAAGGACATTACATCCACCACCATAAAATCCAGATAAAATGTCAAAATTAAATAATTAAATGACACACATTATGTTTAGCACTAACTTGGAAAAAAGGCACCTCTGGCAAGCAAAACAAAATGGGTCAGTGTTATCACGGTGCCCTTTAGTGTCCTTTAGTGTCTACATACGCGGTGAAATGCTCACCAAAGACCTTATGAATCTGTGTAATGCACAATATCAACAAGAAAGGTTTATCATCATATTGTGAAAATGTAGCCATCTTGTGCCCTTTTCCCTTTATCATATATACATATGTGTACAGAATGTTTTTTTTATTATTATAATACAACTCTATATACACTAGATTTTAGGAGAGAGTGTTATAAAAATAATAATCAGTTGACAAAGCAGCATAAATTAGTCCTCATTCCAGAGCCTGGTTAAAGGCTTATTTATATTTTATTGAACGACCGCGTTGTATTTTCAAATGAAACAAGTTCTTTGCATGAATAACATTTCATGTACAACACAGTCTTTCAAGGAAGTATAAATTAGCAATAACCAATTAAACCCAAAGTACTTTGTTGACCAGGGTCCCCCCCGGGGGTCTATAATTGGTACCCTACTTTTTTTCCCTCTAGTCTACACCAAATCTCTTCGCTGAAAATAGCTGATCTATAAGCTAACAACGCATCGAACGTTCACCCACTTTTACCCAATGTTCACTATTATGGCATGCCCAGAATAGGGACGGTAGGTTTCATGTGGTTAAGCAATATACGTCTTGATCTTCTGTGTGATGGCACCGCAGCAGATGGGACACTTGTTGAGGGGCTCGGCACACTCCTTGCAGGTGACCAAGTGACCACAAGGGATGAAGACAATACAGATGTCCCTGTCCATACATACTTTGCATTGTTTTTCCCTCTGCAGCTCTCGTAGTTTCTCCAACGGATCCTCATCTGAAAGGCAGAATTATAAGTACTTTGAGTGACATTCTTCAGGTGATTAGCACCGTCCGATAGCGATGATCTATTATAACAGAAGCTTGACTGGTTATAGATGTGTTGTTCTTTTTCTTGTCTAAACCATACTGTAGAAAAAAATACCGTATACAGTATAGATGGCATATGTTTCAAATGCATGAGGGTCAGCTTGCCGCAACTCCACAACAAGAAATATCCCTTTGATTTAAATAAGTAGAGACAAAAACCTTTTTTCTGTTTATAATCATTACGGTTAGCTAGCTATGCAAGATATCAGACTGTGTTAATCACCTATTACTACTTGTTTCCTGGTTTCCTTTGTGACCTTTTTATTATTTCACTTTAAAGCCTTTTGTATTAATCTTACTTTAAATCAATACATTTTAGCCTTGAACTTTATTGTCACATCACAAACTTACAATCTGCAGAAATCTACAGTAAAACAACTGAAGTTGCAACTTCATATGACAAATGTTAATTAAACTAGGACTAACTGTTATTGGAGGATAGATATGATACCAAGGGGAATAATAATCATGACAATAATTTCCCTCTCCAACAGTTAGGGATGGATAAAATGCAGAGGACAAATTGTACATATGTTTAAAGGTACTGTAGCAAATACCTCAAAAACATCATCAACAACAACAAAGTTTTGGTCAAGAAGACGATTTAAAGCTGCAATCCAGAACTTGTTTGTCTGTGTGCATAAATAAAATGTTATTTTGACCAAAGTGTATGGAAGAATATGTTAATACAATATAATTATAAGTAACACATCTGCAGTGGTTGGAGGTGGTCTCCCTGCCCTTCTATTGAGAAATGTAGACCCAGGCCTGTGTTCAGGTAGGACACCTACTGGTTGATAAGTGGTATTGCCTGAAG
Source organism: Gymnoscopelus braueri (assembly GCF_963280865.1). Taxonomy (NCBI): domain Eukaryota; kingdom Metazoa; phylum Chordata; class Actinopteri; order Myctophiformes; family Myctophidae; genus Gymnoscopelus; species Gymnoscopelus braueri. Next base: position 8,196,647 of record NC_137622.1, on the reverse strand, counting down.
CACAAAGCACAATATTTCCCCTGCTCAAGCAGGCATTCCTTCTTCGCTCATTGGTAGAAATTGGGTTTGAATCCCAGGAAGGGCATTGCAGCTTTAAAAACAAATGGGAGGCCATCCTAAACTAATATAAATAATTAATCAATCATTCATAGAGGAAGCCAAGGAATAAAAAGGCAGTCTTGCAGATGGAGACAGACTAAATAAAATGAAACTTTACATGTACATAGTGATTTCGATGAGAATATGCAAGACATCAGCAACACTGCAGCAAGATAAAGTACCTTGTGACTCTGGGTTGAGACAGTCCTGGATAAAGGCCTCCAGGTTGGGGTAGCCTGACCCAGTTCTGCTTATCTTCTCCTGGATAGTTCTCTCTATCACAATGGGGTCCAGGCCCATCTCGAGAGCCTTCTGAGCCATTTCTGACTGCAGCACATCTGGACAAAAACAGAGATATTTTTAACGAGATAATCAAATAAGTAAATCAATATATGATTAAATAGAAGATTTAATGTTTACCATTTTGATGACTTGAAAATCCATTCTGATGACCTGATGTCTGTAGAGGAAAGACGTTTATTTCATTATCATTACCGGAATTATTAACTCAAAGCTTAACCTCAGCTAACATCAGCCGTCAAGGTAATTAACCAATAATGCACAAGAGGGAGTGCTATAGAGCGTGCCAACGTGTCGTCACCACGGGGGGGTATTGGGCGTGGCATTGGGCAATGTTAAGTCAAGCTGGTTTTTACCCCTCAAAGATATCCACCGCTACCAAAAGACACTTGTTGACGCCCCCTTCAGGATTTTTGGCACGCTCTATACGACGAGATTTTGGCACCGATGTGCTCCGAGTGTTGCCTATCGGCATTAAATGGCATAGCACAATCATGTGTATTATACCATTGTTTCATAGTGTAATATATAAGAAAAGGAAAAATACTTTGATACTAACAGCTGGCGACAGTCATTGACATTGCAAGGTGGCACTGTGGCAGGTAAGGTAAAGGAGTGCCGTTATCATGAGCTACTGGCACTTACACCAGTGGTTCCCAAACACTGGGTTGGGACCCATTTGCGGGTCACAGACCCCTTTTTATGGGTTGCAAGAAGATAGCCCTTTTTTTGGTTTTCTACAATTTCTTTACAATTATCATCATTTCAAAATATTTTCAAAAATCCCCCCTCAAACATTTTCATAAATTATTCAAAATAATTTCATAAATAAATAAATAAGAAGTCCCAGATCTTCAATTGAGCCACGCCGTTCCCATGCGAATTCTGAGATCCACAGAATTTGATTTATTCCCTATGTATCTTTTCATGTAATTATTCCAATTACGCTACTCAGTGGCTACTAGCCTGGTAAACCCTCCCTCCGGAAATCTCATTTGTAATTTATTTCAGGAGTGAGTCTGGCATGATCGCCCATTCGGCAATTTGGCTATGGGCTGGAGTTAATACCGTTGACTGACAACCCCTTCAGCCAATCAGCAGTGTTCCCCTTAAGCCAGTGCATTTTTACCACCTCCAGACTAATGTGATGCAACAGGACTTTTGTGACGCAACGGGACTTTTGAGACGGCCATGCCCAAAATAGGTTGCCTTATTCGGATACATGCGTGTCACTGCCCGCCCCTGCCGGTTCTCAGAATTTAAATTTTTAAATAGGCTCCGTCATGATTAATTGACCACATATATGAAGTTAAACAACTAAATTCTATCCAAACGGTATCTTAAAAGTAAATTCCGTGCCTCAAAATAGAAGTTTGAGAGCGTTTTGAAGTTTAAAAGAGAGTAGAAAACACTGCGGTCAAAAAAGATGGCTGCCATTCGTTTTTGGTCGGCTGCACTCAGGCTGCACTCGGTTCCATTTGGGCTCACTCGAACTCCCACCTGATTGGCCAACTTTCGCTGTCAATCACAGAACGATGAGCGACGACGCTGATAGGCTCGTCCATTTGGTGAACGGGCTAGAAACGCCCAGACAAGCCTTCAGGCCAGAGTCCTTCCTGAAATCAAATGGAAATGAGATTTCCCGGAAGGAGGGGCTTTACTAGCCTGGTAAACCCTCCCTCCGGAAATCTCATTTCTATTTGATTCCAGGAGTGAGTCTGGCCTGATAGCCCATTGTGGGGGTTTCTAGTGGAATTACCAACTAACCGAGCCTATCAGCGTCGTTCTGTGATTGACAGCGACAGTTGGCCAATCAGGTGGCGAGTTTGAGTGAGCCCAAAACACGAACGGCAGCCATCTTTTTCTTGTCCGCTATATTCTCCGCTATTTTTTGACTTCAAAAAGCTCTCTAACTTCTATTTTGAGGCACGGAATTTACTTATAAGATATCGTTTGGATAGAATTTAGTTGTTTAACTTCATATATGTGGTCAATTAATCATGACAAAGCCTATTTAAAAATAATAAAAATTTAGAGAACCGGTAGGGGCGGGCAGTGACACCCATGTATCCGAATAAGGCAACCCATTTTGGGCATTGGCCGTCTCAAAAGTCCCGTTGCGTCATATTAGACTGGTGAACTGCTGATTGGCTGAAGGGGAAAAATTATCATTGGCTGAAGGGGTTGTCAGTCAACGGTATTACTCCCGCCCAACTCCAGCCCACAGCCAATATTGCAGAATGGGCTATCAGGCCAGACTCACTCCTGGAATCAAATAGAAATGAGATTTCCGGAGGGAGGGTTTACCAGGCTAGGGCTTTACCAGGCTAAGTGGCTACTGCGTGCTTAGTTGCCTTTACCGAGAACCACTGATTCGACCGACTTCACACTCGGCACTGCACTCCTTGGGGCCAGTTTGACACCTGTGTTAACACATTGGGTGCCAAAACCATATATATACTTCTTTTCAAATACACCTGTTGAGTGCCAAAACCGTATATATACTGTTTTTGAAAAAGAAATGAAAAAAATAAAATAAAACATTCTTTTTTTTTTCTCAATTTCTTTTTCTTTTTTTCCTTCACAGCACCAGGAGATATAATTTTTCGAAGATTTAGACTCCAATCCACTTCCTGGTTAACTTATGACTTCAAAAACCTGCATCTCGGCTCCTGTGTACTTTTTTTTTTTACAATGTATTTTTAACTATTTTCAACTGGCTGCAACTATGGAACGGATTACCGAATGTTTTTAATTTTTGTCCCCCGATTGTACGAGACCTCTATGTGTGTAATGAGGGGATCACCGTGAGGACGGTGATCACTGAAAATTTTTTGTGACTACTTGAAAAAGGTTCAAAAATGGTTAAAAATCCAGGCACTCAACGTATAATATTTTAATAAACCTCTGGCACCCAATGTGTTGTTAAGAGGTTAAAACACAGAAATCATAAAATTGCTTACAGCTCTGTTTCGTCGAGGGTGTTGTAGCTGAACACTGTTGACAAACTCCTGTCCCTTTTCTGCCAGCAGGAAACTGCACCTGGTTGAGAGAGGAGAGGGAGTGAAGAGTGAAGAGTGATGATAATAATAATAATAATAATAATAATAATAACTTGAATTTATATAGCGCCTTTCTGAAACCCAAGGACGCTTTGAAGAGTGGAGTGAAGAGGAGAGGAGGAGAGGAGACTTACCCAGGATAGTGTTTGGCATGTTCCTCCCATGGGTCTTCTTCTGGTTGCCAGCCTTTCAGACCTCCACCACAGCTGAAACACGTCACCATGTCTCGTACTCCTACAACACGAAATGAAATGACCAACTGTTCCTTTGAGCTTGCTAAGATGTAATCCCAAATTTTATAGCCTCCGATTGGTCAACATAACTTTAGTGAATTTATTGATTTTGATACCAGCAACCTTTGCATACATTAATTGTTACCCTCAAAATATTTTCATTTTAAATCAACACTTGAAAATTATGCTAGAGATTTCTCCAAGCCCAGAACTATCACATGTACGAACCTTTGCTGTAGAAGCCAGCCGCGGCCAGTCTCTCGGGGTCAATGAGGTGTTGGACACCTTCAAAGCTCCTAAGCCTCTCTTCATAGCTGCCCATAGGAACAGCAGAGCTTGTGCGTTGGCTGATCCCTCCCTCCTCCGTCTCCATAACCCTAAGGGAAGGGATGTTGCCCACATCGTGCCCCAGGATGAAGAAGCAGTGAGGGAAGTGTTTGGAGTGTTCTCCCCAGGCTGTGTCACCTGCCTCCCAGCCTGCCAGCATTTGCCCACAACAGAAACACTGCACCTTGTCCCCATCCCCCAGGTAGTAGAGACCTGCTTCTGCCAGATCCAAGGGCCTCACAAGGGCAGCGGAGGGCCACGAGGCAAAGGTCGCCAGCCGGGAGTCCTCGCTGATCATGTGGGGGGCTTTGGGGTAGGGGGTCTGATCGACCACCTCCCCCGTCCTCAGACGAAACTCCATGTCCTCCATTTCCTCATTGTAGGGGGAGCCATTAGTCAGTGACTCTGGGTTGACATTGGACCGGTGTGTGCACCTGAGAAACTTGCACGATGGGGAAACCTGGAGTGCAATGAAAATATGAGTTAGGGGGGTACTATATTTGGTAGGAACCAGAAATGAAATTTCTAATTAGATTTTGTTTTTATTTTATTTTCACCTCTTTGTGTCGTTCTACAGGCATGTCTTCCCCACACCAGTTTTCCACGGTCTTCTGACAGCTGAAGCAGCGAACACGGTCAGCGTGGCCAGTGAAATAGAAGCCGGCACGGGCCAGCCTCTCTGCTGACAGCTGCTGGGCCAGGCTGGAACCACGGAACGAGGCTAGACGACTGTTCATCAAAGACCAGTCAGTAGCAGCGTTATCTGCCTCCAAGTCACCGTCTTGTGTGAGGTAAGACATCTTATAGCCTGGGTTCTGCTGAGATGAACAGAGACGACAGAAGACCTGAAGACAAAAGACAAGAGAATTCTATTATACGTAGGTATTGAAACACTGATAATCGGCTGATTGTTTAGAACCGGGCTCAAGAGCCACTGAGATGTACGGCCAGCCAGTCGTCCTGGTACTCTGTGTAGGGTCAAGATGATCTTCGAGCGTCGCTGAGTACACTGGGTTGTCTGATGCGCTAATCCTGCTTGGGTCGATGTTGGTCACTCTGGAAGGGTTAAGACTGAGTCTAGTGCCGATGATGAGAGTGGTTTCAGCCATGACATCCAGTGTGTTTTATCCTGCTGTGGGTAGCCCCTGACATCACCTTGGTGATGTCAGATAGTGTCAGACATCTCCCCACATGGAGCTGCCCATGTCCGCTATGCCCAAATATGGGACCAGGACGTCAGTCCTGGACGTGACGGTTATCTCCACATATGGAGCCTCTGGGAAGGGTTCACTGATGTCAGACCCCGTATCTATGACACGTCTTGGGTCTCTATGACGACCTCGTAGGTCGCTCGTCTCCATTTATGGGGATCTCCATATATAGGCCAGTGCTGGCAAGTATGCCCTGAACGTTCGCAACAGGTATAGTATATTAGGCAGGTTCTTTTTTTGCACTGATGTATAGATGTTCATCATCATACCTTTTACAAAATGATCCTAAATTACCCTACATTTTTGCACATCCCCCTGCCGATAAACAATGCGGCCCCCCAGAGTGATTGAGGAAATTTTGTGGCCCTCACCATCTACAAAGTTGCCCACCCCTGGGTTAGAATGTGTGTCCTGCCTGTATATGTTCATCTTTATCATATCTTTTTTAATTTACAACCCAGTATAAGTTCTATTAATCTTATTTTGTGTATTGTATTGATGTTGTAAGTAGTCTTGTAGAACACGCCACACTAACATTTAGCTGCTTTTACCTGTATGAGTGAGTGACAAATAAATTCTTGAAATCAAGCTCTGATGAAATCTAACAATGGAAAATCAAGATGTGATGAAAATTAAGACAATAAGTCTACACTGTACAAAGTGTAAGTCTGGTTTCAAAGGTGTAAAAACAGGGAGATGTCTTGCAAAAGAGTGCAGTATATTTGGCGAGTACCGCAGTGCTCTGAATTTCCACTTCCAGCGCTTAAAATGATCTGTTGCCCCGTCTTTAACAATCAGCGGAAAATAAAGTCAAAGTATGTCAAACGAGGGTGTACTGTAAAGGAATTCCTTGGCTGGCCGCAGTGGTCTTATATTAGGCCACTGTGCCTTTAAAAGCAGCAGTCAGGCTGTGGTCACATGGAGGCATTGGCTGTTCCATGTGAGGGAGGAGGAGTCGGATTGGCTCTCAGCACTGCACCCTGTGCAGCACTAGTACACACCCCTAGACACACACAGGAACACAAGGCACACCCAGCGCAACTACCAGCAAAATATCAACTCCTCCTCAAGGGAGAGATTTAATCTAATATACAATATGGAAAAAGCAATATTCAGATATCTAAATATTCTTATGTTCATTGCAGTGTTTCAACATCGTAAAGGAAAATAATTGTCCAGAACTTCTCCATTGCTACTAGCTACCCCTTTAACCTGTGTTATTCAGAAGTCTGATGTCAGTGAATAAACACATTGAAATACATGGTGTATATTTAAAGTTTACAGAAAACATGCCAATATTCAGACAACATATACAGACACAGTATGATTCATAAATAATATTAATATTATTTTTTGTGATTCTTACGTTTTTTTTATGTGATTCTAAAGCTACAGTAATACTTTTTAAGTCATATTGCCCTTTTCCAGATGTAAGGCAGTTGGACCCATAATGATAGATCACACACAGACCTGATATATTATCACCATGCAGCTGATAGAACAGTTAAATTGGAATAGCGTAGTGGCCTCCAGTTTGAGGGCAGTAACATGTTCATGTTTATTATGTAATGTACAAATGGTACTCTGGGATATGCTGTGACCCATAAGGGAACAAAGAGCTTAATGTGGGACTTTGTTAACGTCCTAGAGGACCATGTCTCGATGTAGACAGTTTCTTACAAGCATATCCTGCGGCAGATTAAGACAATCAGACAATCAAGAAAGGAGATGTGTGAGAAATACAAGTGTTCTCTGTGGGTATTCCATGTTCTGATGAGAAACAACAAACCATCATGTCTGATGTTTGATTTATGTTGATATCCAAACTTGAAAAATCTTGCTTATAGGACTGGCCGATATCTACTAAATTAAATATCACAATATTTGTTTAACCAAAATTACATCGCTATCAATAATGTGACAAATCATATTTTGAGGATTATTGTTGGTGATTTTAGAAGATATTTACAAACATTTTGGAAAGAATCATTAGTAATGTGGAAATGATGATCAAACAGGGAGTGACATTTTTAATTAATTTCACTTAGCTAGAAGTTTAATAAGTCCAATAAGTTTATAATGATAAAGTAAAGTGTAAAGCAACTCCCAAAACGGATGATAAAGTCTCATATCAAAATATCGATATTGTATCAATATGTCAGCCAGCCCTGCTTGCATGTATCTCCAATGGGGATGCGTCTGCACTCTGCACACAAGCCGTCTGATATAGGATGCATACACAAGCCAGTTTACAATACTACGAATCTCAGGACTGACAGAATATATTAAAGGCCAAAGTGGCAATAAATGTCACCACGCGGCAAGAATGTATAATGTACAGTAATAATTATGTTACAACTGAATATATCAGCCAACATAAGGCTTCAATCTAAATGGTCATTTAATCTGATGATATGTTATTGCATATTGGCTTTTTTCTTTTACTTTTCAAGTTTCTTTCTCGTCATTTTTGTATCTGTTCTGAATGCATCCATGATTCATTCCTCAGCAGATGTACTGTAATGAAGACATGCATGCAAAGGTGTACAGACCGATTATTCATTACCAGCAGCAACAATTAGAATAAACATCAATATTGGTATATACTGTATATAAAATCCATATGTGTCAGGGAGGGTTCAGAGTGAAGGGAGGGTTACTCTGAAAGGTGTGTTTCCATAATCTAAGTAAGGGGAGATGAGTAAGAGTTATGGATGACTTTGATGCAATCACAGGCGCAACAATGACATGTTCAATCAGCATCAATTGTTTCTTGATAACATTGAGGCCCAATCTTAACAGGCTTAACATGCAGTTTGGACCTTTGAGCTGCCAATGATATCATTGGGGTTAGGCACAAGTATTCTTTAAGAAAGCAGGTATATGAACTTATACGGGTGTTATACTTTTATCACGTATAATTATAACAAATGCCTGAGGACAGTCAGAACTATTGATCTTACACACTGAGTCAGAGTCATAGGGGTTAATGCATCCACCCACCCAGCTCAGTCAAATGTGTGCACAAAGTTGAAGAAAATATGCCTGAGGATGCATTCATAGCCATGTGATTTCAAGTCACACTGTATTGACTAACAGTGATGGAAGAAGTACTCACATGTTTTACTTAAGTAAAAGTCTCAATACTGCAATGTAGATACAGTATACTCTGTTACAAGTAGAAGTCCTGTATTCAAAATGTAAAAGTACAAAAGTATCGTCATCAAAATATACTTAAAGTACCAACAGTAAAAGTACTCATTGTACAGAATGTCCCATTTCACAAGTTCAAAATGTATAAAAAAGATCTTTTGAAAATAGCCGATCTACAAGCTCACAATGCGTCGCGTGCAACGCATTGTGAGCTTGTAGATCTGCTATTTTCAAATGGACGAAATACATATAGGTCTGAAGGAGTTTGTTTTGTAATAATAATCAAAATCTACAAAGCGACTAGTAACTTCAGTTTTCATATAACTGTAGTGGAGTAAAAAGTACAATATTAGCCTCTGAGATGTAGTGGAGTAAAAGTAAAAATACTGAAAATTGGAAATACTCCAGTAAAGTAAAACATTTTTAAAAAACTCAAAATTGTACTTAAATCACCAATCACATACATGTGCACTCTTAAATGATAGTGGATTTCAGATTTGTGTTTTAGGTTATTAGATAGGCAATTGCATTTTTTAGATTTGAAGTTTTATATTGTAATTATATTTCAGTATAATTCAATGTTTTTAATGGCACCTGTCTTTTTAAACATCTGTGTGACTGACCATGCTGAAAGCTGAATAAACATTAACATAAGTACTTGAGTAAATGTACTTAGTTACTTTACACCACTGCACTGTATTGACTGGCCACGTACACTCTGGAAGCATCACAAGGCTTTATGATCCAACACAATGAGCCAGACAACAAACCCACCGACACGATGGTCTCTGGTCTGTTTTGGTTCGGGTCAGTTTGACAGCTGGAATGTGGCAACGCAACAGCATGCAGGACCAGTGACGACTTAGAATGGAACATATAGCCGTGGTTACCAAAATAAACACAAACCAGTAACTAGTGTACAGTCCTGGAAAAAGTACTCAAATGTTTGAGTTTGACTTAAGTAAAAGTACAATACTGCAGTGTAGAAATATACTCTAAAAAATGTACTTGAGTAAAAGTACAACAATATTGGCATCAAAATATACCAAAAGTACTCATTATGCAGAATGTCCGATTTCACAAGTTCAACATGTATAAAAAATATTTTGAAAATAGCAACTCTACAAGCTTGTAGATCTGCTATTTTAGAATGGCCGAAATGTATATAGGGCTGAAGTGGTTCATGCATGTTTTGTAATAATAATCTAAATCTGCAAAGTAACTCGTAACTAAAGATGTCAAATAATTGTAGTGGAGTAAAAGTACAATATTTGCCTCTGAGATTAGAAGCAAAAGTATTGAAAATGGGATATACTCCAGTAAAGTAAAAAATCCTTAAAAGTGTACTTAACTTAAGTACAGTACTTGGGTAAATGTACTTACAGTAGTTACTTTACACCACTGCTAGTGTATCGGCTACTTGTGCAATTAGCCTACAATACCTTGGGCAAATGGGCACCAACGGTATTTAATGTGCCCTTTGATAATGTAGGTGCAGCTGCTGTAACGTTAATTAGTGATGAGAAAGCGTGGGATCCATCCAGGCAGTTAAGTTAACCCAAAAATTACTTATTTTATATCAATTACACACACAAAAATGACAAAAAAAATCTCCATGAATTCAAGGCTTCATGGGTGTGTGTGTAATTGATAGAAAATAAGTAATTTTTTGGGGTGAACTACTCCTTTAACGTTACGTTATATAAATACCTCAGAAATAGTATTGTTATACCTCAACTAAACAAGGGCCATGAATGGCACTAACACTTGTACTCTAACTTAAGTTAAAGCCACGTTTATAGACACAATAACGTTAGTAGCTACATAATAATAACGTTACGGGGCAAAGCGTTGTTTTGGTTTCCACACACAACTCACCGCGGACAGTTGTAAAGCGTCCCCCCTCTGTCACTGTCTGTTGGTCCCTTATTGTCACCGTGTGAGAAGAACTGTGTCCTTTATAAACCCGTTTAAACGACAGTTCTTATTTTCAAGCTAGATGTGACCTCCTGGTCGTCGTCGCTGCTATCCAGGAAGTCAGCGGCGCAGTTGTTGTGTGCAGCAGCGCGCAAGCGCAACGCTTTCGCGCACCCCAGCTGACCGCATGCATGAATGAAATGGGGAATGTCTGTCTGGTATCAGAGGGGCGGGGCCAGTCTGCTGTGACACCATGGTGACTGTGATCATAGATAGGGTCCATTTGGTTCCATTTGTATACTGTCAGAGTTACAGACTTGTATGGGTCAATAGGCTCTATGCACAGCAGCCATATTGGAAAGAAATTGGGCCTCTTCTTACTTCCTTAACAGGTGTTACCAATAATACCAATTAAGGCTCTGTTCCATTCTGGTCTCAAAGTGTGGTCCAGGGTTCCTTGGGGGGGTTCCAAATGGCCCCTTACGAGTGTGTAACTCTGAGAGTGTACAAATGGAACCATTTGGTTCCATTTGTACACTCTCAGAGTTATGGGAGTCCTTGTAATTAAAAAGTTTGAGAACCACTGTGCTACACTAAATGGAACAGAGCTTTCATTAGTATCATGAAGGCTCTTCAATGATACTCCCTCCCTCCCTCCAGAAATCTCATTTGTAATTTGAGATTTTCCGGAGGGAGGGGCTTTACCAGGCTAAAAGGAACCCACTGAGTCCCTGGAATCCACTTTGAGAACCGCTGGTCTAGTTCAGGGGTCTTCGACTTGGAGACAAAGCAGGGACTCCCAATATTGTGTAAAATTAATGTATTATTATTCTTTTGTATTTCATTCCATGCTCTTGAAGAGGTTTTCAAAGGTTTTCCAACGTTAGCTCACCATAGCTTATCAATGTCTGTTGATGATGACAGAGATTTGATACTAGCTTGGAAGTATTCCACTGGCTTTTCTTTAAAAAGGATCCCTGGCTAATACGGCAAATATGCCTTAATACGTTATAATTGCCCTCTAAAACAAAAAATACACCTTAATCTTTTATTTTATAAATAGTTCATCTTTTACTCAAGGGGGACAACGCCCGTCGCAAGTTGATGATGTCATTTGTCCATGTGTGGTCCAGGAAGTGGTTAGCATGTGTTAATCAAAAAACAACTTAACATTTCCTAAGGTTAATATGAGCATCAAAACAATATTTTAAATACATTTTATTAGCACATGCATTCCATACATTCCATAGGGCTGGACTACACATGGACAAATGACATCATCAACTTGCGATGGGTATTGTCCCCCTTGAGTAATAGATGAACTATTTATAAAATAAGTAAAATATTGAAGGTGTTTTACATTTTAAATGTTTGTTATATTACATATTAAGGCATATTTGGCTTATTAACCAGGGATAATTTTTTAAGTGGATTGATGATGCATCTTTGATGGCTTCCTAAATAGCAGCACTGTCATCATTGTTGTGTACATTTTACTCTAGTCTAGACCCTCAAAGTTCTTGAGCGGTTCCAGAGTGTCCCCAGCAAAATTAGTTTAATACAGCATCAAATATTGATTACTTGAACAGCATATCTACAAGCTCACAACGTTTCACAATGTGACGCCTTGTGAGCTTGATATGCTAGACTATTAAAAACATCTTATTGTCTCCGCCAGGCCGAAAGGCATGGCGATAGAGTATGTTTTGCCCCCTGTCCGTCCGTCCGTCCGTCCGTGTGTGTGTGTCCGTCCGTCCGTCATTCTGTCTGTGGACAGCTAATCTCCGGCACCGTTGGCTTGCTCGCAGTGAAACTGTGCACACACACTCCCTGGATGCCACAGCAGAACCTCTGCCCAAAAAAATTCACATGGGCCTTTTATAGCGCCACCAGGAGGCCGATTTGTGCAAAACATATGGCAAAACAAAAATGGCTTCCAAAGTTTGCAGGAGTGCTCCGTTTTGAACAAAATGGGCTCAAATCATGAACACAGCATGCAATTTCCTTGAAATTTTGCATGCATATTCCCACTATGCCGAGGAAGAAATGCCACTTGAAAATGTTCAAATCAGCCTCATGGTGGCGCTATAACAGGCCCATTCGTGTTTTTACCTATAACTGCACCGATCTGTGTAAAACTTTGTAAGCGCATTCCCTAGAGGTCAAGGAAAAACCCTTGCCCTGCATTTTTCAGATCTGCCTTTTAGAGCGCCACCAGGAGGCCGACTTATGTAAAACACATTTTTGTATATTACTCCTTCCGATTTGATCCAAATTTCACGCAAATCGGTACACATGATCTCTATAGTCATGTGATCAAGACGATGTTGATGATTTTTTACATTCCATCCTGATTGGCTAAGATTGACATCTGAAGTTTGCAGTAGTGGCTTGTTTTGAACAAAATGCTGCAAATCATGAATGCAGCATCCGATTGCGGTCAAACTTTGCACGCACATTCACACTATGTTGAGGAGCAAATGCCACCCTTTTAACATTGGCCTGTTATAGCGCCACCAGCAGGTCTAATTTAGCAAAACACATTTTTTGAACAAAATGCCTCAAATCATGAATGCAGTGTCCGATTGCCGTGCAAGGCCTAAGAAGAAATGGCACCCTTTTCACATTGGCCTGTTATAGCGCCACCAGGAGGCCACAATAACCTACCTGACCTGGCGAGGAGCACTTTTTCTAGTTTTGAATAATTTAAACATTTTTACAACATAAATCTTGTATGGGTCCCTAACACTGTGAGCTTGTAGATTGTCTATTTTCACTATTTTTTAATACATAACATTTCCCCCAAATGCCCCAAATAGGGGCACCAGGTTGATAATATAGTTAAACTAATTACATATATTAACGGAACAATAACTGTGTTTGACGTGTGATTTATTGGCTTTATTTGGGGAATTAAAATACAATACACCGTCATGCATAGTTAGCTAAATTAAATAAAATACACAATACAATACACAGACATGCATAGTAGACTACCTAAATATCTATCAGAATATGCAATACTACGTCAACATATTTACATTGTGGTCCAGTAGACTTGGCTGGAAGGCAAGCATGAATATGGAGTATGTAACTACTCATAGCACATTATAAAATCAACACATATTCCACAGATACACATTATAAAAAGAAAGTATGCATTCTGATATTTTACTCACGAGAATTCTTTTTTTTTCTTTCTGGAATCTGTGGAATCCCACCCGATCTACTATGAGTCAAACCCATTCAATGGAAAGGAATTTGCAAGTAATTCCTTTCCATTGAATTGGGTGATTCATAGTAGATCGGGTGGGATTGGGAATCCACAAAGTATGATTCATTCCTTGTGTCGATTATGTTTGTGTCAGTGTCACCACCAGTCAATGAAAGGTTGCTTTTTGAAATGGGTGGATTTTCTCTGCCCCACAGGTGCTTTGTGAGTCCTTTGCAAGTGGAAGTAAGATCCACTACAAATCTGAAAACTTTGTAAAAGAAAACTACATACAAATGTTACATCATCAACTAATCTACATAGTTCAAAGAAAATTGTGTCTGGCTGTCTGTAGCAACATGGAACATTGTGAATACTGAATATAGAACAGGATAGTTATCCACTGAAAGAGTATACCAGTACAGGTATCAGTGGTACCTAGTATACAGCTATCTACTGTATATAACAAAGTATAGCAGACAGTAGTGTTATCTACTGTGTAAACAATAACATAGTAAAGTAATAGCAGCAAATTCAATTATCAAATAAAAACTTAAGTAGTACAAAGGTGTCCTCTTTAAGTTTGAAGATAAAATAACATGACACAAATATGTTTTTGTTGCATTGGTAGGCTAAGTAAGCACAGACTGAGGCTGGGAGGGCGGCATCAGAGGTGTATTATTTAAGAGCAGAAAATATAGCTGCGATAGTTTCTTGGTTAGTAATGCTTGATCTTTAGTGTAATTTAAAAACATTTATCTTTCGTTGACTATTATATAATTATTAATGTCATACTGTGTAATATTAATTTTAGTAGTCTTTTTGGTGACAGCCTGATCCGAGCCCCACTGACTTCCATGATCAAATAAAAGTTGAAGTCTTAAGGTCCTTACACACCGGGGCGATTTTTTTCATGGGAATAATACGTATTTTTTTTAAACCTTATAAAGTCAATGCAAGCTTCCACACCAGTTTCGCGGAGCGAAAAAAGCGTCTTTTAATTATTCGGAACGAGTCCGAATTTTGCGTATATTCGCATATTCGCCGGTGTGTAACCGCCTTTACTGTGTAACATTCATTATAGTACTCTTTTTTTGGCGACACCTCTCTTAGCTCTGTTGTTATTACAGCGTGTCTATATGGCAGTAACGCTCAAAAAGGAATACTGCAGGGACTTTTGGAACACAACAAGTTGCGAGATAGAGATTAGCTCCGGGAAAAGAGACAGACCAAGTCATAAAACCTTTAAAAGGTTGGGGAAGAGATGGAGTCCTGAATAACCCAGTTAAGGTTGGGAAAGGCCTAATAATATATTTTAGACTATAACGGACAGACTAGAACATATTGGCCGTGTCTCTCAATCAAATGGAAATTGCTTCCATATTAAGGCAACATTCAAACTAAGGCAAGAAAGCATCAGGACATCCCGATCAGAGGAGCTTAAAATGCTGCCTGGTAAGGTGCCTTCTTTTGAATGATTCTGAAAGCAGCATTAGAGTATCCTTCTCGGGAGTAGGACATCCCACAATTCTGTGGGAAGAATAACATCATCCCTTGCTGTATATTTGTAATATTTTAAAGCTCATAAATGATTGGAGTGTATTTGACTTTAGTAGTCAGTGTTGTATAACAATATGTATTCAATGAAA
Source organism: Gymnoscopelus braueri (assembly GCF_963280865.1). Classification (NCBI taxonomy): domain Eukaryota; kingdom Metazoa; phylum Chordata; class Actinopteri; order Myctophiformes; family Myctophidae; genus Gymnoscopelus; species Gymnoscopelus braueri. Next base: position 8,181,485 of record NC_137622.1, on the reverse strand, counting down.
ACTAGCCAGCAGTTCCTTATTAGATTAAATATTACATTTGGACTTCAACTTCCAATAGGTTCCATCTTTGTCAAGACAATTACGGGCACTTTTTTACCCCAGCGGGCTCTGTCCTGTGCATTGGTTTGTGTTCCTTGCGCTTGGTGCCATGCTTTTATGTATGATTTTAGAGACTGCTGCGCGCCTTGCCCCTCTGGACGTTGTTTGGCGGCCTTCGCTCTGCGTCTCGCCATGTGCTGTCTCTGCAACTCTCGCCGTTGCTGCTTGCCCTCTTCCGTTTCTTGCGCTCTTCTCTGTGCCACGGCTTGTCTGTGTGCAGCTCGGCGACGGTTTGCAGCTTCTGTCGTTTCTGCCATGCGAGCTTCACGCTTTCTTTCCCTTTCTTTTTTTCTGCGCGTTTCAGGGTTTGATCTGCGGCGAGGAGCCATAGTAACAGAAAAGGAAGTGCCTCTTCAGCAAAATTGTCGTTCCTGTGGTTGATTGTAGGTGGTCTGCGTACAATGACAAAGAGTAGATACAAGACATACATAGGCAAAGTGGGTAATGGGTATACTATACAGGCCTATATTTATAATAAACACACTATTTAATAGTCACTGATTTAATGTTCAGATAAAACCTTTATTGATTCAACTGGGGAAATTCAGGCAGTACAGGCAACACAGGACAGATGCAGAAAAACATACATCTAGGAGTAACCAATACTGCTACTGCTGCTACTTCTACCACTAATACCAATAATAATAATAATAACGGAAGGGGATCTGAAAAAAAGAGCACCAGAGGCCAGGCGTTTCACAGAAGGCACACTAGCCAAAAATATTGTTTAATTTAAGTGTGCATGTTAATGTTAAGTGTCATATGGGAAAGGCTCTGAGAATGAAGACGAATCTGTCAAGCAAACAATACCTCAGAAGTCACCAAATCTGTAAATGATACAGAGAGGAAGGTTGATACAAAGAATAAAGTAGCTGCATAATGACCAACATGTCACAAGGGAACTGGCAGACTGAGAGCAGACTGAGGTTCTAGACTCAAAGGTCAAGGATCCCTAGGCTTGGATCAAGACTATCATAAATGTATTTTATCGATTCTGACATACGAAAGTAAAAGTCAGACTCGATAAAAATGCATCTATGATAGGTCTTGATCCAAGGCTAAAGGATCCCCACATTGATATCTATTTGAATGACCAATGACATCCCCCAGCATTGATAAAGCCTGACTGTGAATTAGCCTTCTGTATTAACACGGAGTCGTGTACTTAAGTACAATACTTGAGTAAATGTACTTAGTTACTTTACACCATTGCATACACACACACACACACACACACACACACACACACACACACACACACACACACACACACACACACACACACACACACACACGAAAGCGTACACATTATGGGCGTTCCACAAGCGTGGAGAGGACATTGCTGGGTGTTTTAATAGTGGTGTATATTTATGTATTGTCTTGTCTTGAATGCATGCATTGACCCGAGCAAAACGACGTTCCCTTGTGGATAATGAAGACATCTAATCTAATATTGGGTACAAACTTGGGTTGACTTACCACCGTTCGTGACTGCGATTGTTCAGGGTTATAAGTGAAGCTTGGATAACTGAAACTATATCCTGTATTTATCGGCATTTATCGGCAATTTTCTTTATCAACATAATATTGATTTGAGTTGTTGTGATGATCAATGATCAATCACTGAGCTGAGAGCTCGGCTCGCGCCGTCGCACTTGGATGACGTCACACACAAGCGAGTTCCTCTGTAGTTTAACCAACGGCGGGTTGCAACCACTGTTTTTAAGTGCATACCGCCACCTACTGGACTTGGAATTGGGGTCTATCCATGGCCTAATCCAGTGGTTCTCAAACTGGCAAGGGGTCCCCAAATTATTTTGGGGGGGTCCTATAGGCGATTATCTTACTGGGCAACATTGTTTTCTCACTCAACAGTAAACAAACCTGAAACCAACATACAATATAAGTGTTTACAGGGTTTCTGCACATTTTAAGTTACAATTCAAGGACCTTTAAGACCTTTTTAATACCAAATTGACAAATAATACATAAGAAAGAGGCAAACATTGCGAAAATAGCTGATTAACAAGCTCACAACACCTCGCACTGCGAGGCGTTGTGAACTTGTAGTCCGGCTATTCACAATGTTATTCTGTGAAACCGAGTCAAACTAAATGTAATGCTTACAATTCCAAGTGCTTGTCAAGGTGGGGGGTCCCCAGTTCAAATATGATTTTTTAAAAATTATTTTAGTGTGGGGACCCTTGGCCTAATCAGTAATCCATTTGGGGGACCGTGTGTGTGTGTGTGTGTGTGTGTGTGTGTGTGTGTGTGTGTGTGTGTGTGTGTGTGTGTGTGTGTGTGTGTGTGTGTGTGTGTGTGTGTGTGTGTGTGTGTGTGTGTGTGTGTGTGCGTGCGTGCGTGCGTGCGTGCGTGAGTGCGTATGTGTGTGTGTGTGTGTGTGTGTGTGTGTGTACTCAGATACAATAGAAACTAAAGTTTTATCAGGGTTATTCAGTTATTCTAATTAAAACTACAGTATAGTTGTTTTTCATATTTATAACATATAATAATGGTGATGATTTATACTTTGTCCTACACAGTATCACACACTGAAAATAGCAGATCTACAAACTCTCAAAGCATTGCATCAGTGATGCTTACATGGTAAGCTGAAGTATAAATCAGGCTTAAAACTTGGATTCTCTTGTTGATGATCCTCATCATGATTTGTGTGCATGGGGTCCTCATCTTAAACAAGCGTAATGCTTAATGAGGGTTTCCAGTTTAGTAGACCTTGTATTGTGAATTTGTACTTCCATGTACTGTTATGTACTGTCATGTACTATTCTCATGTCTTTCTAAATAAACTACATCAATCAAAATAAAAAATAAACTACATCAATGAGACAGAGTTCCCAGGTGTATAATGAACAATCACAGGCCTATAATGTTTATTTTATGTGAAATGGTCAGTTGTGGCCAATACTCTACAATGAAACATGCCGTGAGGCCACACACAGGGAAGTATTATAGTAGTAGGCCTATTCACAAACCTGCAATAGGTTTGTGAATAGGCCTACTACTATAATACTTCCCTTTTCAGCTTTTCAGTATTTGAGCAATGTGAGAAAAATGCTTCCTCTTTTGAGGTAACAACTGTGTTTGCTCACTTCAGTCACATTGTTCTGTCTGTGACCACAAAGGAACTCATGCAGGAAGCGATATAAGAACAAATGTCCTCGTATTTTTAGCTAGATAGACCTTTATTGATCCCTCAGGGGAAATCCAATTGTCATGGCATTACAGCACTTATGATAACAGGACAGAGAAAAAGAGATACAGCAAGAAGAAGGTAGGAAAATAGTTTCAGAAACCATGTATACTACATAAATCTTGCTTGGCCCTCAGCACTTGGACTGCCTATAGAAATTAGTATCCACGATTTGTTTGATTGATTAACAAATGTTTTTTTTTATTATTGTTTCTCTTCTCTTCTCATGTGGCTATGAAAAATATAAGAAAAATATAAGAAAAAAACAGTCACAGCCCACAAATTGTTTGTCCAATAAGGACATTTGAGGAACATAAAAAGCACATAATCACATTTTGATGATTATTTAGAATAGTTATAATGATTGCTGCTATTTACTGTTTTTATTCTTTATTTTATTTTAACTGCAACAGTGGATTTGTAAGAATGTCACCTCACTTTTACCTTTTATCTGTGTTGTGACAATAAAATGTGATTGATTGATTGATTGATTGATATCTTTATTGATCATGAAATAAACATATGGGGTTGGCGAAAGGGCCTTTATGTGTGGAGTTTGCATGTTCTCCCCGTGTCCCCTAGGTTAGGTACCCTCACAAAAAAACATGCTGTAATCCTGGTCTCTATACTGCCTCCCCCTGGTCAGCCGGGGCGCCTGATGGAGGGGAAAGGAACTGGTTGGAATAACATGTTCCTTCCACACACTACGTCCTACCGGGGACACTTCCCACTGTCAGGTGATAAGCAGCGGCTTGCTCACTCCTCATACATTGAAGGAAGCATGAGCTCAGTTCGGGGCTCTCCCCAGGCTGGCAGAGGGAGAGTAGCACCCAGGATTACAGCTTAGGCCAGTGGTTCTCAACCTGTGGGTCGCGACCCCCGACATGATTTTGGGTGAAGACCTTTTTTAAGACCTTTTTAATACTTAAATAAAAAAGAAAGAAAAGAACAACTAATCAGCAAACTATACTATAAAAACTATACCGATTAAAATAGACGATCTGCAAGCTCACATGTGAGCTTGTAGATCGGCTATTTTCACAATATTTATCTGTGGAAACGAAAATGTAATGTCTCCTAATGAAACCTACATTCCAAGTGCTTATCAGGGTGGGGGGGTCCACAGTTCAAATATGATTCTTTTGGATTCTTTCCCTGAAAAGGTGGAGAACTAGAGACATGACAGGCTGTCAAGTCATAGTGGCAGGGTGGGGAACTTCTGAGATGTTCAGAAACAAAGTTCAAGTCCTCCATAAAGAGCTAGCCGAATAGCAGCTGGACCTAACTAGTACTGTCAAGTTGAGGTATGCCAATCAATCAATCAATCAATCAATCAATCAATCAATCAATCAATCAATCAATCAATCAATCAATCAATCAATCAATCAATCAATCAATCAATCAATCAATCAATCAATCAACTGTCTGTTTTGTCTTCAATGTAATGTTTTGTATTTGTTGATGACATGTATTATTGTGTTATTTTTATGCTATGTTGATGAATTGAATACATAAGACCATAATGGAAACAAATCCCCAGGACTTTTTTGTGTTATCCATTCAGCCTTAATGTCTGCTGTACATACTACGCACTGTTTAAATGTTTGACTAATAAAGTATTAAATCAATCAATCAATCAATCAATCAATCAGCCATTCATGGTGCTGCATTTATTGCCTATTATTGACGTTGTCCCTCCTTTTATCAATTAGTTTACATAATATGTAGATTGTTGTTTTTTATTGTTTGAAAATGTATGAAGATTTGTCAACACTCCTCATGTGTCCTTTTAATATGCTCTCTAGTCCACATCCTTTGCCACAAACATATGACGGTTAATAATTGGGATTATCTCAAATTATTGCGATAAGGCAATATTGAGCTCTATGCACAGCAGCCATATTGGAAAAAAAATTTGGGCCCCTTCCTTCACAGATGTTACCAATGATTCTAATTAAGGCTCTGTTCCATTCTGGTGCATGTTGGCTCACTGGAAACACTCTGCTACACCAGTGGGTCTCAAAGTGTGGTCCAGGATATAGCCATGGTTCACATGATGACAGTCATGTTTCAGGGCTAGGTCCAGGGACTTTTTCCCATGTGTTTTCATGGTTCCTTGTGGGGGTTCCAATTTCCAAATGGTCCCTTACGAGTCAATTTGGTTCCATAATTGTACTCTCTCAGAGTTATGGGGGTCCTTGAAATTAAAAAAGTTTTAGAACCACTGGCTTAGGCAATTGTCACAGGGTGATAAAAATGGGTTACAAAAATCGTGGGATAAATAAAAAAATGAAAAAAACATCTGACCCACCATAATCAAAAGGATAACAAAAAAGCTTACAGCTTGCTTCCATTGCAGTCCTTTGCGGTCCTCCCAGTGCCAGAGTCTTTGAACACAGTTCAAAAGCCTGCAACTAGAGCAGTTTATGGGTTTGTTACCTATGCAACAACCGGCCATGCTCCTCCAATTTATAATCAAATCAAACTTATTTATAAAGCACGTTAAAAAACAACTCTCATTGTACCAAAGTGCTGTACAGAACAAACAGCATGAGAACAGTCAATAATAAAACAACATACAGAGGCATAATAGACAATCAGTAGTAAAAAATAAAGAAGAAATGTTTTTTATTAAGGGTTTGTTTGTTGAATGATGAATCAAATGGGATTCATAATTCAGCACACCTGGATAAGAGTACATTTTTATTTTGGTCATCAGTTCACTATGCAAACAATATACTCCATTCGCATTAAACAACAACAACTATAATAAATATTACATAGTTATGTGACTTTCAGAATTGATTTTAAGATTTTACTGGTGATATTTCATGTCTAAACTACAGGACTAGGCTCCTATAGTTACATCTTAGGTCCCTTATGGGCCATCCCTGCCTGATAATCTCAGGCTAGAAAAATCTTTAAAATCACTTCTAAGGCCTTTTCATAAATCGTATTTGTTTAATCTCCCTTTTCACCCATTGTACTGTTGCATATCTCCTTTATGCTATTTGAATTGTTTTATTTTATATTTATTATATATATACTTTTGTACTTATTAAGGTATTATTACTGTCATTCTACACACACACACACACACACACACACACACACACACACACACACACACACACACACACACACACACACACACACACACACACACACACACACACACACACACACACACACCTTCATTTAATCGGGGAAGCTCTTGGGTTATGTGATCCATTTGCCAGCATGCACTCATATGACTCATCCGAAATACACCTCACACAGCTATTGGAAAATGAACATTTTAAAATGCTTCTGACGCCCTCTTGTGGCTCATTAATGTAAGTCTGCCTGAAGTGCCCTTGACCAAAACTTTGAACAATATAATAAGCTAAACATCAACAATTGCTTGCATTTTTTTGAACTCCCTTTAACCTTGTAGTTGGTGAGAAATGAAAACATTTAATCTCCATTGTGATTTATTGGATAGGCCTATTCTTCTTTCAGGAGCAACCATAGGGAGCAACACTGTGCAGGTACATGATTAAAATAAGTTTATCCCTACACATGAATGATCACAGGATGTGTGCCTGGTCTAGATTTGACCCCAGTGGTGGAAAAAGTACTCAAATATCAGGAATTCAAAATGTACTTGAGTAAAAGTAACAAAAGTAGAAAGTACTCATTATGTAGAATGTCCCATTTCACAAGTTTTTTAATAGATAAAATGTATTAAAAATCTTTTTAAAATAGCAGATCTACAAGCTCACATTGAGTCGCATCACGACGCATTGTGAGCTTGTAGATCTGCTATTTTCAAATGGCCAAAAGGGCGAGAGGCTGAAGTTCTTAATGTAGGCTATGTTTTGTAATAATAATCAAAATCTACAAAGTAACTAGTAACTAAGGTTTTCAAATAATTGTTGTTGAGTAAAAGTAGGCTACAATATTTGCCTCTGAGATGTATGGGGTAGAAGTAAAAGTACTGACAATTGGAAATACTCCAGTAAAGTAAAAATACCTACTTTTGTAATCCAGTACTTGAGTAAATGTACTCTCCGGCACTGGATTTGACCTATGGAGCTCAAAGACGTTTAAAAAAAAAAAAAAAAAACTACATCCCCCATAACAGGATGCTATTCTCTTAAACCGCACATGCGCATTGAGTTCGACCCCGACAGACAGCTGAGGAGAAAATGGCAGCACACATGCTAGGACAGCAGGTACGACTTTCAATGATTTCTGTCTATTATTTTTGTTAAAATGTCCCCTACTCATCATTGCCAACGGCAAACATTGCTTTTTATTGTAGAACTCACTTTGTATATGATGGGGATACGATGTTAAGTATTCTTATTAAGATGTGTACGGGGCCTTGAGCTTGAATGACAGCTTATGTGCTAGCCAGCTAACCAGCTAGCTGCTGCACCATAACGTTGCACTTTGCAGACTGGGTGCAGTGGAAAAATAACTCTAAATGTCTTACTTAAATCAAAGTATCAATACTGCAATGTAGAAATACTCTGTTAGAAGGAAAAGTCCGGAATTCAAAATGTACTTGAGTAAAAGTACAAAAGTATTGGTATCAAAATGTACTTAAAGTACCAGAAGTAGAAAGTACTAATTATGCAGAAAATCCCATTTCACAAGTTTTCAAATGTATAACATTTGAAAACTTCTTTTGGAAATAGCAGGTCTACAATCTCACAACGCGTTGCATCTTGACACATTGTGAGCTTGTAGATCTGCTATTTTCAAATGGCCGAAATATATATAGGGCTGAAGTGGTTAATGTATGTTTTGTAATATTAATCAAAATCTTCTAAGTAACTAAAGTTTTTCAAATAATTGTAGTGGAGTAAAAGTACAATATTTGACTCTTGAGATATAGTGGAGTAAAGTGAAAGTACTGAAAATGGGAAATAATCCAGTAAAGTAAAAGATACCTCAAAATTGTACTTAAGTACAGCACTTGAGTAAATGTACTTAGTTACTTTACACGGATGCATGATTCTGCTCAAGGTCTAGGTCATATTCAAGCACTAGAAGAATAACACAATATGTTGTCTTCCAGATCCGTCAGTTCAGCTCGTCTGCGATCAGACAGGCGCTGGTAAAAGTAAGTAACGTAGTAAATAATAAAAAAGACTCCCTAGACTCCGAAGACTGTCATGGTTTTTGTCAGTGCAAATGGATGGGATAACTCTTTCTCCATGCATGACTTTATACATTTTCTCTCCCTTTAGGCTCCCATCACGGTTTATGGAGTGGAGGGCCGCTATGCCACAGCTCTGTTCTCTGCTGCCAGCAAGCAGAAGCAGCTGGAGCAAGTGGAGCAAGAATTGGTCAAAGTCTCTGTAAGTCAGGTCATGGGTTAGGAGAAACAGCTATACAATATTTTAGAAAGAATGTCATCACATCAAAAATGCGACTTTAGATCGTTTAAAAATAAATCATCGGTTGCATAATATTATATTATATGTAAATACACATTTAGATAGATACTACTCAGAATGTTCTATGATTATTGTATTATTTTTAGTTAATTTTATATTTCTACTTTCTTTGTATTTTGTTACTTTTTTATTGTTTCTACAGTGTTGAGGTGCTGAAACCAAATCTTTTTTACTCATGTACCAGTATGACAAAATCTGCTCCATTCATACTATTGTTAATGTACACCACATGCTACCAACCAATGTATATGTTTTGAGTTTCTTCATTATGACATCATTATTAGATGCCAAACTGGTAGCCTATCTGAGGACGAGTAGCCTGGGCACCATTCCTTTTCGGGTATATGATCCGGTCGGGAGCGGAAGTAAAAAAAATAAAAAGTGGCCGGATGGGCAGAACCGGAAACACGTCTCACCCCAAAATAGGTCCGTCCTAATAAAATCCTTGATGCGGCATAGTTTAGCTTATTTTTTAAATGTAAATGTGCGTGCACTATCCGGAAACTATTTAGCGTCTGTATTATCCCACGGGGAAATTCTATTCCATTTAAATAGGGATTGGGGAACCAAAACAAAGCGGCACCGCAAAACCGGATGGGCAGAATCCGGAAACAGGATTATTTTTTCCTTTTTTTTTTTCAGTAGGCGTGGCCTAGACCGGATCATATGGGTCTTTAGTAACAGACACCAGGCTTTCCTCCGAGGTGGAAAGACTGGTGATGCGAGGTTAGAGGACGAGTAATATACGACCACCAGATGGTAGTCTAGTGTAGTTTAGTTTACTTATTTTTTGCACTTTTTGGTGCATGTTTGTACAGCACTTCCATGAAGTGCACTGACTGTTCACAACAAGCCAGGTGCAGAATAAACTAACAAAACAAACGAAGTGCACAGCAGCAGTTTTACAGAGAAAAACCGCTCATGTATGCATAGACATTAACTGCATAGTGGTAGTGTTAAATAAATAAAGCCATCTTACCTGGAATTATTGCGCCAACGTAGCCTTGCATTCCCGTGTGTGTTGCTATTTTGATACGTCTCATGGTACTGTTACTTTGCACATGCATTACAGCTAGATGTCAGCCTCTTCTGACTGATCACATTTTATAATGTAAACAGGAGATTGGAGACTGATTTTCTTTTTACATGACTGCTGTCATAGGGAGGTACAGAGTTATAAACGTTCAATTAACATCTCAACGTCTTTGAACAGCCCCCTCATTTGTGGATGCAATAATGGCAGAAATCTGGCAACCTTATTGGCAAAGTTGAATGTTTTCCCAATTTAAGTCGGCTGCATTTCCATGTGTGATCTGTTGATCAGTTTTTGGAGTTGAATCTCATTCAGTGGCAAAACAAACAGATTGACAGGCTGACGGGGATCATTTCGCTTTGCAGTTTGTTATCCGTTCTGGAGTGGATACAGAAATGATCTGTGTGTGTGTGTGTGTGTAAATTACTGGATACAATAGGTGAGCTCGACCGTTTAGAACGGACGTCTCCACTGTGCATCTCCTGAGTAAATGTCATTCTTTCGCGTTACTTGGGCATCTAAAATATTATTCAGATTCAGACATTGATTCCACTTGACTTGTTCCCTCAGGCCATCATCAAGGACCCCAAGCTTTCCAGCATCATCTTTAACCCCCATGTGAAACGTAACCTCAAAAAGAAGGTTTTCCATGAGCATCTTGCCAAGGCTAATGTCTCCACCACCACCATCAACCTCATCAGTAAGTTAAATGAGTTGTTTGTAGCCTATATGACCGCGGTATTTGTGGGCTTTGCAAACTGAGGTAGTTGTACTGAAACATTATCTTGTTAACGCTTCTTAGATGTGTCCCTGGCCTTTATCAATAGATATTCAACCAGATACAGACACATTCTCATTTAGTCCAGAACTTAACCACAGCCCTATTTAATACTTAGTTGTATGATGGCGTTGTGCAGCGAAAATACCCAATATGCAGCTTGTAGATCGGCTATTTTTTGAAAAATATAAACTATGACTATGACATTTCCCAAAATTGGGACGGCATGTTGAAAGTGGTTAATCCAGGTGACTAGGAAATCATCAGATGACCAAACATTTCAGCACATTTAGAATGGAAGAAAGTACATAATTCAGATTTTGCACATCTTTATTGAAATCTCCACCACCTGTTAGGGTGGGGATCGTAATCGTTTTATTATATTGCCATTTTGATACTTTGATTAACAGAACTGTATTGCATTTAATATCTTGTCAAATATTAGAAATATGTTGGCGTATCATAAAACACGACTCATCACCAGGCCCTCAAATTATTGTTTAAACGGAGAGAAGGCAAGTGACACATTTTAGTTTGCTAAAATGTAAGAAGAATCAGTTTTGTTTGTTTGTTTGTCCCATGACCCTCCCTTTTGTATTGGAAGGGTAAGGGCTACAAGTAATGCATTCAGAGTGTATGATGCATTCATACATATAGCCAAAAGGCTCAGAAATGCATTACTGAAAAAACGCAAGAACATGGCTTTCTGGGGGAAAAAAACGAATTTGTTCAATAAACTTTGTTGTTGTCGTCCTGCAGATGTTTTGTCTGACAATGGCAGACTGACAATCACTGGGAATGTGATCACCGCTTTTGATAAGATGATGAGTGCTCACCGTGGAGAGGTCCTCTGTTCTGTCACCACCGCTCATGTAAGAACCACTCAACATGCATGTGCACACTCACACCCTCATTTTCATGCTGTTCTACAACTGTCCGGCAGAAACCTTGTATCTCACTTTTTTTTTTCTTCCATAAATTAATGTCGTCTTTGAACGGTGTTCACACACAAGTTGTGGAAATGGCCAATCTACAATCTCACAATGACTCTTGATGCAAGTGTCCCTGACGCGCATCAAGTATTCACATTGGAAGCATCTAATCCTCTCTATATTCGAAATATGTCACAGCCTTAACAGTTTGACACATACAAGATTTCTGGCCAACAGTGAGCAACTCTATATATATATAGATGTATAGATATATAGGTATATAGATAGATGTATATAGATATAGAGTTTCTTATTGAGTATGTAAGTTGCTTTAACCCTGGTGTCCCTTATTGGTCATTATAGACAGAAATGGTCAAACCTGCGAAAATAGCAGATCTACAAGCTTACAACACATCGCATTGTAGATGGGCTATTTTCGCTATTCATCATACGACAAGGTATATTAGGGCTTTAAGAAGGAAGGCACTGGAGCATCTCGAACAGTTAAACCCTTTTTTGATAGCAGGGTGCAAGTAAAAAAGAGCGCGACAATGTTTCGATGTCAATACATCTTCGTCAGGTCATATTTAGGGCTTAGTTAAGCCCTATTTTATACTTGGATGTATGATGGTGTTGCATGTTGAAAATAGCCGATCTACAAGTTTGCGATGCTTTGAGAGCTTGTAGATTTTTTTAAAACTGAACATTTTTGAAAATGTTCATTCACCTATAATGGCATGCCTAAAATGGGGACGCCACATGGAAAGTGGTTAAAGTGGTATAGCAGCTGCTTTAGCTTATGTATCCATCAACTGTTTCTCAACTTTTATGTTGATTTCATGTAATATTCACAACGTTATGAAGCACTTTGATCTACATGCCATGTATGAAAGGTCCAAATAAAACATTATTATATACAGGTGTCTGCACTTTCTCTCACACACACACACACACACACACACACACACACACCATGATGTATAAAAAGATGTTTGCACATGAGGAACAGATTCAGTGTTCCTGTTCATCTGTCGTTACAATGTTATTCACCAGAAACTCTGACTTTAGTGAAACATTTGTATTTTACTTCCATTTCAGCCTTTGGATGAAGCCAACCTTGCTGACCTGAAAGTTGCCCTCAATGCTTTCCTCAAGAAGGGTGAAAAAGCTTTGCTGGAAACGAAGGTAGACATTTTGTCCAGAGATCCCTTCTTTAGGGAGTCTGACTCCATGTTAGTGTAATAATAGAAATCGATAAAATGTAATGCTACTTCAATGAATTAGCAAGAAATGAATCTGTTATTGTAATTGGCAGTTTTTGTTTTTATAATTTATTCTCAATGCCACAAAACAATTTTTGCTACATTCTATTCATGAAAGGTATTGTAGAGTTACTTAATAATTGTTATTTATCTCTCCTCCTTACAGTCTGACCCCTCCATTCTTGGTGGTATGATCATCAGTATTGGAGACAATTATGTGGACATGTCCACCAAGACGAAGATTCAGAAACTGACCAAGCTCATCAGGGAAACCTAAGTCCTGTGGACCGCATGGAAAGCGAACATGGGGGGGAAATGCTTATAAATTGTACATTGCTACCGGTTCCAACACTGCAATTTCTGCAAAGCCAGTGTCTATTGTCGAGTTGATCTTAATGTAATAAAAACCTCTAAAGTGGTACATGCTTTTGTTGTCATTTACAGCAATTTCATTGACACAATATTTGTATTTCATGTGTTATCAATTTACAATTTAGGCATTTATGATCATATGCTCTTATCTAGAGTGACTACTAATTTAAATATCTTGGGAGCCTGATATTTTGACTTATCATCACATTGATTTATTGCTTTGTTAGAAAACAAAGTTAAGCATCTGTATTGTGGGGAAAGCTTTCTCTGAAAATAGCAGATTGACAAGCTCAGAATGTGATGCATTGTGAGCTTGTCCTTCGACTATTTTCAGCAAAAGCTTTCCCCAGAATAACAGAAAATACACTAGTATTGAGCCCTGAGGGGTTATGGTTTAAGTGGCTAAGTTGTGAGAATATTTGTCACAGTAACACGTGGATTGAATGGAAACGTTTGTTTCCAGAGAGAGCAGAAGAGAGTTGTAGCGCTTCTCCGACGCCAGCCATGGGGCGCATGCGCGATCTGTACATCTATTTTATTACTTCTTTTTTTTTTTCCTCCGACAAAATGGCTGCCTCTATCATCTCAACCTCTGCTCCAAAGAAATAAAAAAGCATGAAATAACCATCGCAAGTCGCAATCCTGATGCAAGACGGCATTCATGGACACTGGGGCGTAGGTTTGCATGCATCCTTTTACAGATGTTATGGCTGTCAAACGGCAAAAAATGTATCCGATCCAAATTTAACCCTTTCGATTCCATGTTCCGCCTACAAATGAGGTACGGGCTGATAATTTGCATTGTTGAAATATTTAAACATTGTGTATGTGGAACAACCGGGAATGTATGTATATTTCTAAAAGTAATATTTCTGTGTACAGGTAACGTGCGCGTCTCTCTGCATCCTTTTGTCTTGACGATGCATTTTGTCTCTTCAGTTGCAAAGCGGAGATGCTCGGCTTTACCAAATCAAAAGTAGACGATAATTAGGAAAATGAAGGTTTTATTCTGTTTGTATCTCCGTTTGAGTATAGCTAGCGACATTTAATGTCCACTATTGCCCCCCACCTCCACCTCCACAACTAACTATTTACGTTTGTATTTGTCTTTCTCTTTTGTACCAACAGAAAATGATGCACCAAGTGACCAGTGGCGGTAATGACTATTGCATGAGCGGACTGTCAGAAGACTGTCAGCACTCTGCCAGTCACTTTGACTTATGTACCACACAGGCCAACAAATTCTACCCCTCACCAAGCCCTGCTTTGCAGCTGTCACTTTCAAACTTGCACCCTTTGCCACAGGGCTTACACAAACCCGTGGCATGTCAAATGCAAGACACCCCAAATGATTTCCAGCCCCAAACAGCGAGAAATAGAAGCACTGAGGCCCCTGGAACCGATGGCTCCAAGAAGAAGAAAGGTATCGTGAAATCAGGCAGACGAGGGAGACCAGCGGGGACCACAAAGTTAGCCGGGTACCGTACGAGTACCGGACGTCCATTGGGGACCACTAAGGCTGCAGGGTTCAAAACTAGTCCAGGAAGGCCCCTTGGCACCACCAAAGCAGCAGGGTATAAGGTCAGTCCCGGAAGGCCCCCTGGCAGCATAAAAAGCCTTGCTCGGCTTAAGAAGCTGCAGTATGGCGGCTGTGAGGGTACCAAGAAACTGGACTTCAGCAATTCAACTGTCTTGAATTGCAGTGGTTCCAAGAAACTGGACTACACTAGTTGTGATGTTACACCACCCTTCCCGTACGCCATGATGCAGAAAAGAGACCTATGTGAGCCCAGCAACAAAGTAGAAGGCAACAATGAGTAGCTTTGCAGCTCTCTCACTTTCCACTGCTTTAAACACAGCTGTCAAGAGGTTGTTTCAGTGTGGAACGCTTCTCGGAAGGCGTGAGAGGAAAAAACTTTTCATGACTTAAGTAGTCCGTGAATGACTTAACCGTTGTACAGTGTGGACATTCTCCTCGTCTTATCGTTTTACAATAATCACTCCTCTGAAGTATGTTATCCTGTTTGACAGAGATGCATGCATAATAGCCTAGGCATACAATCAGATCAGTATAGGGATTAGTATGTATTCATTGTAGTTTGTTGTCCAATACTCACTGGAGAAAGGATGTTATTCTTAATATTTTTGTTTTTGGATTCGAGTCATTATATTCTTTGTTATTGTGCTTTAATACTACACTATATTTCATTGTCTTGTTCTCATATTTTCTACTTTCATAAAGAAAACAAACAAAAAAAAAACATTTTAGTAGGAACATTTGCAAAACTATTCAGCTCTTCCCTCAAAGTATGTGGAGTTCTTGTCATATTTGTGTTGTCTAGTGTGATATGTTTCCTTTTTCTTTCTACAATACAGTATCATAAAGGAATGGGGTCTCTACCAGTTTTATTCACTTGAATTTAAAAACTATCCATTTGAATTCTGCACTTTGTGAATATGGTTTTGGACTATGTATGTGGCCTCTTTGTTCCATCCAGCTATCACTTGATAAGCAATGCAGATTAAAATGTATGTTGTTATACTGTTCATCATAAAGTAATAACAAACCAACACAAAAAATGCTTCGTGGGCTATGTATTAAAAGCTAATGTGATGTTTGTCAAACCAAAATAAAGGAAAGAAATTGTGATGACTTGCTATACTATAAGTACATAGTCATTACTGAGAAGCATGTAATTCTTGTGGAATTACTTAATGTACTATAAGTACATAGTCATTACTGAGAAGCATGCAATTCTTGAAGTAGACACAAGAGGTCTCATGTCCCCAGACAATAGTAATACCTTTATTTTATTTTATTTTTTATAATAGAAATTAATTATTGTGTGAGTGCAGCCTACCTTTAAGCTGTTACATAATATCATTTGGTCTAGTATCGTGTTTTGAAAAAGAAGAGGTATAAGTGTAAGTTGAACACACCAAGCATATGATCCTTTGTGCATGTGTGTGTGTGTGTGGGGGGGGGGTTAAGTATCTGTTCATGGGTAGATCCGTCAGTCTCATGCGGTCAGCCTGCCAGAAAGCTTAGGAAAAATCGGTAATAACCACCGTATTCATACCCGAGCAGTTCGGTTGTGTTGCACAGAAAAGGTAAGTATTCGATGAGATCAAATCAATGCCCTCGCCTGGACGGGCTTTGTGTAACTGGCCCACTGCAGGAGGGCAGCGTGTCTGCAGTCTGTATGTCGTGGCTCTTAACAGTATGCGCTATGCGCGCTCTGGGGATAAATCACTTTTCATAGTCATAATGCCCACATTATACACTCCTAGAACCCAGCACGAGAACACAATAGACCCGGGTCATTATTTGAAAGTAGTAGAATTCGTAACACTGACACGTTTATTGCCGGTGACTTTTCCCCCCCTGTTCCTGTAGAGAGCACCTAGCGGCCTAGATTTCCTTTCCTCATGTCAAGAATCTTCTCCAGACACAGAGAGAGGCAACAACATGGCGCACAGTAACACAGTAACACAGGCCGTGTTTCCCCCTACGCGCCCAGGCCTCATGTAGCCTATATGGTAACCGGAACACTCGCCCCAAAACACGCTCACCCCCATTTTTTTTCGCGGACCATGTATTCTTGTATTTGTTTTACTGAGGATAATTAAGGTTAGAAATAAATGAAGGTTTAGGAATGTTTTTTTTTTACTGCGGTTAAGTTTAGGAATAAGGTTTAGGTATAGTTTTTACTGGGGTTTGGCTATACGTTTAGGAATACGGTTAGGTTAAGGAATAGTTACAGAGGTTACGTTTAGGAATAAGGTTAGGTTTACGAATACCAGGTGAATACGCCCGGATTTTACCCCCGGGGCGACTGTGTTTTGGGGCGAGCGTTTGGGTATTTGCCTATATACTCCGCCGCGCGAAGGTGTCGCTCGCCGAAAGAAAAGAACAGATCCCTCAAACTTAACAACGTGTCGCATCCGCGGCTCGCTGTTAAGCCCAATCTGTTCTTTTCTTTCGGCGAGCGACTCAATGAAACAACAAACACCCACCAGATCCTCGAGCCCAGTGTCGAGAATCCGCGGCCTTTAATTATTCGCTGACTGGTTTACAAACAACCAACAGAGCGATTGTTACGCGAATGTTGTTTTATAGGTCCTACCATGGGTTTACAAACAAAACAAACGCACATATCTAAATAAAAGCAGCGTGCGCGTGTGGCGTGCGCGTGTGACAGTGTGTCGGTGTAGTTGTGTGCGTGTACGTGTGAGTGTGTGTGCGGTGCCACGGCCCTGTGCACAGTCAGACGGGGGGTTGGGTATCTGAGCCGATTGGTCGCTGCTCCGCTTCACCAACACACTGGGCTTGTTTTAACACAACCAGGGGCACTTCTTCTCTTCGACAGCATGTAGCCAAATATATAAGCTTCTATTATTGTGATCGTTGCGGGACCCGCCATGGCACACTGACATTCCGCTGCAGCGTCCATGGAGAGGTTATTTCATTGAGATTTTTGGGTCTTTCATAGGGTTTCTGATGAGGAGGGAGATGAGGTGGAGAGAATGAGAGCTGCCTTCGGCCTGCTAGTGCTGCTGCTGCTGCTGCAGCTGGGATTCATGAGCAGATCTGCTTTCACACAAACCGAGAAAAACACTCGCTTTATGCCCGTTTCTGAAACATCCGCTGTCGGTTTCACGGCGGCCGACCTCCAAATGGTAAGTTTTGTCACGTCTGATCCCACGTGTTTGTAGTTTTTTTTTAAAACTTACAAGTTTGTCCAGTCCCCTTTTGTAAGGTAAGCTTCCTATGTTATTTGTGTGTGTGGGGTTGCGTGTGTGTGTGTGCTGTGTGTGTGTTTATGTGTGTGTGTGAGAGAGAGATGGCTAGTGTCACCACCTCTAGTCTGCGCTCCTTGGATTTTGATACAATCAGCGGTAGATCATCAGTCAGAGCGATAGTATTTTACAGTAGTATACTTAGTAGTATGCTCATTTATGAACGGAGCAACACCAGAGGTTGTATCCTGTTTTGTCTTAATGCCGTCCGGCGGCCTTTAGAATGGAGGCCAGCAGCAATGTCGGCATATTAGTGTGTGTGCTGTGTGTCTGTGTCTGCTATCCTACTACTGTCGCACCGGGTGCCATTGTCGCTCTGCTTTCAGCGGTGTTTTGAGATTGCATTATGTTATCATCAGACCCCTTTGTTACACTGACTGCCCCGGTGCATGAATGACAATGATCACCCGACCAAGTAATCAACATTTATTGAAAAACCCTCATCGCAGCACTGACCTAACAGGCACCATTTGGATTTTTCTTTTTTTACAGGAAAGAGCCATGACAACATGAGTCAGTCGTACAGACGGGCTGTTAGGGGAGGCTCAGTGTTTGGCTCAGGCCAGCCAGAGCTGAGGCCCCCCAATGGCCTGACCAACACTTCCTATGGGAACCAATGCAGCAGTGCTAAGCGCGTCTCAAAGAAAACGTCAGCCATGCAACTGCCATCTTCTACGCTCAAACAGGCACCTGTCCAGGGCTACAGCCAGCCAGAGAGGTCCCACCGCTACAGCCCACAGAGGAAGTGGTAAGTGTTCCGTTGCATTGCTTGTGCTGCAGGTAAAATACCGCACACTTTTACAAATAAACTATAAACTTGAACTTAAGGGACCTGAACTCTCTGGTTGACAGGTCTGACCTGGGGGGCCACCATGCCAGGAACCACATCCACTCACCGTCCCCAAGCCCAATCAGCGATGATGATGATGATGATGATGATGAGTTTGAGGCTCCGTTAGTCCGTCTGCCACCCTCTCCAGGTGACGATGAAGAGATGGAGCCCTTCAAAAACGGATTCTCCCCTCACAGTCCGGACAGCTTGGAGAATTGTTCCCCCCTTCCCAACGGTTACCTGCATTTTGAATCTACGCTGTTTGACAGCGGAGAAGTTAAGGGGGAGGAGGTGGAGGAGAACAGTGATGGAGAGCTGACGCCTTTTCCCCCCTCCCCGAAACGGAATCGGGGCCGAACTGTAACTGACCGTAAGACCACGACCTCCAGCTCAGGGGCGGACAATCATAGCACATACAAACCCGCTGTCTTTAATCTTATGGCTAAGACTATATCTGAACTCAACCCCACACTAAGCCCCAGCGCGCTGCCGGACATCACCATGGGAGATGGGTGGAGCATGGGCGAAGACTCAGATAGCGACAATGAACTCGTCTCTACTCCTGACCGGGGTCTCATGTCACCGGCTAGCACCAACTCTAATGTGAGTCTGAAAGCCCTGGGACACTTCCTCTGTTTAGTTTATTTATTTGACCAACTACATTTCCCACATTTAACCCATCCTAACAATTTTGAGCAGCGGGAAGTCATTCTCTGTTACCTCAGGGTCAGCTCCAGCTCTGGGGCCGCGGTGCATCTGTCAAGGGCGCTGGCAGCATGTCCCTAACATGCATGTGTTTTGTCAAAAGACATGCAATACATTTCATGTTGGTTGCTCTTGGTGTGGGATGAAACCCACGTGGGTAAACACACAGCCCTGGATAAATGCAAACTTTGCACAGTAAGGCCCCATTGAGCCACAGTCGGGTTCAAAGCCAGGACCTTTTTTGATGTGAGGTCACCGTGCTAACTACTGAGCCACGGTGTCCTTGTATTGAAAACCGGATTACCCAATGTTATCTACTGTTGTATTGATTGTCATTTTATTGAGGAACACTCCTGGTTTAACCAAGCATCACAAATGGGATTTAATTCTGCATTTTGTTGCCGTCGGGCAGAAACCTTGTATCTCCATATTTCAACTTTTTCATGTGCAAAGACAGCTGATCCACAAGCGTCGCATCGTGACACGTTGTGAGATTGTAGATGTGCAATTTTTTTAAATTTATTTTGGAAAGTGAAAGTCCGTCTGTGGATCTTTATATTAAACCAATTAAAAGTATTAACAAGAGCTTATGACTGAATAATAACTACACTAGATCCATTGGAACACAGGTTATTTTATCCATTTCCTGAAAAGTAACAGTTTTGGACATACAAGGTTTCCAACGGCAGCAGGGATTTATTGTACCGGCCTGGATCTGTAATTATGTATTCTCATACAGTAGATCATTTAAGACACGTTATTTACTTATTTGAAACAAATATGAGAATTATTTTTAAGTGAATTTCACAATCATAGAATGCATGAGTGAACAAGCAATTATTACTGGTTAAGTGGGCGTTTTTCATTACAAGAAATACTTATAATTCGTCAACATCGACTTGACTCTGGCTTCTTACAGAGAACATAATTGAAATTCAGAATTTGTCTTATGCAACTTATACATCTTATACACATCAGGTCTGTGGCGGAAAAGTATAATCTCACAGTAGCTGCATGGCAGACACAAATACGCCAACAAAGATGTGAATATTTTGCCCTGTGTTCTGCATAACATAGTAACATTTTTACTTTTGTCTTGTCTAGTCCAACAGCCCAAAGAAGAGGCCCCTCCCAACAGTACAGTACGCGGACGGGAGCCTGGTGTGGGCAAAGTTCAACAGAAGACCATGGTGGCCATGTCAGATCACCTCTGACCCTAAGGCAGGGAGCCACACAAAGATGAAAGGTGAGACGGAAGTTGTTGTGTGACCGATGGACGTGTCACTGAAAAGTGTCTCCAATGAGGAGTGCTTTGTGAAAATGACTACAATTTAACCTCCAGTACACGCAAAGAAATATGGAAAAAATGCAATGTGATTCAATGTCATCATACACAGAGAAGAGTCTGTATCGGATATTTTATTGAATACTAATATATCAAACTGCTGATGGAAGTCTGCCTCTTCTTACGGAGGGACTTAGGAATTCAGCACACTGCTCTTCGCCTGTACATACTTCCACATGCATTGTTTGCAAAGTCATGTATTATTTATATTGATTATGTAAAAAACACAAACCCGTTTAAGACAACAATTTTAGGTGATGGCTACTAACATTACATTTATCAATGGAAGAAGCAGTGTTTACATAAATATTGCCCACCACTGTATTAAAGTTGTGTTCAAGTGTACAAGGTCACACGCATTTGTAAGATTTATTGCATTGGCTGTGCTTGATCTTGAGCCTATTTTATACTCATAGTATGATTGTGTCACTCACTGAAAATAACAGATTTTCAGAAATTCTTCAGCAATTTTCGTAGTGAGAATGATTAGGCCCATTTAATACTTCGGCTGATCTACAAGCTTGTAGGTCTGCAATTTCCCCAAATGTAGCCAAAATAGGGATGCCAGGTTGAAAGTTGTTATTTCTTGAATGCATCAATATAGCTGCTTTGTCCTTGCAGTGCCCAGTCAACGTCCGTGCCGTTTGTATTTTCTGGAGACGATCGGGGAGGTCGTAGAGTGTTCCTGGGTTCAGGGGAAAGCCATTCTCCCATTCGTGGGTGGTCATCAATTTGATGATCTCCCGGTGCTTCGACGGAGAGGGAAGCAGAAGGAGAAGACCTACAAGTATACAGTACGTTTTACATGGACTGAAGTGAAGTGAAAATATTCAGAACCTTTGTTGTAAATGTCAATTATTTAAGCCATTAAGACCGGGAACGCATCTGTGTCATTTTAGATTTCTTCGGGCTATTAAAAAATAGCAGATATACAAGCTCATATTAGCTATGAGCTTGTAGAAAATCTTGAAAATGTGTGCAAATCTTTGAATAAATATATTTTTATATAATATAGATATTGTTAACGTTTGTAACTCAAATCTTTGCTTCTGGGGGGTCCCTGGAACAAAATCTTTTGAGACGGGGGGTCCGCGGCCAAATACATATCATTTTGGGTGTTCCATGACATGAAAAAGTTTGAGCACCACTGATATAGCAACATACCTTTTTCAGAAACCTGTTAGGATTTAGAAGACATTTGTAGATGCCTTCCTGGATTGAATGGGTTCTCATTACTCTTGTCCTTCGCAGATACCCAAGAGTTTATTGACTGCATGGAATGTCAGTGTGGCAGAAGCAGAGCATCTGCTCTCGGGTCAACGGCGGGGTGCAGAGAGCCCGCTGACCACTCCTGTCAACGGCGGGGAAAGGGTACCCACTCCACTACCTCCTGAAAGTCCACAGGAGACCCCCTCTGTTTCAACAGACCCCGGTATATCCCTCCCATCCGGCTCTTCGGCCAATGGAAATGTACACCCTCCTGTAACGAACTCGACCACAAATCAAGTGAGCAGAAACAAAGCTTTTAAGAGGAAAAAGAAATGTCTGTCTGACATATTTGGACATATAATTGGGGGAGTGAAGGAGGAGCCGGCTGCCCTTGCAGCGGTTAATCAGACTCACAGTGCAGTTCCAGTTAAAGAAGAGCCCAAGGACTCGCCGTACTCTGATCTGGATTCGGTACCTATGCTCCAGCGCCCGAAACGAACAGAAATACTCTTAACGCAGGACCCAGAGACACTGGTCAGTAAAGAACAGGGTCCTAAAAAGCCACAAGGCAAGTCCGATTTGAAAGAACAGAGTCCTAAAAAGCTGCAAGGCAAGTCTGATGAGAAAGAACAGGGTCCCAAAAAGCCAGAATGCAAGTCTGCAGAGTCCGCACAAGGCAAGTCCGATTTGAAAGAACCGCGTCCTAAAAAACTACAAGGCAGGTCCAATGAGAAAGAACGGGGTCCTAAAAAGCTACAAGGCAGGTCAAATGAGAAAGAACAGGGTCCTAAAAAGCTGGGCAAGTCCGTTGAGAAAGCGATCACTCCTAAGAACGCTGAGTCTGCTGTTGTCTCTAGCGTTCACCCCAAAAAACGGATTCTTAACGACACAGACAAAAATAAAACAAAGTCTGAACAGGGTTTGGGGAGCTCTAAAGAATCGTTAGAGAGCTCTGTTAACGAGCACTCTACGCTTCTTCCTGCCAGCAGTCGTCTGATGACTCGGGCCTTGAGAGCAGTGGAAGAGACAGAAGTCAATGATACATCAACCTCTTGCCAACACTCAACAGATGATAGCATTGATGATGAGCATGATAAAGTTTTTATTGGCAATGATCAGAGCAAAACTGACCTGTCCCCTAGCAGTGTATTGTCCCCCAGAAGCCACAGCTCTCCAAAACGACGCGCCAGAAAACCTGATAAAAAGCAAATTCGTAACGGCTCCTTGATAAAAACCAAGTCTCCATCTCCAGGTCCCGGGCAGCCGGTTGTGCAGCCAGTCAAGATCAAAACAGAGAATATTGTCTCTGATATATCGTCCTGTTCCTCCCCTCCATCCTCTCTCTCACCCATGGACGCGTTCCACGACGTCAAGGAACTGACGTTCAAGTCCCTTGTCAAGGAGGAG
The DNA here is from genome assembly GCF_963280865.1 of Gymnoscopelus braueri. Taxonomy (NCBI): domain Eukaryota; kingdom Metazoa; phylum Chordata; class Actinopteri; order Myctophiformes; family Myctophidae; genus Gymnoscopelus; species Gymnoscopelus braueri. The sequence goes on along the minus strand of NC_137622.1, from coordinate 8,158,047 downwards.
CACGATGACCCTGATTTATCTTCATTTCACCCCGATGCCAACTACAAATTCAGTACCTTCCTGATGCTGCTGAAGGACATGCATGATACCAGAGCGAAAGAGGGCCGACCTCTGAAAGTCCCTCCAACACCAGTGGTGATCAAAGAGGAGCCTATGGTTATCCCCAGCTCCTCAGGGAATGACCCACTCTCGGGGGGTGGTGGTACCTGGACATCAGGGATCAAAATGGAGAACAGACAGCCGGTTAAACCCTCGACACCCAAAAGCACAGCAGGCAAAGCCAAGAACAGGACTAAAGCTATCATGAAAAATGACACCTACAAATGTGAAGGGATGCCTCTTCTCACTCGGGGGCCGAGCTCGGACAAGCAACGTAGAAAGCAGCGACTGCCCGCCAAACTAAAGGTCAGCATACCTGGCCTATCTCCTGAACTAGCTGACCTGGCTTATGGCAGAGAGTTTGTTAGCGGCCACGCTGACCTTGCAGAACCTGGATTTAGCTCTCCTGTCAAAGCCACCGAACCCACAGTTAGCTACCTCGATAAGAACTCTGATCACAAAGTGGCTCCAAAGAAGCGCTGGCAGATGGTTGAGGGGGTTCCTCAGAGGGCAGCTGAGGCGGGGGGTGTGGTTGGGATGACCATGGAGGTGAACGGGGTTTCCGGTGGCACGCCAACGGCAATGCCACTCCTTGCCCCGTCTCCTGATGTGAACTTCGGGACTGAGAAGAGCCCGCACATCACGGAGAAGAGCGAAACTGCTGGTAAGTCCTAGATTGCGTCTATAAAGCCTAACCTTTTTACTTCATTGTACGACCATGTCGCTCACTGAAAACAACAGATTTTCAAGTGTAAAACGCTTTCACTTTAACACCGTCTTTGAGCCAACTGACTGATGACGGCCAAAAAGCTGATCGTTTATGTCCCATGTTTGCTTCCACAGCGCAGTCAGAAACCAAGCGGCTCCGGAAACCAAGCAAAAGGCTGTTGGAGTCGACAGAAGAGTATGAACAAATATTTGCCCCAAAGAAGAAATTTAAGAAAAATTCAGAGCTTTCTAAGACGGTAACATATCATTCACCTTTATATTTCTTTGGAAAATTTCAGTGGAAAAAAACTTACCCTAGTACTGGCACAATACTATGTTAGTCATATAACAAAAACTAGGATCACTGGATTCTATATTGGGATGTTTTACTGAATTATAACGGTATTATGTATGTAGTGTACAAAGTAAAATCCCCTCTATGGCCGCCCCTCTGTGGGGCGCCCATAGCTGAATGGGTAGAGAGGCCACCTGGGAAACAGAAGGTCCCAGGTTTGATTCCCGGCCCTACCAATCCTTGAGTCCCTGAGCAAGACATTTATCCCATAACTGCTCCCCCCTGCGCTCAAGTCTGACCACTTGGGCAGCAATCAGCTGGGTGAAGCTGAAAACTGACATAGAGAGGGATGTTATATAGTAGGGCTGTAGTGCATAAACACCTCATTACAAAGACAAATGCACATTTGCGAGTTCAGTGGTGCAAAAACCATAGGCACTTGTCTACTGAGAAAAAAGTGATATGGTCCGATGAGTCCTCCCTCTCCACAAGTCTGCGAGTGCATGAGAGAATGGTACAGGACTGAATGTTTGACCCTGACAGTGATGAGGTCTGGTGGCTCTATTTTGGTGTGGGGGAGGCCTTATCGCATGCTTTCGGTCCACATGTCCACTTAGGGAAGGGTCCCTGCATGCAAATTAATAAAGTTATAATTTTTTCCTTATATATATATATATATATATATATATATATATATATATATATATATATATATATATATATATGTATATGTAACCACTACCAATGGGTAAACATAAAAGCATTACAGTACGCATAAGCCTAATTTATACTTTGACGTATGATGTGTCGTGCCCCGAAAATAGCAGTTCTATAAGCAATGCATTTTGAGCTTGTAGATGAGAGCATGCTGAGAGCATAAATAAAGCATAAGTATTCTCATATTCCCACTTCGGTCTGCCACCACGATTAAGTGACTGACCTTCATGAAATAAAATTAATTGATTTAACAATGCAATAGCCTCAGGCAAGCTAAATGACAACACACGGCTATATTTGGATTAGTGTGTGGAAAAGTAGAGCTCTATTGCCATAAACGAATGGAACATGTGTTACGTGTGCTTTATAACCAATCAAACAATACATTTATTAATCAGAACTCTTAAATGTATGAGCAACAACAAAAAATCAGCAGGGGGAGGCACATAGATACAGCTGTTTGCAGCTTGCATCTTTCTTCGTTGCTCTTCTGTCTGGATTGCTTTATTGGGGGAGAATGGAATTAGGCAGACAAACGGAACACGTCACTTAGGTCAGATTTTTAGCCTGCTTGTTTTTTATGTTTGTAAATACGTAGAACTGTCCGTCATTCTGTTTGTCATTCTGTCTGTTTGCCTGCCTGTCGACCTCCTCAGTCACAGAGTTATTTTTTGTATCATGCGGCGTGCTGAACAGATTTATATCTCAGTGGGACCGTTTACCTGGTTAAATAAAGGTGAAATAAAAGTAAAACAGTGCTATCCATGGTTCTGAATATTATACGATCCACTACTGCAAGTCCACTCATTTTAATATATGATAAATATTATTTAATGTAGGCAGTTTATGTTGGTTATTATCCCTGGGCCCCCTTGTGGCAAACGGGCCCCTAGGCATGTTCCTAGAATGCCTGCCTGTGCATACTGTAGATCCACCCCTGAATGGGATTCCCTCCCTCCAGTACAGTTCTAGAGACTAGGATCTATGCCAAGATGCATTGAAGGTGTTTTGGCAGCTCGTGGTGACCCAACAATTAGACTAAGGGTTTATATTGCTTTGTCCTTTGTCCCCCATCTTTATATACAGTGTATATATCGTCGCTGTCACGCGGAAGCTTTCTATCTCCCTATTTCAACTTTGTATGTTTTTATGTAAATTGATGCCCTACATTGTGCTCCGGCTAAATAGCAAAAAATAGCCAATCTACAAGACATTTTTGTGAAAAAGTGGATAAAGTTTACTTTATATATTGAACCAATGAAAAGTATTAAAAAGAGCTTGTGACTAAATAATAACTACACTGGTTCCATTGGAACCAGTGTAGTTCCTTTTCAGGAAATTCCATTTCCTGAAAAGTAACAATTTTGTTTCCAGCCGACAGCGACGATATTCTGAAAGAATGTGTGCATGTAAACACAGACCATGTATTGCATTGATGTCCATATTACTGATCGGCATTGTTTTTGTTTTTGTCCCCCAGGGTACTAGTCCAGTCAGTGATAAAGTTAGACAGCCCCTCCATCTCAGCACCACACCAGGTGCTGTCACCTCCACATCCACCCCAACACCGTCCCCCTCCCCCACCCCCTCTGCTGGGGGTTCTGTGCAGCCAGACATGGCTCCAGCAGCACTGGAAGATGGCCTGACCCAGGACGAGTCCCCTGCTGTGGCACACCCGGTGACCCCAACACGGCCCTGTCTCTCCACAGAGTCAGCAGACAACACTCATCTACCTCTGGACTCTGGTAAATAGTGTGTGTGTGTGTGTGTGTGTGTGTGTGTGTTGCATTTTGTTCATATTACCATCAACCCTTATACCAACTGTTCTGTAGTTTTGTCTGTGTGGAATCACATCAGATATCGATCTTTGGTTCATAATTCAGTTTCCTCTGTGTACCTCCGTTTTGACAGAAATAGGACTTCCTAATAATTCATAAAGCTTACTCTATCGCACAAGCGTTTCTTGCCTACAAGAACTGATCCTGTTGGCAAGCAACGTGTCATATTACAAGTATACCTGAAAAGGAAACAACTGATACAGAACAGATGATTCTGGTGAATCATTATTGGACATTTTAAATAAGTATGTTCTTTGCAATACCTGGATATTGATTTTTTTCACATTGTTCTTTGAAATAGATTAATTATATTGGTATGACGTAGAATAGACTGATGATGTAGGCCAAATTTAAATGTTATTTTTTGAGAAATCCATTTCATATGTAAGAATGGTTGGGTAGGTAGTAAAAATACGTTTTTGTATCCCAAAGCACCTGTAAACCAAGAGAGGAAGAGGCCGAGGAAGTCTTCGCACAAGGTCCTGGAATGCACCATAGAAGAAGTGTCTGTAGATCCTTCAAAGGAGAAGGTATAATATACCTTCAGTCCAAATAGACATTGCCCAACAACTACAGTACCTCCTGTGATCCATTGATGGTTGTTGCAGCACTCTCTGGATGCATTTGAACATACATTTTTGGTTCTCTCCTTGTTATCCAGGAGGAGGCGAAAAGACACAGTGGAGTTACCTCAAAGAGCAAGCCAGAAGTCACAGTCACTCAGGTATCACCAGAACTCTTAACCGCTTGAACTCTAGCAGGCCTACTCTGGATGATAGTCAAACATTAAGCAAAAATAACAGATCTGCAAGCTCATAAGTGAGTTATTCCTATGGTTTAAATGTGCCTTAATGCGCATGCAAGTCAATGATATTGGGCTGGTGGGTTAATAACTAATGCTGGTGGGAGCTATTCACCTGTGCATCATTAAGCTAGCTGCATACTACACCAGAACAACCAAAGTCGGTTCGGGAGGGGTCCCAGACGAAAAAACGTCTGACAGACAAATTGCACTTCTTATTGTGACCTGTGGCCCCCGCTCACACCTCACGCTGTTGGTGGATAGTCACTCAAGCAGTGTGTACACTAGCCAACAGCACTGCTGGGCCCAGTGGTTAAATTAATACCTGGATGTTGCGACCGCAAGGCACTGTGGGGAATTTGTGACGGAAGTATGGAGGCTTTGCCCTTTCTAGTGATAGGTTGCGTTTATGAATGGTCGATAAAGAGAGATTTCAGAGGTGTTTGTACCTCCTGGAAGGTGGCTCTTGTCTATTCCAAACTACCGCTGCTTTTCACTCGCTTCACTGCTGACAGAATGAACTTGAAGCTGGGATGAATGAATGCGGAAACAATGCGGAACGTCTGACCTATGTCTGACCAATCACAGTAGCCAGACTTCACCGGGTGGCCACAACATCTCTGAGGCACCAAACACCCGAATTTAGTTCTGATCCCGCCCACCCGAACCTCTGAATGACGTCATATCGTAGTATGTAGCCAGCCGAACCAAACAAGCGTTGGTTGTTTTAGTGTAGTATTCATTGGGCTTTAGAATAATGGCATCTCTGGTTGACCATAAGAAGGATTTATACTTTGCCGTACATACTTTCGCATCGCCATGAGCTTTTTTTCGGAAAGCGTTTGATGTACCCTATGTAGCCGTTTTGTACTTTACCATCTTGTCTTGCTGCAAAACCAATTATCCTGAGAGGGACAAATAAAGTTGAAGGTGTTTTGGTACAGGTTGAATCTGTGCAGAAGGAAGTGCCTGCACCCAGCACGTCGGCTGACACCATCACTGCTGTCCAGCGTGTCCTCACCCCCTCTGGGCCTCCAAGCCCACCAGGATTGAAAACGCCCAAGCAGGAAATAGATATGGAGGGCTCCAGCCTTGGGGAGAGACGAGGCCCAGCCAATGGAACACTAACTCCCAAACCTGAGGTAACCTGTTATGTAACTTTCAAGTCAATTCAGTTTGTACATTCTTGCATGGTCACGATGACCCATCTGTAAGAGCTGAATACTTGGTCCTTGTGCCAGTAGAACAAAGGTGTGCCTGAGTAACTGTAACGGGCTCAATGGTAAGAGGAGGAACAACTGCAGGTTTTCCTTCAGAGTTGTCTTTATTTCTGTACAGCAACAGAAACTGATAGTCAGCTGCTTGCCTGCCAGTAGTTGTCACCACATTGGAATAAGAGCCAAACAATAGTAGATAAAACAACCTGTCATAACAGACTATTAACTCAGATTAATTGTCACATCACATGACAGGTTTACAAGTGTGGGTTCATTTCTGTGTCATACAAGCTCCATCATTACAGTTGAGTGGTAGAAAGAGACAGAGAAAAAAGAAACAGAAAAACTGATCAGATATCATTGTAAATATGGCAGTGTGAAAGATACACTGTACATTGTGAATATGGCAGTGTGAAAGATATACTGCATGGTTAAAATAGCAGTGGAATGGGGCATTTAAAAAGATGTAATGACAGATATGTACATAGGGTGCATGGAAGAAAAGATATCAACAAAATGTGTCTGTTTAAAAGTAGCGTGGCCGTAGCATGGTCATTGCAGATATCTGCTGGAAAATAATATGTAGCTTAAAGCAAAATTACACTTTGGTAGACTACTTGCCATGATGTAACATGAGGTATCTTCAGTGTAACTCCAAATATTCTTGAGGTATCTTCAGTAGTTGCTATGTAACTAAACCAGGCCTCTACGAAAGTGTCAGTTTGCTTTAAGAGATCAAGTAGGGCATTAATTTACGAAAAAACACAAAGTTAAAACATGGATATAAGAGGTTTCTGCCCGACAACAGCTGTATATAGATAGATAGATAGATAGATAGATATAGAGCAACGACTAAAATGACACAGAGGCCTTCCCAGCTTGAAAGGTATAACAATATATGTGTAACTGGTCTAAATGGGTTAAATCAGTCGTCACCCACAGCAACATTATTCCTTATTCTTTCTCGCTCTTTCTTCAGGTTTCCTGTCCTAGCCTGAACGATAGCTTCTTCTCCCAGATGGAGTTGAAAGGGAAGATAGGAGCAACCTTGAAGGAGAATGTCTGTCAGGTGAGATGATCGCCCAGACCTGATGTTTTTGTTTGTTGAATTTTTTATGGTTATTTGATGGGGATGTTGCCATTTATCGGGGAGATAGTTCACCCAAAAAAAATCGTATTTTCTATCAATTACACACTCCATGAAGCCTTGAATTCATAAAGATTTTTTTGTTTTTGTTTGGGGTGAGTAATCGATAGAAAAAAAGTCATTTTGGGGGTGAACTATCCTTTTAACATATATATATATATATATATATATATATATATATATATATATATATATATATATAAAAATAAATGGATAATTAGCAGATCTACAAGCTCATATGGCGGCACTCAGTGCCGCGCTATGAACTTGTAGGTAGGCTATTTTTGAATAGCCAAAGAAATCTTAAAATGACACAGATGCGTTCCCGGTCTTAATGGGTTTTGTTAATAGTTGTGGCAACTTGTGGGCAAGTAGCCAGTTTCAGTGTGTGTGTTTTTTTGTGTGTGTCGTTCTGCAGGTGTGTGAGAGGACAGGGGAACTTCTGGTGTGTGAAGGCCATTGCTGTGGAGCCTTTCACCCACAGTGTATTGGCCTTTCAGCGTCTCCAAGAGGGAAATTCCTCTGTCATGAATGCACTACTGGTGGGTGCACGTTTATTCTTGTGTTGAAAGCAGTGTTCAACGGACTGGTAGTCTCTCAAGCCAGACTATCTCTTCCACAATCTTCCAAGGCTACAGAGAGTTTGTAATTCTGCCCTGTAAAAAGATGAGTACTTGAAGCTGGCATCTGATCTTCCGAACGGAAGGGTATTTGACCAATCATGATGTGTTCAAGAAAATGTATTTAAAAATATTTTTTTAATTCCATTTTCAACAAGCAGCTAGCCGGATAGGCATAGACTAATTTGGTTTCCATTAGGAGTTAATTATGCGACTGCACAGGCTAACAGATATTGGAGGAGGCAGGACATCCGCTATAATTTCTACACATTTTCAGAGATTCTGAAGTACATACTGTTAGGCAGGAACATTTGTTCCTAAATTGTGGGAGACAACACGTCTGTCTCGAGAGACTACCGATCTGGAAACGCCCTTAGTTTTTTTTGTTTTGTTTTTCATTAGTTTTGCTTCTTCTCCTCAGGTGTTCACACATGCTTTGTGTGTAAGAAGTCAGGTTCAGGTAATCGGGTGAAGCGCTGTATGATCCCTCTGTGTGGGAAGTTCTACCATGAAGACTGTATACTGGCCAACTCGGTCACACAACCACAGAATAAAGGCTTTCGCTGCCCGCTGCACGTCTGTCTGGCCTGCCACATCACAAACCCGCTTAACCTCTGCAGCTCCAAAGGTAAGCTCTTAAGCCACCAAAGAAACATGATCTATCTATAAATTCCAGGAATCTCTTGACTTTTTGTCCGTTTCTTTTGCATATCTCGAGGTCCGTTCACACGATCGGCTTCACTCTTGGTGGGTGTACTGCTGAGGAAGTACAGCGTCGAGTGTGAAGTCGATCAGATGAGCGGGGATCTTCAGAACTGGCCTGCTACAAACGGCAGACACAACCGAACGGGCATTGCACCAATAATGCAAAATTATAATATACACTGCTCAAAATAATTAAGGGAACACTTTGATCCCTTAATTCTTTTGAGCAGTTTTTGTTAGCAGTATGTACACAGTTCATGAAAACTCAAAAATAATTAAGGGATCAAAGTGTTCCCTACATTTCTTTGAGCAGTATATTTTTAATGACTTATATTTGATTTAAACATTTATTTTAAACACAGTAGGAGGACATAAAGATAAAGTATTGGAATTATGATAACTATGAAGCAAGTTATTCGAGTATATCGTCTACTAAACACACTATGCTATGGGTTTATATCGGCGAGACTTGCAGATCACAGAGCCACCTAGGCAACACTTGCATGTACTTGAATATCGAACCTCCTTTGTGTCGTATTGTGCAGGTCGACTGGCTCGCTGTGTACGCTGCCCTGTGGCCTACCATGCTAATGACAACTGCATGGCTGCAGGCAGCTTGGTGCTGGCTAACAACAGCTTCCTCTGTCCAAATCACTTCACCCCTCGCAAGGGCTGCAAGAACCACGAACACATAAATGTCAGCTGGTGCTTTGTCTGCTCTGAAGGTAAGTCTTGTCTTGTCTTGTGTACGTTTAAATTTATTGATTTTTTATTGGGGTGCAGGGGTAAAGTTCATGCCCGCCACCGTGGCGACTGGGGTACAATTCCTCCACGGTGTCTCTGGCTTGGCCGGGCGCTCCAATGAACACATTTGGTCATGTTTGTGGGTGGTGGCATTGCACTGGCCACTCCGGCAGGTTGGTCAGGGTGCCTGTTCAGCAGGGAGTGGACCTGTGAGGGATTAGCTTGTTCCTCTGCATGCGTAACACCTTCTTGGTGAAACTGCTTACTGTCAGGTGAAAAGATGCAGCTGGTGACGTCGCATGTATCGGAGACATGTGGTTGTCTACACCAGTGTTTCCCAAACACCGGGGCGGGACACATTTTTGGGTCACGGACAAATTTTTATGGGTTGTGAGTAAATGACCTTTTTGTATAAAAAAAATACGATAAAACAAAAGAAAAACACATAAAAAAGGTTCAGAAATAAAAACAAATTCAAATATTTTTCTAAGTAACTATTACTATTAAATACTTTAATGAAAGGAATACCATAAATAAATAAATAAAAATTATCTCACAAGTCACAACACATCGCGACGTGTTGTGAGCTTGTAGCTCTGCTATTTTCACTAGTTTAGTTCTGTGAGACATCTAATTTCTCTTTTGGGTCTCGAGCTAAAAAAAAACCTACACCGTCCCAAGATCAACAAGTAGGTGTTTGCAGTGACAGGGAGTGTACACATGGGGGGGGGGGGGGAATTGGCATGACGACGAAATTGGGGAGAAAACACAACAACCGTTTTAATCATTCAGTCTTTTATGATGCGTGCTGGTAGTTTCCTGTCCACTATCCTATCTAAACAAAGGAGGAAAAAAAAACCTACCAAAAGCATATGGTAGCATCATTTTGTCATTCATGCCGATGCCAGTCTTGCTGCTCAGTCAGCACTGGAATGACCATTTCAATGGGTCTCTAACAACTAGATGACACTGTTGACCGTTGAGTTCATTTAATGTTTTGGTATATGTGATGATGTACTGAAACGCATTTCAGATGGGACTGTATTCTTTCTGAGGTGTGGTACTGTAACATTGTAGTGTGGTGCTACAGGGGACTTTGGGGTGTGGTACTGTAACATTGTACTGTGGCATTACAGGGGGCATTGGGGTGTGGTACTGTAACGTTGTGCTGTGGTGTTACAGGGGGCAGTCTGCTGTGCTGCGAGTCCTGTCCTGCTGCGTTCCATCAGGAATGTCTGAATATCGAGATGCCTCAAGGCAGCTGGTTCTGCAACGACTGCAAAGCTGGGAAGAGGCCGCGCCTCAAGGACATCCTGTGGGTCAAATGGGCTCGTTACAGGTGAGGACAGGGAACATGGATCTCTCCAGTATTGACAGAGGCTATAAAAAAAAGCTGCAGAACCTGGTTATCGTTGCTGTCAGGCAGAGACCTCATATGTCCAAAACCGTTACTTTCCTTTGTTCCAATGGATCCAATGTAGTTATTTTTTTGTTACATGCTCTTAATACTTTTCATTGGTTAAATATTTATATCACTTCCACTTCAAAAATAGCAGATTTACAAGCTCACAAAGCATTGCATTGTGCCACGTTGTGAGCTTGCAGATTTGCTCTCTTTGCTACTTTTGTGTGAAACTGTAGTATGACAAAGTAGGGCATTAGATTACAAAAAACATAAAAAGATGAAATTATGGAGATACAAGGTTTCTGCTCCGACAGCAACGTGTGCTTTTTCAACACCTGATCTCTGTGTTTAGGTGGTGGCCTGCTGAAGTTTGTCTCGCCAAAGATGTTCCAAACAACATCCTGAGGATGAAACATGAAGTGGGCGAGTTTCCGGTGCAATTCTTTGGCTCCAAAGACTTTGTGTGGACGTACCAGGCCCGGGTCTTCCCGTACATGGAGGGTGACACGCACAACATAGAGAAGATGGGCAAGGGCGCCGATGCCATCTACAAGCAAGGTAAATTGTCAACCATTGCACTGGTTGCACAATGTGAATATGCTTACAATGCACTGGATTGGGCACTAGATGCACCGCCATCTTTACTGTAGTTTGGGCGTTGTTGCAGTTACCTCTCTCCATCGGGAGAGGGAGACTGCAAACTTTACGCTTTAAGCAATTTTAAGATGCCCGTTTGGGTTCAGATCTATAATGTAAAGTACCATCATTTTGTACTTTTATTACTTTATTTTATCTTCAACAGATGAATCGATAAAGATAAATAAAATGAATATATTTTTGGGGCTTTTCTGCCTTTATTGATAGTAGACGGGAAACGGGGAGTGACACTCCGTCAGGCTCGGTAATCGAACCCTGTCAGGCTGCCTATATGTGGTATGCGCCTTAACCGCTAGGCCAGTGGCGCCCGAGATGAATTTATAATGAAAATAATCTCTCTCTATATATATATATATATATATATATATAATTAGCCCTAGATGTCTCAATCATCATGTCTTGTGTTGTTAGCGCTGATTGATGCAGCCGAAAGGTTCAAGGAACTACAGACGGAGAGGGAAATGAGGCAACTGCAAGAGGACCGAAAGAACGACAAGAAACCTCCTCCATACAGACACATCAAGGTATCGTATCCAAACCAACATACACGCGTCAGTTTTATCACCCACCTGAGGAGGTGTTGATTTTGAAAGCAAATTTTATTAGCAAATTTTGATTTAGTTTTAGTCATAGTCTTTTGAATAAAATTCTGTTTAGTTTTAGTCATATTTCAGTCACCTGAAATGTTTACTTTTAGAGTAGTTTTAGTCGACTAAATATGATAAGAATTTTGTTGACTAAATATACAGTTGATTTAGTCGACTAAAATGTATTTTTGGCGGGCCGTGATGGCATCGAAATGATTTTCACTTAGCTGCATGCCGAAAATAGCCGATCTACAAGCTCACAATGAGTCGCAGGCTAGCGTGACGCGTTGAGAGCTTGTAGATCAGCTATTTTCGGTCTGTGGCACCCGCACGCACCCATGATGACTTGTCTTAGTTCTACTGGATCTCTTCTCCACTAGTCCCACCCAAACATTTTAGTCTAGTTTTTATTTGTTGACGAAATTATCAGTATATTGACGAATTCAACACAGCGAGGAGTTTCAACAAAACTGTGCTGTTCCTTTTACTCAGGTGAACCGACCAATAGGAAAGGTGCAGTTCCTCACGGCTGACCTGTCGGAGATCCCACGATGTAACTGCAAGGCAACGGACGACCACCCGTGTGGCCCAGACTCCGAGTGCATCAATCGCATGCTGATGTACGAGTGCCACCCTCAGGTGTGTGTGGCTGGGGATCAGTGTGAGAACCAGACCTTCACCAAGCGCGAGTACACCGTCGTGGAGATCTTCAGGACGCTGTCCCGGGGCTGGGGACTGCGTGCCCCCACCGACATCAAGAAGGTCCGTGGTTGTGGAGAAATCAGCGGGAGGGGTTGTTTTTCTTAACCTTGTAAATGTGAATTAAAATGACCCGTCATCTTATCCCCTTCTCAATTATTTTCTCCCCCCTCTGCTCTTTTTCTTGTCGTTATCGTTGTCACGTTCCCTCGTGCACAGGGGGCATTTGTGAATGAGTACGTGGGAGAAGTGATCGATGAGGAGGAATGTCGAGCCAGGATCAGACATGCTCAGGAGAACGACATCTGTAACTTCTACATGCTTACACTGGACAAGGTGAGGCTGCGCGCTGGGCATTGAAAACATCTTGATTCATAATAATCTATTAATTGATATGAATTGTGGTATTTTGCTGTTTTTATTTATGTGCCGTGTAATGCACTTAAACTAAAAGTAAGGTAAGTAAGCCTTGCTGAGCCATGAGGCCCCTAGGGCAGGAGCCTATCTCCTGTTTATGTAGCGTGAGGCAGCTTGATGTACAAATACACCCCCTGGACAGGAGGCGAGTATGTCACAGCGACTTACCCGCAATCTAGCCCTTGATGCTGAGTGCCAAGTAGGGAGGCATCGGGTCCCATTTGAGTCTTTGGTATGACCCTGCCGGGGATCGAACTCCGACCTCCCAATCTCAGGGCGGACTAATCTAACCGCAAGGCCACAGCTGTTTTTTGTTTTGTTTCTTAACTCTTTGACTGCGGTTGACTCGATAACTCGTCAATTGCTAGTTTGTCCAGTTGGCCGCCGACGCGTTAGACGCTCGTTCATTGTTTAATCTCTGATCGCGCTATTCTGATTATTTTTCATTCTAGGTTTCGAGTTCCACTTACTTCACCCACACCTGCATCCGGTTTTATAACGCAGATTCCGTTTCCGGTTTTCTTTTTTTTCCCCGGTAATTTTCGGCCAGAATAGGGAAACACACGTTTTTTCACACGGTATAAAAAACGAACGGAGAGGTCCACTTCTATAATCTATAGTCTGGGTGACGAACAGTCATCACCGTCGTGTATCACATCGTAATTTTGGCCGATCGGAGAATCTGAGAACACGTCACATCCGGTTTGACGTATTTGACTGTTTGGCTCTGTTTGGGGGGGGGGCAGCGAGTCAGTGAGCTGATGAAGGTGTCTATTTGCTGCTCTCTGCTGGTGGAACCATCGTATGTGTTCAAAACCGCAGCTAGACTATATGAAAATTAAATAACAAAACAAAAAAACATGAAAATCGCTGGCACTGGGGGAGTACTTTATGAAAATACTCTGGCAGTCAAAGAGTTAAAGTGCTACAAAAATATCTTGTTCCAAATCAAAAGCTATCACTTACCCAGGATGTGTGTATTATTGTGACACCAGGACCGGATCATTGATGCCGGGCCCAAGGGCAACCAGGCTCGCTTCATGAACCACTGTTGCCAGCCCAACTGTGAGACCCAGAAGTGGACAGTGAATGGAGATACCCGGGTGGGCCTATTTTCTCTACAGGACATCCCAAAAGGTCTGCAAACATGACTCACTTTCACTTACTGGTCCCTTCTCGTTTTCTATTGAGTTGGCCTTGATTGTTGACAGTGTCTAAAGCATGCAGGTAATTCGTTGAAATCCATCTGTGGCTAAATAGCATGCTAATGCACTTTATCCAAACAGGTGTGGAGTTGACATTCAACTACAACCTGGAGTGTTTAGGCAACGGGAAAACTGTCTGTAAATGCGGAGCTCCCAACTGCAGTGGTTTCTTGGGCGTCCGACCAAAGGTAAATAAATCATCTTTATTTTCAAGCGTGTCAGTCTAACATTTAATCTATTGGCCATTAGAGCTCAAGGTCATCAGACTTGTGAATAACAGAGGTTCAAAATGAAGCAGCAGAGGTATAAAATAGGACATGGTTTTGAATAGAATCCCCAGAAGCAAAAATTTGAGTACAAATGTTCACACATACACACACACACGCATATATATATTTTTATAAGATTTGCACACATTTTCACAATTCTTCAAAAAATAGCAGATCTACAAGCTCTCGGTGCTGCGCTACAAGCACTCGGTGCTGCGCTATGAGATTGTATATCTGCAAAAAATATATATAGCCAAAGAAATCTGCAAAAGACACAGATGCGTTCCCGTCTTAATGGGTTAAAATAAATCTGTCATATTTGAGAGATCTCTCTCAGCCCAATGTACCATGTTCTGGGATTTGGCCAAAGTGCTGCAGAACAATCTTGTAGACCTCCAGTGTCTCAATGTCTTCTCAGAACAAGCCGCCAGCAGAGACACCGAAAGAAGGGAGAAGGAAAGGTGCTGTGAAGAAGAAGAGCAAGCCAGAACTGACAAAGGAGCGTGAGGATGAGTGTTTTAGCTGCGGCGACGGAGGACAGATTGTGTCCTGTAAGAAACCTGGCTGCCCAAAGGTCTACCACGCCGACTGCCTCAACCTGTCCAAGAGACCTGCAGGCAAGTGATCAGGAAGGGATTTTTTATTACTGAAATTTGAAGCCTTTATTCTGAAACATAACAATTACAATTACATCTGAAGGACACTTAAAGGGATAGTTCACCCAAAAAAATGCTTTTTTTCCTATCGATTAGTCACCACATGGAGGCTTGAATTCATGGATATTATTTCGTTTTTGTCGCATTCCTAAGCCAATAATTTGATTACCGGCGGAAAGATGCTAATGTATCCAGTAGGAGACTCAAAGTAGACTCAATACACCCGGTCATCAAATTATTGGCTTAGGAATGCAACAAAAACAATCTCCATGAATTCAAGGCTTCATGGGGTGTGTAATTGATAGAAAATAAGATTTGTTTTTGGGTGAACTACTCCTTTAAGAACAGTGCGACTGGATCTTAGAACAAATCATGAATTAACTAGTAAGAAATACACAAAATGGGAGTGTTGGAGGAGAATTTGAAATAACAAATATAAAAATATATGGTGCAAGATAAATGCATAAATAAATAAAATTATTTTGGAGTTCCTCACTTCAGCTTGCTCTGTTTACACATTATCTGGAATTATGAAATTAATAAAAAATAAAAAAAGCTAAAATGTTTCTAAATGAATGCACATCTAACTTAGAAAACTAAGCTGACAGTGATTTTGTGCCCCCTATAGGGCGATGGGAGTGTCCGTGGCACCAGTGTGACGTCTGTGGTAAGGAGGCGGCCTCCTACTGTGAGATGTGTCCCAACTCGTTCTGCAAGGAGCACCGCGAGGGCATGCTCTTCATCTCCAAGCTGGACGGTAAGCTGTCATGCAGCGAACACGACCCCTGTGGCCCCGACCCGCTGGAACCGGGGGAGATCCGCGAATATGCGCCCGACACCGCCCGCATGACACCGGGAGGAGGGGCCACCCCCTTGTCGTCGTCGGGTTCCGGCTCCTTGGTCTCTTCCGATCAGAGACCGGCGCCTCCTCATCCTGCTGCCGCCTCCCTCCCCTCGCCGCCCGCTGCCGCTGCTCTGTCCTCGCCGGTCAAACCGGAACCCGCTCCTCGACTTTACATCAACGCGAGAACCGCCACCACCAGGTTCATCCCCCCCAGCATCAACTACTTCGCAGACGCCGAAGCGCGGCGAAAAACATTCCTTTCTCCGCCCTCCTACAAGGACGAGAAGGAGGAGGTGGTGGTGGTGAAGGAGGAGGAGGAGGAGGAGGAGGAGGATGGGGAGGAGGAGGAGGCGGGAGAGCTGGAGGAAGGAGAGGTGGACGAGTTGGAGGTGGAAGGGGATGATGAGGACGACGACGAGGAGGATGAGGATGAGGAGGAGCAGGGGGACGAGGAGGAGGAGGAGGAAGAAGAGGAGGAGATGGAGATAGTGGAGGACGAGGGAGAGGAGGGTCAGTATGGTGCAGTAGAAGAGGAAGCCGAGGCGGGCGGCGACGTGTATGACACCTGGGGGGGGTATGTAGAGGATGAGGAGGATGAAGAGGAGGTGGAACATGATGACAAGGAGTGGTGGAGGGTGGAGGACGATGACAAGTGAGCGCTCTCTCTCTCCCTCTCTCTCTCTCTGGAGCGTGTCCATCCATTCCTAAACAAACGACTCTGCAGAGACGTTCTCATAGAGACATCGGAGGACTTCAAGGCCTGAGAGAGTTTAGTTCTGTCTGTGTGGTACCTGTTTGAACGCAGCACTCTGCCTAAAGTCCTGGTACTGAGTTGCCTTCCACATCTCCTGTCCCGGTTGGACGAACAGTGGGGAGGGGGATGCGAACTGGTGCTAAGGCTCAAGGACCGAGCCACTCCGTCTGTCACGTTTTTTTTATTATTATTTGTGTCTGGTGCTGATTATTATGTTCTTTTTTTTTTCTCCTTCCATTTCCTCTCTTGACATTGTTTACATTTCCATCTTTTTTTGTTTTGGAATACAAAAGAAAAAAAATGGATGAGAACACACCCCCTCCAACCCCCGACCACTGACTACTCGGCATAAGGGCGTGCTATCCTGTTGACATCGTCATTGTAGTAACCATGTCTTATTGGTTTACGAGAGTGATCAAAATGTATGTTCTCACTGATCAATGTCATAAAAAAAAGAAAACGATAAAACGCCAAACTGCTTGATGCCTCTAGATGGCAGAAATAGACCTTTCTCACAAAAGACTGGTCCTACACAAGAGAAAAGTAGCACTACAGTGGGTCTCCAGTGTAAAATAGAAAGAAACGGTGCAAACAGTTCCATATTTTATATATTGTAAACGGAAGCCAAGTCCAAATAAAGATCCAAAAAGTACAACTAGGTTATTTTTGTGAATTTATAACCTATCTCGTACTTCAAGGCCAGTCTTGAGCCGCGTGGGACTCCATATTGGGATAAAACATCCCCTGCCAATGTCACATTCTCCCTCTTACACAGCCCTGGGTAGGTCACCAAGCCTGGCGGAGATATGTCCTCCACTGAGCACCCCTTACTAGTTTCTATATATTATTGAGACTGGGTGCCCTTTTTAAGACCTGCCTTTTTTTGGACTTGCTTGGTGTTCACACAAGAAATAGGGCAAACAACTGGATATTTCCCTAAAAGTAGTCATTTATTTCTCTAAAGTCATCTTTTCCTTCTCCAAACAGAAATGTCAGAGCATAGATCAAGTTACAGAGCTGTGGCTCTGGGGCTGAGAGAGCCAATGTCTTGCTCAAGGACGGGATGGATATGTTGAGTTAGGGGGGATTTAACCTGAAACCTTGGGGTTATGAATTTGTTTGAACTAGCCAATTAGTATAAAATACATTCAAGGCTGTGATATATTGTGATTATACCACAGCTTCTGGCGTTTCAAACACCCGTAGCCTTGGTATAATCACATAGCCTTGTGTGTTATCGCTTAAAACACAATAACATTCCATGAATTTAGGATGTGGCCCAGCTTTTACTAACACACACCGTCTCTGTGCCGCACCACGTGCTGAATTAGAATAAAGTCAAACTACTAAAGTACTTGGATGCAGCGTTTTGTTTTGTCATAGTTCACATCTCCCGGACAACACACTTACACCACCTGGTCAAATTTTAGTGAGCTCTTTATCGTTATGAATGGTCACATTCTGTGTGTTTCAATGTACATATCTGGTAAATAATCAAGCAATACAGGTCATATTTTGACTTATGACAAGTCCTCTTTAGAGTTTTATGAAGTAGAGTTTTATACTTATGAATATGAGTGTTGTGCTGTATTCCTTTAGTCCCCGGATCCTCGGTGCAGACAGCTCTGTCTGAGATGACCATTTGCTCACATCTCTTAAGTTTAATGTTAGTTACTGGAATGAACACAAGCCAAGTATACACAGTGAAGTCCTCGGTGTTGACCACATTCAACCTGGTGTCACTATTTTGGGCATGTCATTAAAAGTGAAAGTGTTTTCAAAATGGCAGATCTACGAGTCGACATGTTGTCCGAGCTTGTAGATGAGCTGTTTTAGCCGTGCGGCATCATCATGCAACAAAGTATAAAAGTGATTAAATTAACTCAGAGTGTATGTAACCAAATGGACTCTTTTGGGTCCTGTTGGTTACATATGTACACTCAGTGTTTATTTAACCATTGGTAACTCTGAGGATTTTACTGTGTAATAATAATAATGATGTTTCGTTAGGCAGCTTCTGAATCAGTGGTTGGTTCTCACTCTCAGACTGTGAACATGCCAGGGTGTTTCAGAATTAGCTGAAATTGCCTTCAGTTACCTTCTGTTCTGTTGACTTCATGACTCGTACTGATATTTCTTTGTGGTTTGGGTTTTCTTTTTTTTACTTACGTGGCATTTTTCTGGCATTTGAATATTCACTGTGCTTTTGGCAAACGGTTTGACATTTTAAACTCCGATGGCAAAGCTGATGTTTTGTGGTGTCCTTTTTCATGAAAGTGTCTGGCGGGAATGTCATTTAAAGTTTGGGATTCAGCTGTAATCAGGACATTATTTTCCTACTCACTGTTCACACTATCTGTTTTTTGTTTTTAATTGAAATGTACATGGTTTTATAGAAACAATGAAAGAATGTCATTTATCAAAAATAATCAAATTGTTTCTTGATAATGTCCTCTAAAATTCAGACAGGTGAGACAGATTTTCTCAGTTGTTTGTCGCAAGTCACTGTAATTAGCCACGGTTTTGGATGGAACATTTATTTTTATTCTTTTGCAAAATGAACAGTATCGTGTTAGTAAACAGACTGCCATGAGAAGAATGTACTGCCTTTTTGGATAGATTTGGGGAAAACTTCTTTTTTGTGTGTGCCCATTTTTATATATATTAGGTTATACAATTTCTGTGAAAAAGGCGTCTCAGTCCCGTATAGCAAGCAAACACTTTCAAGCACTACCATTTTACATTATATTATTACTTGCTTGACATTGTTTTTGACATATGGGGAGATAGATGTAGCTTCTGTTGCATAGTTTTTGTATTAATCAATCATGTCTTTCATATTGCTAAGTTTTGTGTTTGTGATGATAATGCCAATAGGTCTCATGACTTCTGACCCCCTGTCCTTAAGAGATGAAACAGATATAATGATGCTCTTAAACTGAACAGAACTGTACTGTACTGTACTCCTTTATGTATTATAAGTAAAGTTTTACAATAGGCACGTTCTTTTCCTAGTCTATTGCCCATTTACTGACTTGTTATCCTAAATTGAAATTGGCTTAAAGGGAGGACTGGCTGGCCGGCCGGCCGGGTGGTGGGCAGACCTCTGACATGGTGCCATGACTCAGCCATAACGATATAAGGAGTTCCCAATGCAGCTACGCTCAAATATGGAGTGTGTTGTCTAACCTCAATGTGTCGTCATGGCATCAGGCGCAAACAAATAAGTCAGCGCCACATATGGGTACAAAAGGGGGCATGCCCATATATGGGCATATACTGATGACATTAGGAATCTCCATATATGGGCATAAAAGGGGACAAGGACTGACAGATACAGAGATCCCCATATATGGGCATAAAAGGGACAAGGACTGACGGATAGAGAGATCTCCATATGGGCGTATCAGCATGCACATATATGGGCATATACAGATGACATCAGGGATCTCCATATATGAGCATAAAAGGGACAAGGACTGACGGATACAGAGATCTCCATATATGGCCATATCAGTCGGCTTGCCGGTGCACGTAGGTGTGAAGGCCACGTAGCAGCCCCTAGCACTAGTGTGGACCGAACCTCTAGAACCCTGGCCTCCCAATTTTGGGCATGTGATTACAGGCGAAAATAAAAAGCGTATTTTTTATAGCAAATAAAGCTCAATGAATCACACCGCGCCGTGTTTGAGCTTGTACATCGGCTATTTTCAAAATAATTTAGGAAGGTTTTGATTGTGATAGTGGTTTTAATATGCACAGATAGTCAGTAAAGGAACATTACATGCTGTGTTCACACTGGGGGCCCTATTTTGCACGTCTTTGGCTATTTTGAGGGGCCAAACAGCGTTGGCCACACCTCCAGGTCTTGAGTTAAGTCATAAGACCTGGTACTTAAGACGCACAAAATAGTGCCCTATATGTGGAAGTGCTGTGAAAACACCAGATGCCGAAACGATTGCTGAACATCGGGAGCCTGCTACACACGCAGGAGGTATGAACAGCCCAACCGATTTAACATGGGATCCAAAAGGAAACTGGTGCAAAAAATTGCAACAGTAATGTCTAGTGATTCATCTCATTCAAATTTGACCAAATCCATCCATCCATTCATCTTATCCAAACCACTTATCCAAAGTCAATCGGGTAGCAGTTCCAGCAGAGAACACCTCAGACTTTCCCTTTCCCTTACAACATTACCCAGCTCTGACAGGAGGATCCCAAGGCGATCCCCAGGCCTGCCTGGAGATATAATCCCACGGTCTCTTCTCAGCTGGGTGTGCCTGGAAACCTCCCTAGGGATGCCCAAACCACCTCAACTGGCTCCTTTCTATGCAAAGGGTCATAGTCTGAGTACTTCATGGATTACTGAGCTTTCTTCTTACCTTATCCCTAAGGGAGATGCCAGCCACACTCTGAGAAAGTCTATTTCCTGCTTGTATTATCTGTGATCTTCTGTCATGTCCACATTTCATGACCACTAGGCCAATGCCTGTTGAACGCATAGTACTCCTCTGGTTATGCAATACACTTTGTATCCATCCCACTGTCAGAGTAGTAGTTAGCGCAGTAACCATTATCATAACTAGGACGGCATCAGGTTTCTTCTACCCTAGCCCCCCCATACCCTCCACAGTTTGATCATTAAAACTGCAATATGAGTTATGCACAT
Source organism: Gymnoscopelus braueri (assembly GCF_963280865.1). Taxonomy (NCBI): domain Eukaryota; kingdom Metazoa; phylum Chordata; class Actinopteri; order Myctophiformes; family Myctophidae; genus Gymnoscopelus; species Gymnoscopelus braueri. The sequence continues at coordinate 8,136,990 of NC_137622.1, read as the reverse complement.
ACGGTACATTCATTGATTATCCACACATAGACAGCGGACACATACATCATGCACAAGAAGAGTTAAGCTTCTGGCTGCCACGGCATGGGGTTGTTGCTGCTGGTTAGTAGACCAGTTGTTTTCCTAGATTTTCCCAATGGAATCATGAGTTTCTGCACAGCCAGCAGGGCGTTGTAGCGGACCAGCTGATCCTCATGGTACATGTGGTTCATCACCAGTTGCTTTCCACCCAGGTGCTCAATCATTCGTTTGCCACGTGGATAGTGTCGCACGTACTCTCCGATGTCGTGGGCTGCCACCGCGATGACCTGTGGGTCATCTGACACCTCTAACGACCTGGTTAAGACCTTGAGGAGCTCATAGTTATTCTCATTCAGACGGACGGCATTCTCACACCAGAAATTCTCAGATTTGTGCACAGGACTCCATTTCAGGCGGCTAGACTTGAGCTCAAAGCTGTACTCGTCAAAGGAGGTGAAGTCTTGCATGCTCTGTTCAAGACGCTCTAGCAGGAACTTGATGTCGTCTGTGATGTCTTTGTCATCATACTTCTGCTGGCTGATGTTCTCCAACTGCTTCAGCACATTGCACTGTATCATGGCCAGGGCATACTCCTGGCACGTCTCCTTCTCTGCAGACATCTCCAGGAGGTTGCGGAAGGTGGCCAGAATGATGCGAGTGACCTTCTCCTTAACAGAGTCCTGGAAGATGCCGGACAAGGCAGGCACAATGTTGTAGCGTCGCAGCTGCTCACAGAGTTGGGGGCTGAAGGCCAGGAGCCAAATGCAGAAGATCATCTGGTACTGAAGCTGGAAGTCACACTTGTTGCTCAGAACAGCAGTAATGCAGTTTACGCCATCAGCCGCCACCCATGCAAAGCGATACTCGTTAACCCTGAGCATCAGCTGAAGGCAACCGGCCACACAGTGGATGTACTGAGAGCTTTCGCTGGGGGAAATAGTCCTTGTTCCAGTGCCTGTTTCTTGGCATGTACCATGTAGGTTTTGTGAGCTGAGTTGAGTCTTGATCCAATTGAAGTAGCAATTGAGGTCACTTCCTTCCATCAGGTCGCATCCCCAGGTGGCCAGTTTGGCTGTGATCCTTGCAGCCATGTGGACAGTGAATAGATCCTGGCGGTTCAGTTTGGGAAGAAAGTAGGACCATGCAGTGTTCTTAGTCTTCTTGGCATAGTCAAAGAAGATGTTCACCCTCTGTTTTTTCTCCTGCTGCAGAGTGTCATCAATCAGAGTCAAGATGTACTGGATCGTCTGCTCCTTGGAGATTTGAGCCATCAGGTTCAGAAACGTCTTCGCATACTGATGTCCTTCATTGGTCAGAATGGCCTGTTTATCCTCAGAGCGAGCCACCACAAACTTCTTAACAAACTCACAGTCCTCAGCAGAAATTATCTGAACCTGAAGGTAGGATTGCCAGTTGACCTGATTGGCTCGAACCTCAGCTGTCTTAGCAGCAAGGATGTTCGTGGGAACTGCAGCGTCCACAGACCCACAGATGTCCATCATTGAATGTGTAAACTAACTGAGAAGTCACACCACCCACTTCCCAGAGTCACTGGACCGGAACTGCAAGGTTCAAAGATGCTTTTGTTGTCCTTAGGGAAATGTTCCACACGGCTCCCTAACTGGCACAGTCTGTGCGTATCGGTCATAGCGTTGCCCAGATTAATGTGCATTAGGTTGAGGCCAGTCGATGATGTCAGGCATCTATGATGCAGCACTGTGATGTCATTATTGTGTCCATATATGTCAGGCATGTCCATATATGGGCATATGCGCTGTAGTTCATGGTCAGTCTATGATGTTAGTCATTATGATGTCTCGCTGTACTGTGACAGCAGTACCATGTCCATATTAGGGCATCATCGTCATGGATACACAGACCCATAGACACACCCACAACTTCAACTTTATAGTAGACTAACATAGTCTCGCGTGGCCAGACTGTTGCCTCCCACAATTTTCAAATGTTCCGGTCATACAGTCTGGAGCACAGACGCTCTGATCATGAGTAAAATATAAAGAGGATGTGAAGCCTCCTCCCCACACTAATGGAAACTAAAAAATTTAATTTAAAGATATTTTAAAATATATTTTCGTGAACGGAAATGCCAGCGCCCTCTCTGGGCTTTCGGGAGGTGTAGTTCCAGACTCTATATAGCATTCGGAGATTGTGTAATAGTTTGGCTACGCGAGACTATAGTAGACTAGACCGGTGCACTGATCTACTCTGAGTTGGGAACGATGCAAATAGGGAATGCATGCCCTACCCGGTTATGCTATACCTGTTGTCAGAGTACCCACTGTAACCGTCTTTCTATCTCTTCACCTGTCTGTCTGCCTGTATCCATTTTATGACCATATATGGAGATCTCTCACACAGACCCACAGCCACACGGACACACCCATAACTTCAAGTTTATATAGCGGCTATTTGGCCAGGGTTGACACCTATTTGGGCAATGCTGTTGATGTCACGCTATATGATATAAAGCGCAATGACTGTTCAGATTCTCATTGTGCGGCAGGTTTGGGTTTTTGGCACAATCCAAAAGACAGTCAAACATACAGAATTTATTTTCAAGGTTGGTCAATTAGCCTCACCTTATTTTTTAAGCATTTTGACATCACAGCGAGATACCTCACATTCACTCCGTCAGCAAGTTCTCAAACTAACTAGTTTCAATAAAAATTATTAAAGATAAATAACTTCCTTATAACACTTGTGTTTTTGACTAAAGATAAATAATGGATATTTGCAATGGGAGGAGACGGCAAAAGATGAGAAGCTTCCCATGGAAAGTGTTACCATATCCTATTCGATCCAAAAGGGACATAATTCGTCTCAGGAGGCGGGACGTGGACAGAACAGTCCACCGGGCACTGGCAGTGGAGAACAACAGCAGCGGTGGGGACGTCCCTATGGAAGAAGACCATGTCACCATTAATTTCCTTAAAGACCAACGCTTGGAACATGGCATGGTTATGCCACCACGTTACAGTTTGCTGTGTGAAGTTGGCAGGGGAAACTATGGGGTTGTTTACGAAGCTATCACCCGAAAAACCAGGGCACGGGTAGCAGTTAAAAAGGTCCAGTGCAACACTCCTGAAAATGTCAAGATGGCCCTGGCCGAGTTCTGCGCCATGGCGAGCCTGGGAAAGAAACACGAAAATGTGGTCCAGCTTGAGGAATGTGTGTTACAAAGGAATAACATGGCCGAGAAGATGAGTCATGGGAATAAAAATTCCAAACTTTACCAAACTGTTGTAAACAGTGAGCGCATCCTGGGTTACCCGGAGGAGCCGTGCTACCTATGGTTTGTCATGGAGTTCTGTGAGGGCGGGGACCTCAACCAGTATATCTTGTCACAGCGGCCCAATACCCGCACCAACAAAAGCTTAATGCGCCAACTGACGCGTGCTGTGGCTTTCTTACACAAGAACAACATTGTCCACCGTGACCTCAAGCCAGACAACATCCTAATTTCACAGAAGTCCGGCTCACCGATCCTCAAGGTAGCTGACTTTGGCCTCAGCAAAATCTGCACAGGTCTCGGTTCAGGCTGCAGAGACGGCAACAAGTGCACAGTGCCAGGCAGCAAAAGAGTTGCAGTCAACAACAAGAGCGCTGTTGATGTCAACAACTTCTGGCTGTCGTCGGTCTGTGGCTCAACCTTCTACATGGCACCCGAGGTGTGGGAGGGCCACTACACAGCAAAGGCTGACATCTTTGCCCTGGGTATCATCATCTGGGCTATGATTGACCGGACCACATTCATTGACCCAGAGTCCAACCGCGAACTCCTCGGCACCTACATACGGCAAGGCACTGAAATTGTGCCCGTCGGGAAGGCACTGTTTGAGAACCCCAATATAGTTATACACATCCCGCAGAAGACCAGGAGCATGTCACAGGGACTGCGGAAACTTCTCCAGGACATGCTAGCTGTAAACCCTCAGGAAAGGCCTGACGCCTTCGAGCTGGAGGTGCGGATGTACGAAGTAACTACTGAACTATAATGACCACAAAGCTCCACCCCTCCCCTCTTTCCAAACCATCATGTCGGAGAAGGGACTTTTGTGTGGCATGGGGTTTTTATTTATTTATCTTGAACAATTGACGGGATTCCAGGATTTTAAGCTCAGGGGTGGGGTCATTATTTGGACTCCAGCTCATGTGTCATGACATAGGAAATACAAACTCAAGCCGCTATTAAGTCCAGTACAGCATTTTGGTTTAGTTTACAGTGAGTCTTAATGTTGCATTTGGTTTGCACATATCAACACGGTAATTGCATAGGTAAACATAACATTTTTACAACCAGAATTAGAGTAAAAAACTAGAAAGGTCCACTCCTCTGATCTCAGATGTCCACCAGGCTGGGTTGCCTACCCAGGGCCGTCGCGTCATCCATCGTGTCGTAACATAGGCCCCGGCCACGATTTTGTGGATCTAATTACAGGCACAAACGATATGGAGTATGAAAACCTTGGTTAACCGTCATTGTCACATGACACATAAGAGCATTTGTGCCTAATTTTGTAAACATCATGCATGTGCAACAGTAATTTGTGGTGCCCACTATGGGTGTAAATAGAATTGTGGTTGGCTCTGCGTTGTTTAGATGCCCCTCAATCTATGTAAAAGATTTGGGGCAAATCGGATCAGTTCATGATTTGGGGCATTTTTTGCTAAATGGGCCCTATCCACAAACTTTGATAGTCAGTCGTAGTCAATCAGAAGAACGGATCATGAAAAATCGATCTGACAGATAGATTTTAATCATATGACTCCAGAGATAATGTGTGACCTTTGGGTCCATAGGACTAGTAGCAAAAGGTGTCAAATGAACTATGTGGAGTTGCATCATGGTCCAGGGAATCCAGGGGAAAACTAAATTTGATTGTATTACCTACGGTTCAAGAGTTATAGGCTAAAATGTGGAGGAGGCTGTTATGGTGCCAACATGATACTGATTGAAACACTTTGGAGTGAGGAATTCCCCCAAAATTCATTGCACTCCACCCAAAATGTGTGTGGTTTGTCTCTATACCTCCCCTAATGGTTGTTGTGCAACCGTTTGATTACTCTTCATTTTGGTGCGATGATCCAAACTCCCACTATGTTATTGAATTTGTAGTGGTGTGTTGTGGTCCATACAACGGTTCCCTCTCCATGCCATGGAACCACAAATAGCCATGACCTTTGGCTGCGACTAAAAACAAAATAGTGAAAATAGCCGATGAAGATCACAACACGTCACGATACATGTTGTGAGCTTGGAGGTATACAAGATAATAAATAGGAGTGTATTTGTCACTCATACAGGTACAAGCACAGAAATATTGGTGGTACATGTTCCGCAAAACTGTGCTAGTACAATATAACAGCAGGATAATAATAAAAGAATACTGTATTTAATAAATAAAAATAAGAAAATTATAAAGATATAGAAGTAAAGTACAGGTAGAACGGCAGGTATGACAGGTAACATGTTAAGGCAGTCTGACGTCATGAACCTTCACAGTAGTAGAGGAAGCTGTCACCTCCCTTTCTAAAAACGACTTTAAATTGTTAAACCTATCATCAGTCTAAACAGTATAATATACATTTTAAAGAATCTGTACATCGGAACTATACAAACTATAGGATGCTAGGTCAACAAATGAACCCGAAACATGAAATCTGTCTCCATAGCATGCTATCTAAATAAAATTTGAATCTTAAATTTGCATAAGCCTGCAAGGTTGTCAAGTGCTACGGGCTAAAGTGGAGTCTGAAGAAGTGAGTCTTCAGATTACGATGGGGAGTTCGTTCCACAGATTGGAGGCCAGAAGGGAGAAGAGGCTGGGACGTGTGGAGTGTTGTCCTGGATGTTTTAGGAAAGGTTCTGACAGCTACTCTGTGTTAGCTGATCTGAGTGAGCGGGAGGGTTGGATCGGGCTTTGAAGATATGGCAGTGCCATACCTTTGGTTGCTTTGTTGGCCAACATCAGTGTTTTGTACTCCAATGGAGGGAGTGGAGAAGGGGGGAGTCATGTGAAAGATTTTGGCTGGTTGAAGACCAAGCGTGCTGTGGCATTCTGGATAATTTGGAGGGGCCTAAGAAGTGCACATGCCCGGAAGCCAGTATGGAGTTACAGTAGTCAAGTTTTGATATGACTGAGGTCTGGATAAGGAGCTGGGCTTCAGAGATTAGCTCTGGATAAACAAACGAACAGACCCTCTTATAGACGACTAGCCTCTTTCAGAGTCATGCCATGCATGTGATGTCACCCGTTTATGCAATACCAGTTGTACTTGTTGTCAGAGTACTAGTTGTATCCGTTATCAGAGTACCCAGTGTGGTACCCACTACCATATAACCGATTGACTTACTATGGATATTCCGGGATTCCTGATGTCAAATGCTGCCGTCGTGTTGATGACGTACATGCGCGTAAATGGGAGACAGACAGACAAATACAAACACTTCCTGCTCTGCACCGTAAAGGAATGGAGTTCTATTGTGCACACTACACCACTTATATTGGTGCAGCGGCACAAACGTGACGCAAAGCGTGGCCAATCTGTGAACACACACACAGAGATGCAGACATTCATGGATTGTCTGTTCTGCACAACTGTTTGTCCAACTGAATCACTCGGCACAACACACCCAAGGTCATTGGTGACACACATGCCCGGACAGATACACAGATTCCGTGACCTAATAGATATATATAGAGATCTATATTACCCCCACCACCAGGGTTGACATCATATTTGGGCAATGCTCATGGCGTCACCCTACACCACAAATGATATAGGCTCACAAACCTTTTCATTTTTCATTGTGCGACAGATACGACAGAATCGTATTCTGCAGGCTGTGCAATGAACATTGCACAGCACTTTAACAACACAGTTGAGAGATCTCATGTTCAGGCAAACTAAACATCAGGACTTCAAACTAAGCAGTTAGAATGAAAGTAATTAAAGATAAGAAAAACTCCTCAACACACAAATTCAACAAAAAAGACATGAACATTTGCAATCGGAGGAGACGAAAGATGGGAAGCGTGCTATGGAAAGCCAATGAAGTCTTATCCTATCCTATCCGATCGATTATTCATGTCAATCGGTTGAAGAAGCAGAACTCGGACGCCAATATGAAGCAGGCCTTGGAAAACAGTGATGGGGATGGCCCCATGAAAGAAGACACTGTCACCATTAATTTCCGTAAAAACAAATTGTTGGATCACACAGTTGTCATGGCGCCACGTTACAGTTTGTTGCGCGAATTTGGCAGGGGAAACTATGGGGTTGTTTACGAAGCTATCACCCGACAAACCGGGGCACGGGTAGCTGTTAAAAAGGTCCAGTGTGACACTCCTGAAAAGGTCGAGCTGGCCCTGGCTGAGTTCTGGGCCATGGCGAGTCTGGGACAAAAACACGAAAATGTGGTACAACTTGAGGAATGTGTGTTACAAAGGAATGACATGGCCGAGAAGATGAGTCATGGGAATAAAAGTTCCAAACTGTACCGGCGGCTGGTGGAAACCTCACTCAAAGGTGAGCGCATCCTAGGTTACCTGGAGGAGCCGTGCTACCTGTGGTTCGTCATGGAGTTCTGTGAGGGTGGGGACCTCAACCAGTATATCTTGTCACGGCAGCACAGTCCCCAAACCAACAAAAGCTTCATGCGCCAACTGGCAAGTGCCGTGGCTTTCTTACACAAGAACAACATTGTTCACCGTGACCTCAAACCAGACAACATCCTCGTTTCACAGAAGTCTGGCTCACCAGTCCTCAAGCTGGCTGACTTTGGCCTCAGCAAGGTCTGCAAAGGTAATCCCAGTTTCAAAGACAGTGACATGTGCGCTGTGACAGGCGGAGGACGAGGTGGAACCAACAGCAAGAGGAGCATTGTTGACGTCAGCAACTTTTGGCTGTCGTCGGCCTGTGGCTCAGACTCTTACATGGCACCCGAGGTGTGGGGGGGCCACTACACGGCAAAGGCCGACATCTTTGCCCTGGGCATCATCATCTGGGCTATGATTGAGCGGATCACATTCATTGACCCAGAGTCCAAGCGTGAACTCCTTGGCACCCACATACGGCAGGGCACGGAAATTGTGCCGGTTGGCAAGGCATTGCTGGAGAACCCCAAAATGGTTCTCCGCATCCCTCAGAAGAGTGGGAGCTCCATGTCAGAGGGAGTGCGGAAGCTTCTCCAGGACATGCTGGCTGTCAACCCTCAGAAGCGGCCTGACGCCTTCCTGCTGGAGGTGCGGATAGACATAGTGACAAGTGATGCATGATGACCATCATCTGAAACCCCTCTCCTTTTTCAAACCACCCCATCAGAGAAGGGGCTTTTGTGTGTGTGTGTTTGTGTGTGTGGAATACAAAAGAATCCTCAATATAACACCAAGGAAGCATACTATTAGTAGACCCCGTCTTGTTTGTTTGTTTATTCATTTTCGTTTTTTGATTTGATTTAGTTCCTCTTACTGAGTCTTTACATTAGACTCAGAGCCATTCCCATGTGCCCATGTGCTGAATTCTGACAGGACACGGCCTATTCTGACAGGACACGGCCTGTCAGAATTCAGCAAATGGGCTTTTTGTATTTTATTTTCTAAAAATATTATAGAACAAAGACGTTCTTTCTTGATCCAAAGAGTTGCAGCATATTCATGATAGCAGCAAAGAGCAGAGAGAACAAAGGAAAGTTTCTTCTGACTTGGAAGTTGCAAAGCCATAGCCACAGGGCTATGGTTTTGCAACTTTGATCAAAATGTAAGCCTAATTTATTCATTCATTTATTGTGTTTTTGTGTTTATTTTGTGTGTGCTTTTTTTGCTTTCTTTTCAGCGAGTCACCCAGGCGGCTAACCATCTTGTATGTGTATCTGTCCCGGCTAATCTGGCAGACCAGAGGACTGATCAGCAGTCCGGTACCGGTTACCTGTAGGCCAGGGAAGTAAATCTCTGAATATTTTTCACATATTATGAATATTTGTTTGAATTCTTTTCACATTTTTCAAATTCATAATCTCAGATCTATTATCCCATTCGCATTGTCCCTCCATATTTAGGCAAGATTAACGTCATTAACATTTAGTCATTCACATGATTCTCAGGGAACCAACATCGTATTAGACCCACTTATTTTATTATTTACCATTTTAATGATTTCATTTATAAGTGGGGTTGGGACACCTCATTAGCTGTATTGTGATTGGCTCATTAGTACACCCCTAGCTGTACTGTGATTGGCTCACTCTATTGGCTGACTCTATTCAGCACTGTGATTGGCTAGTGAGACACATGATGACATTAATAACCTATAAATAGGATTATGCACTTCCAAAAATCATTTTTTTTGGAAGTGAGCTTCCATCACTATGATGACCACTGTGATGACCACACCGCCCACTTCACACTGGGTGTGATTTTTTATGTTCTCACCTGAGATTCACCTTTTTTGTTTTGTTTTTACCGACAGTTCTCTGAACTGTTAAACCACTATTTAAGCCCAATATTATACTTTGGCTATTTGAAAATACCTTATCTTCAAGCTCACAATGTGTCAAAGTTGTGAGCTTGTGGAGCAGCTATTTTCTAAAACGTTTAAAAAACAGTTGCATAAACTAGATTTGAAGACTGCATCAAATCTAGTCCTACATTGCGCTCATCAGAGCAATGGTAACCGAGCTATGGGCATTTGAAGTGTTAGACACTGCTGTAACACTGCTTTGGTGTGACTATTCTCATGCCAGACCACTGAACAGTGTTTGTGCCAGGTTTGAAACGGATTGTAGAAATGGAGTGCCTGTGGCCCTGTGGGGGCCCCTGACTGGGCAACTGGTGGCCCCTGATGTGACTAGGCAGTCCCCTGGACGGTGTGTGTGGCAAGTTTAGAGTAATTCGGAGCAACGGTGCGCCTTGCAAGTCCGGATGTTACGTTTGTGACGTCCACCATTGACCCACCCTCTTAATATGGGATTGTGAAAAACATTGAAAGATGTTCACCTATAATAGGGCCAAAATAGGGTCCCAAGTATGAATCAAACAAAGAACGTATCACTCTTGTGAGTGTTTTTAATATAACATAATACATATTTCTGCAGTGCTTCGTCATTCTATTTTTTTTACTTGAATATTCACCAACCTGGACCACATTAGACTGGGATCAAGTCGCTTTGCAAGTTGCTGATCCGGTCTGGGTCTAGGACGGATACGGAAACGGTGCATGCGTGTGTGTGTGTGTGTGTGTGTGTGTGTGTGTGTGTGTGTGTGTGTGTGTGTGTGTGTGTGTGTGTGTGTGTGTGTGTGTGTGTGTGTGTGTGTGTGTGTGTGTGTGTGTGTGTGTGTGTGTGTGTGTGTGTGTGTGTGTGTGTGTGTGTGTGTGTGTGTGTGTGTGTGTGTGTGTGTGTGTGTGTGTGTGTGTGTGTGTGTGTGGTCACTGGTCAATTCAGAACAAGAACTATATGGATGTTTTTATTGGACTTTATTAGTTGTAACCCACAAAATACAACAAATCTGTAACTTGATTTGCATGTATTTTTGCATGTATTTTTCACAAATGTGTCTTATTTGATTTGTGTTGTGTAAAGCAGTGCTTCTCAAACCTTTTCATGTCAAGGGCACCAAAATTAATATGTTGCTAGTTGGCCGCAGACCCCCATCTGAAAATATTTTGTGTCAGGGACCCCATACAAGATTTGTGTTGTTAAAATGTAATCTTCTTTTCCAAATTTGTTCAACAAAAATGTCTCCCTTTTTATGGCAGATCTACAAGCTCATGATTTGGACATGCAAATTATGTAGAATGAGTACTGTCAGAGTATAGAGCTATTTAACGCTTATTTTAACCAAAGAAAAATCACTTACCCCTTTTTATTATCATTAAAATCTCTATTGCATTATTTGGGGGGCCACCTGCAATACCCTCTTGGCCCACCAGTGGTCCCTGGCCCAGTAACTAAATACATTTACTGAAGTACTGTACTTAAGTACAATTTTGAGGTATTTTTTATTTACTAGAGCACTTCCAGATTTCAGTACTTTTACTTCAAATATTGTACTTTTGCTCCACTACAATTATTTGAAAACTTTAATTCCTAGTTATTTTGTAGATGTTGATTATTATTACAAAACATAGGCCTACATTAACCACTTCAGCCCCAACCACATTTCGGCCATTTGAAAATAGCCAATCTACAAGCTCACATATGCGTTGCGATGCGGTGCATTATGAGCTTGTAGATCTGCTATTTTCAAACGTTTTTTATACATATTAATACATTTGAAAACTGTGAAATTGGACATTCTGCATAATGAGTAGGCTACTTTCTACTTTTGGTACTTTAAGTACATTTTGATGCCAATATTTTTTGTACTTTTACTCGAGTTAATTTTGAATTCCGGATTTTTACTTGTAGCAGAGTATTTCTACATTGCAGTATTGATACTTTTACTTAAGTAAAAAAAACATGTGAGTACTTTTTCCACCACTGACAAAAAAATATATTTTGAAGTCCACCAAACGGAAGTGAACTGCTGCTGCCCGGCCGCTAGAAAAGCTCGCGGGCCGAACAGCAGCCGGAAGTACACACACAGTCCTCCACCATAGAAGAAGTTCTGCTGCCTGCTGCTACAAGAAGCTCAAACACATTCTGACAGAACGGTAGGTCTTTACAATGTTTAGATTTGAATTAATTTCTAAAGGTTTGTATTTTATACGTTGTATGTATATACATATATAATGTTTTATTCCTTATTGTCAAGCAATTAAACGTCAACTGGTGTTCATTGAATGTAAACACGAAGGGTAGGTATATGGTATTAATGTGGGGAAACTAACTGCTAATCTTAGCCACCATTATGACCGTTTAGCCTCTATGTTGTGTTTATATGTTCATGTTTTAACTATCACTGTGTGTTGGAGGGCCGTCTGTGTGCTTTGTTACCTTTATGACGTTGTTCATGTATGTCACAGAACGTATAGGATAAGGCTTAGCTAACGACTGGCATGCTAACGATTAGCTAATGCTTAGTTGGTTAGCATGAACTAATATCACTTACAATTTAGGCATATATGAGCAGAGTGGGGTCCGGGGACCCCCAGAGGTCCTTGAGGGAGTTCCAGGGGGTCCCCAGAAGCTAAATGAAATGATAGTGAGGAACCAAATGGACCCTTATGAATCTGTAACTCGGAGAGTGTACAAATGGACCCGTTTGTTAAATTAACACATTACAATATAAATTGGGGTCCCAGAGGTATAAATGCCATTAAATGGGGGTCCGTACTCCGTAGCCCAATGCATATAAAACTAGGGGTCCTTGAAATTAAAATGGTTGAGATTGAGAATCACTGCTATAAAGGGCCATGGCCGTTAAAATCTTCTCTTATGGGGGTCCCTGGCGTACATTTTCAAATTGGGGTCAGTGGGCTAATAAGTGTCAATTTGGGGGTCCTTGACATGAAAAAGTTTGAGAACAACTGATTTAACAGACTCTTATCCAGGATGACTTACAAGTGTGAGATTGGAATAAGCAGAGTACGCATGAACTCTGTTCAATAGACAACAAGGCAAATGGTCACATAAGTAGGGTTGCAGAGAAAACAAGTTATAGATATTGTATTGATTGAATACTTTTATTAGGCAGAAATGCAAACAGCACGAGGTACAGCCTGACATTTAAAAAATGAACGCATCAACATGCTATCTAAATAACATTATAGTGGTCAGAAAAAATACAACTCTGAATAACAATGTGAGAACAAGTGAGATATACAATGATAGATATATCTTAATAATACACATACAGGACTCCCACTTTCCTTGGTGTTTCGCCTTGATTGCGTCTAAATCCTAACATTTAACTTCACTAAAACTATGCCTAACCCTAACTCTAACCTCACAAACACTATGCCTAACCTTAACCCTAGTCTCACAGAAATTATGCCTAAACCTAACCTCAAAACCCTGTCCGCCTTGGTGAAACACAGGGAAAAGAGACTCCCTTAATAATACACTGGCATGCTGCATCTATCAAACAACGGTGACACGAAGGGTCAAGTAATCCTACAGTTTTACCGTTATGAAATATCACACTAGACTTTATTTCATTCTTGTGTTTTCTCTCTCGTCTTTATCCAAGCTGTCGAGCAACAGGACTGAACCATGAGCAGTGTAAGTTAATTAGTAAGTTCTAGACTCATTTTAAGTAGATCACCCTTATTTATTGTCAACATAGTCTTCCTCTGTGTTTCTTTTATGTTCCCAGTTGGTATTAAGAACATAGGTTTACATTGATCGACAGTCTTGTATCAAGGCTAAGGTTTACAATGACTAAGAAACAGTGGTGGAAAAAGTACTCAAGTTTTTTACTTAAGTAAAAGTATCAATACTGCAATGCAGAAATACGCTGTTACAATTAAAAGTCCAGAATTCAAAATGTACTTGAGTAAAAGTACAAAAGTATTGGTATCAAAATGTACTTAAAGTACCAGAAGTAAAAATACTCATTGTGCAGAATGTCCAAAATGTTAAAAAAATTACGTTGATCTGCTATTTTAAAATGGCTGAAATATATAGGGCTGAAGTGGTTAGTGTATGTTTTGTAATCAAAATCTACAAAGTAATTTGTAACTAAAGTTTTCAACTAATTGTAGTGGAGTAAAAGTACAATATTTGCCTCTGAGATGTAGTGGGGTAGAAGTAAAAGTACAGCAAATTGGAAATACTCCGGTAAAGAAAAACGTACTTAGTTACTTAACACCACAGCTAAGATTCATTATTATATTCATTGTAAACCTACTGTACATGTTGAGCAGTATCTTTAGGCTTTAGGCCTTGCTAGTTTGTTTTGTGTGCGTGTGTTACCAATTTAAATTTGTGTTTTTTTCCCTCCAGGGGCTGAGGAAGAGAAAGTCCACGACTCAATCCAGGGGGAACAAGAAGACCAGCAGGATGGCTGACGATGATAGCTCTGCAAGTGACACTAGCCCCACTAACTCCAACACTGACACATCAGACACCAACGATACCACAGACGTGTTGGACAGCAGCAGCAACAGTAAGTGTTGGTGTTAGGGCCGTACGTGATGACGCAGGGCGAGCTGTCCATATAGCACATTAACCCATTCAATCCAGGAATTTTTTGATTTTAGATTTCTTTGGCTATTCAAAAATAGCAGATATACAGTAAAAGCTCATAGCGCAGCAGCTTTTCTTTTGTGAAAACGTGTGCAAATCTTTGAATATTTATAAAGTGAAAATATTTCACTCAAATCGTTGCTTCTGGGGGGTCCCTAGAACAGCATATTTTGAGATGGGGGCGGGGGGGGTCTGTGGCCAAATACATATAATTTTGGGGTCCTTGACATGAAAAAAGTTTGGGCACCACTGATATTTTCAAAAAACTGAAGATTTGGATGACATTTGCAGAATCTCCAGAAGTAAAGATTTGAGTTACAAATGTTCGGTTTAAAAAACATAATATATTCAAAGATTTGCACATTCTCACGATTTTTCATAATGGTTATAGCTAAAAATCTAAAAGACACAGTATGCGTTCCCGGTCTTAATGGGTGAGTTGAACATGACAAATGATGTGCATATCCGGCTACTATTACTACTGTTACTCTACTGCTGCTCCCACTGCTATTAGTATGACCACTACAGTTATTAGTATGACTGCTATTTGTATTACTACTAAAAATATCACTGTGTGTAGGTGTAGGTGATGTAGTAGATTTGACCTGCGAGGGATCTGACCCAGCTGTTGTTGACCTGACTAACAATGACTCTATAGTGGTGAGATGCACAACACACACACACACACTCACGCTGTCTCTCTTGACACTCCATGGACATACACACACCACTCCAGGCTCCGTACAGTGATGGCTTATTCCGCTTACATGCTCGTCTGTTGCCTTAAACTAGTTTATCAGTTAGCTATTTCATCCAAGAGCATCTGCCAATCAATCATCTGTTTTTTCCCCATTTTTTTTATTGAACCGTTCCAATGGCAAAAATACATTGTCCCAAGTTGCCCTAAATGTGAGATGTGTTGTACAACCTTCAATATGTTGAATATGGTAGAGGCTATGCTAACCAGCCACATCAAGGCAGCACAAAATCCAGTGCTTTTATACATTTAAACGCTGGTGAATCAACACGTTGCCACAGTTTCAACTGCAAAGAAGGAGACGATAGTTGAAACAAGCCCTCAAATCTGAGACTCAGACCATAAAGATGATGAATTCATGTTACTAGTCCTACTAGTCATTGCTGAAAAAGTGTATGCACCCCCCCCACACACACACACACAGCCTAACCATCTACATTTTTAAGTTGACTTACCATAGTAAATGTTTTCTTATTGAACACATTCAGTCTTAATTTTATTCTAATGTAAACAGGTTTTAAATGTAACTTTTCTGTCTGTTTGTCTGTCCGTCCAGGTGGTTGATGAAGGTAAGTGTTATTTTTATTCAACTGCATTTTAGATTTCTACTCACTTCAGATCCTAGATCAGCAATATTATAATCAACCAACCTGTAGTAAGGAGTACAAGGACCAGATCCTAGATCAGTGACATTACAACAAGTAAAACGCGCGAACGCTGGAAGCGAACGCAGCTTGAAAATATTGTGTATTTACGGACTTGTAATCCGTGTTATTTCACCGTGATGGGGAGAGAACATTGACATTGTGTGTGTGTGTGTGTGTGTGTGTAGGCTGTTGTGCATTGTAAGCAGAGCATTGTCTAAATTCCTGCACTCTGGCGCACTCGGGTGGCTGCTTACAGGCAGTGCACGCATGTGAGTCACATGAGGGCATGAACACAGACACACAGACACACAACCTGAGCAGGGTTACATAGTAAGCTCCACTTGGTCGGAGGCGTGCGCCGCGCCTCCTTCCGCGTTCGCAATCAACCAATAGTAAGAAGTACAAGGATCTGATCCTAAATCAGTTCATATCCTAAAAGAAACTCGGATGAGGTAGAATCTGAAGAAAAGGAGAAAGAGATAATGTATTCATTTATTTTTTTGGACACTTTCTCTTTCATCTTACTTAACCTTCTCTCTCTTCCTATCTCCTCCTGTTCTCCGTCAGGTTCTCACACCAAGAGTCCGGAGAGTTACGTGGTCAGTAGTGATGAAGAGGACCAAAGAACAACTGATGAACAAAACAGTAGACACAGGTATTAGACAGTCCTAAAGGTTGAACAGGGTAACTGACATGGCCCTATATAGGTAGAGACTATTAGACATAACATGTATAGGTAGAACCAGGCCATACATATGGAAACTGGAAGAGTGGGCACCTCAATGTTAAATTGGCTATTTTTTCCAAAGTGTTAAAAAATCACATCATTTGACATTTAAGGCCCATCACTTTGGAAGAAATAGACAATTTAATATTGAGATGCCCACAATGTTTAGGTGCCCACTCTTCCATACACATATCCCTACACCAATTTTCAGCCTTAAATTCATATAATTGATCCATACTAATTCTCATAAGATGGTACCATTTTTGTACTTGTTCTGCATCTCAGAGGTTGGCTTTGGACAGGTCAGAAACCTTCCTACAATGACATCATTGGTCATTTCAACCAAGATTTCTCTAGAGATAGAGATTGGTTCAAGTCCAATAGCTTCTATTTTAGCTTCTATTTCAGCGTGCTAACTTTCTAGGAAGAGAGGCTGTAGTTTCCAATGGCTTGGAATCTCCACTGATGATGTAATTAGAGGAAGGTTTCTGAACCGTCCACAGACCACCTCTGAGACACAGAACGAGTATATCTTATAATGAGCATCATTGAGGGCCAATTATACAAATAAGGTTGAAAATGGGGGACGTGCTCCTTTTAATAGACATATATTATTGATGTTAATATGAATTTGGCTGTATAGTTAATAAATAGACATGGCCGGTGTATGCTATTATCGGAATGAATTTACTGAGGTAGGTTGCTCTGTTAATGCAACTCAAATAAACAGAAGGTAACAAATCTGAAATGGAAAAGAAAACATTATAAATATTAAGAATGACAGTACTGGTCGTGGGAGGGAGGGCAGGTTGCAGTCAATGAATTTATCTGTGAATGACAGGCTAGTTATTACATATTCTTATTTTTTATGTTCTGTTGCTAGGGCGACGCCTGGAACCGTCAGCTGTCCTGTGTGTATGGATGCCTACGCAGAGGTAGAAACCATTTTATAATTAAAGGGGATTTCACTTTAAAACACTTCTGGGGTCCTTTAAACATCTACTCTGGCTATACTGTATGTGTGCACCCCATACAGTTTAAATTGCTTAATTCAATATTGAGATATTTTTTATTAATTTGATCAGACACGCCCTCCTTTATAAACCCATTGAACTTCAAACTCCATTTATGCAAGATGGAAAGTGGATTCTGCTAATGTATAAAATGAAAAATTACAACTTTGTGTTTATTGTACTATTTGGATTAGGAAGAATATCTGAAAACGAATCGCTGCTTATTTGTCGGACATGTTAGAAAACAACCATAGTACCTTTTTACCAATCATTATTATCATACAAATAAAATGCTGAACTGTGCTTCATCATGTTAGACATTGGCAGAATCTCCTTGCTTGAGTGTTAGTGTGATAAGTGTGACCACCTGCCAGACCAGCACAATGTGTTGTGTTAATATGAATATATGAATATCGTAGACAGCGGTAGGCTAGTTGTGTCTACTCGCTGTGGTGTAATGTGTATTAAATGAATAATTCTATTATTTACCAGATCATAAAGGGTGGTATGCTAGTAGTGTCTGGTCAGTGTCGTCATATAGTCTGTATTAATATGAATTATTTCATTTACAGATCGTAGACAGCGGTAGGCTGGTGGTGTCTACTCGCTGTGGTCATGTGTTCTGCAGTCAGTGTCTCAGAGATGCGCTCCATCACTCTCACAGCTGTCCTACCTGCCGCAAGAAACTGACACCTCGACAATACCACCCTATATACATCTGAGCACTTCACTGTGTGTGTGTATGCACGCACGCACGTGTGCCTGTGTGTGTTAGATTTTAAAGGACATTTGAGGGGGGCGTCAGTTGGCGCAGGGGGTCAAGTTTCTGCCCACCACTGTGTAGATGGGTTTGAATCCTCCACGATGCATCTGGCTTGGCCTGGCGTTGCCAGCAATATACCCTGTGCATAACCGTAGTCCCCGGGTTAACAGAAGGTGACCTGTCCGGTTCCCTTTCAACATAGCTTCATTTGATTGTTTCTGTGGTTCAAATCTGTTGCTGAGCCAATCAAGCGAAGCTATGGGGGAAAATGAACCGGAACCGGTCATGTCGCCTTCTGGAAACCCGAGACAGCAGTTATGCACAGAGCCTATTGGCTGTGTTCATGGGTGGGTGGGGGAGGGCAATCTCTGTTGTTACATTAGCGACTCCTACAGGTTGGTCAGGGCAGGGCACCTCTTCAACAGGGACCTGGAACTGGGAGGGATGGCGTGTTCGTCTGCATGCGTTACATCCTCCCGGTGAAATAACTCGGTCCTGTGAAAAGAGGTTGGCTGCTGATGTCACATGTATCAGCCAAGACGCATGTGGTTGACTACACCATCTGCAAGACCAAACGGTATGGGTCAGTGGACTAATGGCATAATTACCAAATTGGGAGAACATTCAAAAATACAAAGTTAGTCAATCTCATCTGTGGCTGGTAAGTCTGTACTAGCCACTTTGGACCGCTGTTAGATTAGAGAATGTGATACATTACCCTGTCTTGTTCTGACAGATATGGTATTTATATTTAATTTATTGTATTTTTTTTATTTCTCTTTTTAATTGGTTTTATTTTCTCCCTGCACAGGGTAATCTCTCCTACCAGTGTACTGGATGTCTTTTCTTTTATTAACCACTTAAACCCTCTAGTTAACCACTTTCACTGTTAAGTAAACTGGACCTGAGCTCTGTACTTTCCCCCCCAACGCCAAATCTCTTCACCAAAAATTGCCAATCTACAACTTCACAAGTTGTAAGATTGTAGATCGGCTACTTTTGGCTACCCCCCCCCCCCCCAGAATATGGATGCTTTGGTTCAAGTGGTTAAATAATTGTACTTGTTTTAGAGTAAATTTAATAAAGCTTATGTATCTTGAAGTTCAATCATTTACCTTGTGTTTATGAGCTCACCACCAGATAGCTTTCTGAAGAAGACCTTCGTTGAAACCTAAATAAACTGTTGACCATGGGAGCAAGTTATTTTACTCTGGACTCTTTATTTTCTTTTTACCAGCCTTGATCAGTTTGTCCTGCACCTGGTTTTTATAGTGGATGTGCATGTGCTTTTTTCTTTCAACACCAGAGAACTTCCCACAGCAGTCTGTTACTCTGAACACACTCAAATACTGAAATATTAAGGTCACTTTATAAAGGTGAAATATTAAGGTTAAATATAATTTGAAACTCAAATGTTAGGGTAAGATATTCCCTGTATAGTAAAGGTTCAGTGTTACGGTTGGCTGTAAAGTTAAAATAAAACTTAAAACATTAAGTTCTACAAAATATGTAGAACTTAATGTGTAATAATTTGGTCCCCACTCCTTGGTGTTTTTGTCACTTGTATATTTGCACATACGTGAAATTTGTCCTTTACATTTACCCATCCTATAACTACTTGGAGCGGTGAACGCCATTAGTACAGCGCTCGTGGAGCGATTAGGCGTCAAGTGTATGGCTCAAAGGCACTTGGACACATTGAATGGAATCAAACCTGAGACCTTCTGTTTTCAGCGTCTATGAACTAAAACTAACCTTTTCCCAGTAGAACACATCAAGAATGTTAGATATCAGTGTGAAAGGATGACATTGACCAAGTTCTGGAGTACATTTACTCAAGTTTGTACTTCAGTACAATTTTTACAAACTTCTACTTTGCTACATCTCAAAAGCTAACATTGTACTTTTTACTCTATTACAGTTATGTGACAGCTATAGTTACTTTGCAGATTTTCGATTATTCGTACAAAACATGCATTCACCACTTAAGCCCTATTTTATACTTCAGCTATTGCGATGGAACGCGTTGTGAGCTTGTAGATTTTAAAAGAAACATTTTAGTACTTTTACTTTGCTACTGAAAGTAGATTTTTATGCCAATAATTTTGTACTTTATTCAAGTAATTTTTTTTATACAGACCCTTTACTTATATGGCCTTATTGATACTTTTTTTAAGTGAAAGACCTGAGTACTTCTTCCACCATGATTGTGTGTGTGTATGTGTATGTGCATGCACCAGGGGGTACATTTTGTATGAATACATTGTGTGTAATAATAAAGAATGTGTATATAGTTTGTGTGTCACGCTTGCAGACATGTGACATTGTTTTATTGGTGTTCCTGCAGGTCTGCTGACTTGTGAACAGTATAAGGCTAGCTGCTGTTTTTGAATGCGACCCCCATTCCTCCTGTTCAATGTCTGGCGAGAACATTCCTTCCATTAATAACTATGTTACAGAGACACAGGATGAGAAAGAGCGTGAGAGAGAGACAAACCGACAGGCAGAGAGTTAGAGAGATTTTTTATTATTTTTTTTCCAATTTGTGTTTATTTGCCTATGTAATCCTGGGCGCTAATCTCCCTCTGCCAGCCTAGGGAGAGCCCAGAACTGAGCTCATGCCTCCTTCAATGCATGAGGAGCTAGCAAGCCGCTCTTATCACCTGACAGGGGGAGTTTACCCGGTAGGACATAGCGCGTGGAAGGAACACGTTATTCCAACCAGTTCCTTTCCCCTCTATCAGGCACCCCGGCTGACCAGGGGGAGGCAGTATAGAGACCAGGATTACTGCATGTTTTTTTGTGAGGGTACCTACTCTAGGGGACACGGGGAGAACATGCCCACACACAGAAAGGCCCTCTCGTCAACTCCACCTAGGGTATTTGGGACATGACAATATTAGTATTATTCAAGTTTTATAAGTATTCTCTACCAAAAAGCCCCTGAAGGAGATAAACCCATAACACGCAGAATGGGGTGGAGAGAGGCCGTCTGGGAATCAGTAGGTCCCCGGTTCGCCCCCTGGCCCCGACCTATGTGTTGAAGTGTCCCTGATAAAGACACTGTAACCTCTAACTGCTACCTGGGGACTGTATAAATGGCACCCACTGCTCCTAATAGTTAGGATGCAGGTAAATACAGAGGACAAATTTCACTTAATATCTGAAAATGTACAGTGACAAAAAATGCCTCAAAGGATTGGGGACCATAGTATTATTATTATTATTATAAACAACAAGCATTATTTGGTCCAAATGTTAACTTACTTGTAAAAGACACACCTATGTATTTGTTTGTTTAGTAACTTTTGTCCGTTTTTCTAAGTTCACAAGAATATATTGTGGTTCCACCTTGTCTTTTATAACAGTTTGACAATGTCAACAGTGTATCTGCACATTTCTAAAGTGACAATTTAAGGACTTAAAAGACCTTTTTAATACTTTAAAAAAAATCAACCAACTACACTATAAAATTGTGAAATATTCCCTGAGAAATAGGTGTTGTGAGATTGTAGATCGGCAATTTTCACAATATTTATCTTTAATGCCTCAACTCCTACAATTCCAAGTGCTTGTCAGGGTGGGGGGTCCCCAGTTCAAATAAGATTTTCTTGGGGGGGGGGTCGCGGCCTGAAAAGGTTGAGAACCACTGATCTAGGATATAAACATTATTCTACTGTTGGAAAAGTGTATGTTGAAGTTGAGTTACCAAGCTATATGTCAGTTTTCTTTTATTTAGTCCCAAATTAATGATCCACAGAAAATGTACTAGCAATTGGATAATATGGTTTTAGAAATGTGTTAAAAAAAAATGGCTGAAAAATCTATCAAGGCACAAATAGTCGTGGCTTATATGGGGGTTCTCAAACTTTTTCAGGTCAAGGATCCCCAAATTGATTTTGGCCACGGACCCCCATTTGAAAATATTTTGTACCAGGGTCCCCCATAAAATGTGTTAGATTATTCAAGAAAAAAAATGTTGAAAATAGCTGATCTACAAGCTCACAACGTGTTTGTGAGCTTGTAGATCAGCTATTTTTTTAATAGCCAATGTATGAAATAGCGTTTAAAGTGGTTAAACTGATTTTGATGGTACATTATTAACAGATTTTACTGGGGACCCCCTGGAACCTCCTCAAGGGCCCCTGCGGGTCCCCAGACCCCACTGTGAGAACCACTGTATTTAGGTTAAAAAGTTATGGGCCAATGAAGTAAAGTTGTTATAGTGCCACCATTGGTCAATAATGCTATATCTATAAATATTTTCTCTGAGTCACCTTAAAAATATTGCAAGAGTCAGGGGAATTATGTCCAAGCAAGACCTAGAAACACTTATACAGTGGTGGAAGAAGTACTCAGATATTTTACTTAAGTAGAAGTAGCAATACCACAATATAAAAATACTCTGTTACATGTAAGAGGCCTGTGTTCAAAATGTTACTTGAGTAAAAGTATAAAATAGGGCTAAATGTATGCTTTATAATGTAATACTTTATATCTGCAAAGTAACTAAAGTTTTTAAATAATTGTAGTGGAGTCAAAAGTACAATATTTGCTGACATGTAGAGGAATAGATTAGTAAAAGTATTGAAAACTTCAGTAAAGTAAAAGTACCTCAAAATTGTACTTAAGTACAGTACTTGAGTAAATGTACTTTATTACTTTACACCACTGCACTTATACATGCTTTTGTTTCCAGTAGACTGGATTACTGTGATGGTCCGCTCACAGGACTCTCAAGCAAAGCTCTTCGACAACTCCAACTGATACAGAATTCTGCTGCCATGACTCCTGACCTCCTGAATGTTGTTACTTGTCTATATGTCTCTGTGGCTCTGGGCCCAGCTACATCAAGACATGCTGGAGCCATATGAACCCCAGTGGTTCTCAAACTTTTCCATGTCAAGGTCCCCCAAAATGATATGTATTTGGCCGACCCCCATCTCAAATATTTTGTTCCAGGGACCCCAGAAGCAAATATTTGAGTTACAAATGTTCGCTTCAAAATATATATATATTCAAAGGTTTGCACAAAATTTCACGATTTTTATAAAATGGCAGATCTACAAGTTCATAGCACGGCACTCGGTGCCGCGCTATGAGCTCGTATATCTGCTATTTTTGAATAGCCAAAGTATAAAAAGTTAAAATTATTGTGACGCTATATTAACACATTTTGCTGGGGACCCCCTGGAACCCCCCAAGGAACCCTGGGGGTCCCCAGAACCCACTTGGAGAACCAATGCCCTAGAACCCTTAGGTCATCTGGGGCTGGCCTGCCAATTGTTCCCAAAGTTGGAACAAAACATGGTGAAGCAGCATTTCACCACTATACACCACAAACCTGGAACACTATTCCAGGTTACATTAGACAACCATAGCCGTTTTTAAGTCCAAATTAAAAACATATTTATTATTTATTTAACATTGCCTACTCTACCCAATGATGGCTAAGAACAGCTAGGTCTGGCCTCTGCTTTAAATCACTTTTTATTATTTTTTTGTATCAAATGTGGGAGTATTAATTGTTATAATTGATATGCTCCTTTATCTTATTTTAATTGTATCTATTATATTCTCCATTTCTTTTTTAAGTGCATTATTGCACTCATTTTGTAAAGCACTTTGAATTGCCTTGGTGTATGAAAAGTGCTGTATAAATAAAGTTGCCTTGCCTTGCCTTACCATGTCTTGTCTTGCCTTGCCTTCCTTACCTTCCTTGCCTTGCCTTGAGTAGTGGGTGAGATGAGATTTCCAAACTGAAGTTTTCTGACACGCAGAAAGATACCTTTAAGGGCAGAAGAATAATCCTAACAGATACAATAGGGTGGGACCAGTGGTGTAAAGTAACTAAGTACATTTACTCAAGTACTGTACTTAAGTACAATTTTGAGGTATTTTTTTTACTTTACTGGAGTATTTCCAGTATTCAGTACTTTTACTTCTACTCCACTACATCTCAGAGTCAGAAGTACACTACAATTATTTAAAAACTTTAGTTCTGGTTACTTTGTAGATTTTGATTATTAATACAAAACATACATTACCCACTTCAGCCCTCTATAGTATAGAGGGCTGAAGTGGGTAATGTATGTTTTGAATTAATAAATGTATGTAAATGGCTACATTTCGGCCATTTGAAAATAGCAGATCTACAGGCTTACAATTGAGCTTGTAGATATTCTACTGCAGTATTGATACTTTCACTCAAGTACTTTTTCCACCACTTTGCATAATTGACTACCTATAAAACAAATCAAACCAGTTATTGTTGTCCAAAGGTTAGTTTTCAGGTCAATTGCATAATAACTTCATTTTTGTCTGCAGATTGCGCATTTTGTCGGGGCATTACGGTAACCCGTTTTAAATCACACAAGCTACCAATGGGCGACGCCGCTGCGCCGCGCCGCAGATCTACAAGGCATTCAACTCTCCCAAAGTCAACTCACGGATAGTTTGTAGATCTGCGCTCTGGCTGCGCCGTACACACAGTTTGTCTCAGGGCGGAGAGAGAGAGAGAGAGAGAGAGAGAGGAGGGTTGAGTTGTGTGTTTGGGAAGTCTCTCATAACGGAGAGAAAAGAAGAGAAGAAGGTCAGAGAGTGAAGAAGAGGAGAAGAAGATGGGCTGCAACCACAGCACGGTACTGTTAGACATCTTTAATACATGCTGTTGTTAGTTTGACTAAGTTTAGAGGAAGTTCAATAACAGTGTGTCACCGCATGGCCCTGTTTATGGGGAGGGAACGTGCACAGAATGTTTGTTACTAAATTAACCAGTGAGTGGTGGTACTCGAATCCTTTACTTAAGTAAAAGTATCGATGCTGCAATCTAGAAATACTCTGCTACAAGTACAACTTAGGTATTTAAAAATTTACTGAGTAAAAGTACAAAAAGTATCGGCATCAAAAAGTACTCATTTATGCGCAAGAAAGTTATCATTATGTCTAAACATTTTTTTAAAATCTTTTGACAATAGCAGACCCACAAGCTTGATGCAACACATTGTGAGCTTGTAGATCTGCTATTTTAAAATGTCCAATTGTTATTGTATGTTTTGTAATAATAAGCAAAATCTACAAAGTAAATAAAGCTGTCAAATAATTGTAGTGGAGTAAAGTGTGTGTGTGTGTGTGTGTGTGTGTGTGTGTGTGTGTGTGTGTGTGTGTGTGTGTGTGTGTGTGTGTGTGTGTAGAGGATCGGTTATTTTATATTAAGAAGAAACCATATAAAACATCAAGTTGTTAAACATCTGTTTCCAATGATCTCACCCTCTTCAGTTATGTTTCTACGTTGGTTTCAAACTAAAGTAGAGGCTGAAGGTGTGAGATAAATCTGGCAACTGTCCTTCCTAAAAGTTATTAACAACTACATTAACTATTATACTATTATAAATACATGAATCTGCAACTGTTTGTTTGTCAGACATCGAACCGGTTTGTTTTATCATTATTTTGTATTGCTTTGAGCAGAGGAACATGTACAGACATAGTGACATCATGAACCAGTGGTGGAAGAAGTACTCAGATATTTGACTTAAGTAAAAGTAACAATAACACAATATAAAAAAGACTGTTACAAGTAAAAGGCCTGTGTTCAAAATGTAACATGAGTAAAAGTACAAAAGTATTGTCATCAAAATATGAAAGTACCAAAAGTAAAAGTACTAAAATGTTTGAAAATAGCAGATCTACAAGCTCACAACGTCGATCGGCTATTTTCAAATAGCCTATATATGTATAAATAGGGCTAAAGTGGTTAATGTATGTTTTATAATATAATAATTAAAATCTGCAAAGTTGAACTAGTAGCTTAACTAAAGTTTTCAAATAATTGTAGTGGAGTAAAAAGTACAATATTTGCCTCTGAGATGTAGTGGAGTAGAAGTAAAAGTATTGGGAATTGGAAATATTCAAGTAAAGTACAAATACCTCAAAATTGTTCTTAAGTACAGTACTTGAGTACATGTACATAGTTACTTTACACCACTGGTGACATATCATGAACACCACATAGTACTAGATATTTAAATAACAAAACAATGCACACCTCTCCCCAGTGAGCTTATAAGATTTCCATTGACATTTTCATTTAAAAATAAACTTTGAATGCAATTCTCCTTATGATTACCTACTTATACTGTACATACACGTGTCAATGAAATATTGAGTGTTTATAGAGAGGTTTATACAGTTGAAACCATTGTTGATGAGAAACCCTTACTTTATGTTCGTTTTTTCTTTGATTTGTTTCTCACCTGCCTTTATATCAAATGCAGGATTAAAAAGTAGTTTCATTTTATTGTTGAATTTCTACTTTGTTGATGTGAAGGCTATTTAATCTACTTCTGAAACAACACGGGCATTGTGATTATTTAGGCCTATGAGTTGTGTGTTTTCCTAGGTTTAGTCTACCTATTATTTTAGTTTTACTACAGTCAATCTGTATTCTACTAGCCTGGCTACTTGGCTAGCATTATGCTACACTAGGGTCAGTCATTTTTGAATACTGCAATTCATATCTATTACTACAGTCCTAAAATCTGTATTTAATACTATAGTTTGGCTAATGTCTGAGCTGGTTTACAATAAGTAATGTTTCTGACTGGCAGCCTGCCGATTAATCTTCACATTGACTGACAGCTAGGGCTGTCACTATGACTACATTTAAGTTGATGATTAATTCTCATACCAATAATTTTGGCATCGAACATTGGAGCATATGAATGAAAATTACATTTCTGTTTGGCCTTTTTAGGCTTCGTAATCAAAAAGCTGAAATAGCTGATCTACAAGATTACACCAAGTGACGCGTCGTAAGCTTGTAGATCAGCTATTTTGAGCTTTTTCTATATTTTAAAATTGATGAACATTTTTTCAACATGGAAACGATTATGACAAAATAAATAATTGCGATAATCTCAAATAATTGCGATTACACGATTATGTAATAATTGTGACAGGCCCACTGACAGCTGCTGTCTAGAACCTTTTTCCGTTGTAGGACCTGTCATCCACCCATACATAGTACATCCACCCTCTTTAGTCTTTACACAGGTCAAACAGTTCCATTTTAGATTCAACAGCTGTGTGATATATTTGACACATTGAAGGAAAACGGACAGAGTTTGCCGTCAGTTCACCTTACAATTCTTTCTTCGAAGTGCGTGTGTGGGGGAGGGGGGGTGGGCGGGTGTGTGTGACTGAATGATTCACACTGCTTTTGGCAAGGTAAATGTATGTTTCCCATGACAATAAAGCCCCATTGAAGAGACACAGACAGACAGACAGACAGACAGACAGACAGAGAGGCAGAGACGGAGAGAATAGCAAGTGGACAAGTGAGCTTGTTAACACTGAGGCCTCTTTAATGTACAGCTATGGACATGGGAGTAAAGTTGTACTGAGAGCATGGAACAGGAACACACACGCACGCCCCATTGTATAAACACTAAAAACTGAATTCCTCCTTTCTTTAAACAGAGAGTAGGCTAAAGGCTAATGAAAGCAGCAGTCCGTGTATTTTACTTGTGTGGGCTGGGAGGCACAGAGGACTTTACATACTTGTCCTCCTCAAACAGGCTTAAAACGTTATGTTATCTTTTTTTTTTTTTAAGTTAATATTTTGGAATTTAATGCGTCAAATTGGGGATGTTTCTTTCTGGACATTGGTCTTATAGAAGAAATTTACTCAGACATGATCTCAACTGTTTAACACTGGACCTCAAGATCCCCTGCTGGTTTTCTATCCAACCAGGTCCTCTAGTACTGTACTTCTGGTTTCTCTATTACCAAGACACCTAGTATTGCTGGTCTTACTTACTCTGTCCTATCAGAACCCCTAGTACTGCTTGTTTTCTGTCCTACCAAGATCCTCAGTACTGTTGATTGCTATCCTACAAGCTGCACTCCTAATACTGCTGGTTTACTAGTCTACCAAGACCTCTAGTCCTGCTGGTTATCTATCCTACCAGGACCCCTTGTATTGCTGGTTTTCTGTCCTACCTGCCAGTATAAGATGCACTTGAGTCCTTTTTTAATTATTTTTCTACACCAATGATTTAATGTTCCTTCCTCTTCTCTCTTTTCTTTATCAGAAGAAAAGCAAAGGGAAGAAGGGAGAGAAGACACAGAGAGGTGTCAAACATCATGATGGTGGAGGTGAGTTCACTGAGGTTAGGTCACACGTGTGTGTGTGTGTGTGTGTGTGTGTGTGTGTGTGTGTGTGTGTGTGTGTGTGTGTGTGTGTGTGTGTGTGTGTGGAATAATCATCTTATTTCTACCTGATGTCCATTTATTTATTGTGTGAAGTGAAGTGTCCAGAAGATTTTTTTTTATCACAGGCTGGCTGGTCATGTGGACTTGTTTTGATGGATCACCCCAGGGGTCCCCATTTGATAACATGCCCCTCCCAAGCTGATCTTAAGCTGCATGGCTCAGTACTGCTTTGGGTAGCTGAAAACAGACTTGATCAGTAGCCTACTATTCAGAAACAACTACTATTGTCAAGGCAGTTAACCCCCCCTCCCCCCATTCTTGTCAGTCTCAACAAGCTGTGTTCAATCAATGCCATTAACCGCAACAAACTTGGTATGGAATTTTGTTGTAACTTGTAACATAACATGCTACCTTTCAATACGCATGTCGGAGATGGAGGCGACTGTCCCAAAAATGGAACGTTTGTCCCGCATGAACAGAACATTGTCCTGGATTCAACGATCATGAATAGAGAGAGAGAGAGAGAGAGAGAGAGAGAGAGAGATGCAACATGTGTCATAACCCCCCAGTCTCATCAATG
Organism: Gymnoscopelus braueri; assembly: GCF_963280865.1. Taxonomy (NCBI): domain Eukaryota; kingdom Metazoa; phylum Chordata; class Actinopteri; order Myctophiformes; family Myctophidae; genus Gymnoscopelus; species Gymnoscopelus braueri. The sequence continues at coordinate 8,108,118 of NC_137622.1, read as the reverse complement.
TGTCAATGAGGTGCACTGCAGATACAATTTCAATATGAAAAGTAGGCTGTAATGACCAGATAATGGCCAGATGATTAACCTGAAAGATGCAGAAGTTGGCTACTACTGACCATGTGCTTTGTACTTTGTTTTGGGATGTTCAGCAATAAAGTTTAAATGCATTCCATGCATGCATGTGATCGCTATAATGACAGTTTCAGTAGGCTAAACTTGGTCAGGCTGACATCAGTGTTTACAGAAAATGAATTATGTGCATGGCACATAATTCACAAAACAATTAATTGTGTGGCAACACATGACACCTTCATATGTGTTCCCGGTTCAGATCTTCTGCTGAGCCAATCAAATGAAGCTATTAGAAACTTACTCCGAACATTTTTATACCACTTTCTGGAAAAGGGAACTACAATAATGCACAGAGCCTGGAAAAGGGAACTACAATAATGCACAGAGCCTATCGGCCTACCTGCTGGTATATGTAGTGTTTTTAACACACACACACGTGTCCCACATGCACACACACGTGTCCCACATGCACACACAGAACCTAGTGCATCACAGCCTCGATAATTTGCTCCGTCCATTCATTCTGTCATATGTAGGCATATAAATGTGGCCAACAAGTTGAAAGATCTTACTCCTCCTTACAATTAGTTGATTGTAATATTTGATCTATAGGATCTGAACATAATTTTTACTGTTGGAAGTGGAGAAGAAAACTGAAATGACTGTAACGATCGTCATGTGCCATTTGTCTGGCCGACAGTTGTGTTAACACACATTTTTATGTGTTTTAATGTGTTTCAATATGGTTTAATGTGTCTTTTATACGTTTTAATGTTTTTACATGGTTTACTAATGTGGTTTTATACGGCTCAATTCATATTTGAACCACGTGACTAATGCAGCACGATATGAGGGAGCATTATGAAGATGGATTTATTGCCTCTCTCTGTCCTTCTGTCCGTTAGGTAACGTAGAAAAGCAGTATGATTGGCAGGTGAAGGTGCTGAAGGAAGTGTTGTCGGCCAATGGAACGCAGGAGAGGGCGGCGCTACTGAAGGGTCACGCCCACGGAGAGCTGTGCTCATTGGTCCAGAGCATTGTTGACAAGGTGAGGTGTCCCAGTACAACCAGTACTACGCCACTGTATGAGCTGCAGTCTTCTACTCCTGGTCACTGGAGAAGTGCTTTTGCACAAGGGTTCACCAGTCATAGATGTCATTGCACGGGACTCCCTCTTTCTTTGGTGTTTCGCCCAGGTGGGCGTGGTTATATGCCTTAACCCAGTGGTTCCCAAACGTTTTAGCTCGAGACCAATAGAGAAATTTGATGTGATCCCGGGCCCAAATTAGTGAAAATAGCAGATCTACAAGCTCACAACGCTTGTAGACCTGCTATTTTCACTACTTCTAAAGTTTTTTTTAGAAGTAGAAATTGAAAATCTTTTGAAATTTGAAAACTTGCGAGTCGCGACCCATAAAAATGGGTCAGCGACCCACAAATGGGTCCTGCGATCCACTGTTTGGGAACCACTGCCTAAGCCTAACCTCAAAACCACACCTACCTGGGCGAAACACCTGGGAGAGAGGGAGTCCTGTCATTGCACATTCACCACACACATGGGATCTGTCACAAACACTTCTATCATCCATAGGTATACTGCTGTTGTCTGCTTATCTTGTCTCTCTGTCTCACGGATTTCGCATGGATTAAAGTTCTCAGTCGCCACTGATTTCAGGCATTTGGATTCCATAGAAGTTCAGCCATAGAGCTTGTAGATTAGCCATTTTTGGCTATTACTTGTTTTACGTTTAAAGGGTATTTGAAGTGGTCCAACTAGAATGTTCAGAAGCATCTTCCATTAAACCCTAATGGTCTGGGATATTTCAAAAACGCAAAGGTTAAAGCCTCAATATGTGATTTCATCAACTGGTTGGCTGTATGAAGAACAGCAAGAACATGGGTTTAGATTTAGAGCAATTTTACTGAAACATCAGGATTGTACATACAGTATTGTGCTAATTGATTAGATTATTTTTGCTTTAATCCATGCTATCGTATAGGCTATAACAAGACTTTATTTGTATAAAGGACTGTAGTCATGATGTCAAAACCACGGCCTCTGGGTCATGATGAAGTTAAAAAAATACCACATTTATTAAATCACGTAATCTAAGAACTGTATACGAAAAAAGAATGGGCATTTTACTCGTATGTTTATGAAACATCAACTGACGGTGAAAAAGTACTAATTAATCCAAAGAGAAAGAACATAAAATTGCCGCCTACATATTGACTATACAATTCCCAGGCTTAGAAATTACCTAACAACTACATCTCCCATTGTACATGCGGCCGCCGCCCAGTGGCAACACGTTGTGTCCATTGCAACACATTGTGTTGCATCGGATTTATTTTTTTATGTAGTAAGAGTTGTCAGATTTAATTTGTTTCATCAAACAAACTAGATAACAACACACACTGAACACATGTCATGGAATCTGAGGAATCTCTGGAATGTTTTTGACAGAGCGTGACATACTTCAGTATGGACACGTGATTTCATCCCTGGTACCGTTTTTAGTTTTTTTTACTTCCATGTACAGCAGCAGAATTGATAAAATGTTCTACAAACACAGATTGTATCAAATACTACAAAATGTAATCAATACAGAGCCACCAGACAGAAGTAGACCCCCCCCCCCTTTTTTTTTTGGAACACAATCCCATTGTGGATTACTGAACATCTGACTGTACATTACTGTACAGATTACTATACATAAATTATGTTCCTGAACAGCTTTCTGAATATATGTAGGTTACTTTACAGTTTACTCGTTATATATGATTGTAGATATATTACTGAGCATATGACTGTAACAAGGTTGATGCAGATCACGCCCCCTGCCACATGGACAAAGTACAGTTCTTTACTTCTTAACTTGAGTATTGGTATTTTTGGATACGGCCTCAGGTCTTAATGGGTTAAAATATTGTGAAAATAGCTGATCTGCTCAAGCTCACGAGTCGACACGGTGTGAACTTGTGATCTGACACGTTGTGATCTGCTATTTTCACTATTATTGATATTTTATGAACATTTCTGGAAAATCATTAAGAATTTTGAAAATGTCTACATACATTTCAATACAGCAGCGCATTGATATTAAAAAAGAAACTGTACTTTGTAATTTGCTTTTTTGAATACTTAATTATTTTTAACTAAGACATACTTTGAGGAGGAGTATCTATACTTTGACTCAAATACTGTGGTTGAATACTTTGTCCACCACTGCTGGTTGATCATATGAATGTAATCTTGTCTCAGATTAAGACAGAGACAGCTGCTGAGCTTAATGTTGTGCAAGAGCAGAGGAACCAGAGAACGGCACAGGAGCACCACAGGAACATTGAAGGTAAACAACAAAACAACAAAGTTGCTATGACAACAGCCTTCAGAGTAAAATTAGGTCATGGAGTTTCTGCTGGTTTTTCTTTCGGTTCAGTTGAGGCTTCTTTGTCCTCAAGGCCTTCAAAATGTAGGACAACAAGCATGGATGGATGGATGGATAGATATCTAGAGAGTGAGATAGATAGATATTTGAGGAGAAATAACACTACTAGTCACACACACATACTAAACTGCATTAGTGTGTTAAGCCCAGTCCACACCCATGATTCGCAATGCAACTCGTTGCAACTTGCAACCAGTTGCAGTGGTCTGAATTGACCCATTGCAGGTCAGAGCATGCAAGTCTCACTCTCAGTGCTTTGAGATCACTGCCAGTGGTGCAACTCCTTGCAACTACTTACAACTGCAACATCTTGCAACCATTATCCCCCCAAATGGCACCGGTCTGCCACTGGTCAGTCCACACCGCTGCAACAGTCTCTAAAACGGTTTTGTTGCAAGCAGTTGCATTGATGTGGACTGGCGAAAGCTAGCTGTTAAATAAAAAATAACCAATTTGGAAAAAAAAGTATTTAAATTTTGTTAGCTAGATACAGAAAGATAATATTGTAATTGAAGTTTAAAAAAGAAGAGATCCGAGCACTGAAAAAATGTGGAGGAGAGGAAGTAAAGTTAAAACAAATGTTTTAACTTTACTTCCTACTACCTACTACTACTACTACTACTACTTTTGAGTGCTTGGATCTCTTCTTTTTTTAAAGTCCTGCTGATCCTAGAAGCACCATACACCTTTTAGACTTTTTTTTTTTTAAATCTCCTGTGAGCACCCGGTTGGCCTCTGTGTCTTTTCATTGTAATTGAAGTGTTGTGTAAAGTTAGTCACCATTAATGTACTGTGAGTACAGCTGTGAGTACGGCTGTGAGTAAGCCAGACTGCTAACGTCACACTAACTTGATGACACTTTGGCCCAATCTCAATTGTATGGACGCACAGACTTTGATATGTGTTCCTGATAAGTCGGTTCATGACTCTCGAGGGCTCTGTAAAATCGGCAAGTGCATGTGGGCTCTGTCACAGACTTTTTGAACCCTTAACCCATTAAAACCGGTGTTTTATTGTTTTACTGTGTCATTTTAGATTTTAGCTATGTTTGTACAGTAGCACATTCGTTGGCTATTTAAAAATAGCAGATATACAAGCTCATAGCGCGTCACTTCGTGCCGCGCTATGAGCTTGTAGATCTGCTATTTCTTTTAAATTATGATAATTTGTGCAAATCTTTGAATATATATATTTGATTTATTAGATGTATTTGTGTACATATGCATGATATGTTGTCTTTTTCATGGGAAAGTTAATTGTTGTGCCGGTGAGGTAAGAAACCCTAGGGGGTTGATGGGAGAACCTCACCTTTTTACATTGCGTACAATTTGAATGATTTAATATCATTCAAATTGATTTAATATCATTCAAAGTGTAATATATATTTTTGAAGCGACATTTTTTTACTCAAATCTTTTCTTCTGGAGGTCTCTGGAACAAAATATTTTTTAGATGGGGTGTCCGTGGCCAAATACATATAATTTTGGGGGTCCTTGACATGAAAATGTTTTAGAACCACTGACGACATAAGTTTTTCATAAAACTGGATGTAGAAGACATCAGGCCTCAGGTCTTAACGGGTTTATGTACACATCCTATAAGCCTGCATTGCTGCAGACTTTAGGCAGTCGCCCATAATTCATGCCGCTGTGATGTTAAAACCAGGAGGTGATGACAGGCGAGGCCCAGAAGCATCCAAAAAAACCAATAAATATATAAATAAAACATGGAAGTTGCTGACAGAAAAAGGTTCACACGCAAGTATGAACACGACTCACTGGTGATTCATAGTTAGCACTAGTGTGTAGTTGTTTGTCCTATGATGGCATCATTGGCAAGATGACAGTTTCCAAATGTTTTTTATCTGATTTGATACAACAACATGATTATTTTTGCTTATACAGGGATCAAACATCTAACACTCCAACTAATTCAATTACGTATGGAATATGGGTAAGAAGCTAAGAAGAAAGGGAGTTCTACTGCGCCTTAACCACTCAAACCCCAGCATCTGTATTGTGGGGAAATCTACTATTTTCTGCTATTTTCCCCAAAAAACAGAGAAGACACTATTACAGAGCTCTGAGGGACTCCGGTCAACCGTATAGGGTTAAGCCAGGTTCAGGAATGATGACCAGCTTTATGACGCACTCTGACACACGTACATTTGACACGAGCATCTCCACATAAACCATGTACATGAACACTTGTTGCCCAAAAGGTATACACGTCAAGCCTGACACCATTGCGCGACGACAATAGCCGATCGACAAGTTCTTTTTTTCTTCTTTCTTTTACCTATAAGGTCCAATGTCATGCCCAAAATAGGGTTAATATGAGCCATCTTAATGTTATATTGTTTCTCCTACTATTTATGTGTGACCGACCATATTGTGTGTGTGTGTGTGTGTGTGTGTTTATAATAACTAAAGTTGTCTGTTTCCCGCAGAGCTTCAGAAACGACACAATGAGGAGAGCGGTGTCCTGAAGGTCTGTCTGTCTGTCTGCCTACCTGTCTGTCTACCTGTCTGTCTGTCTCTCTGCTATTTACACCAGAGGTAAAATATACAGTATGTCTGATCAGGTTATTTTCAGGATTCGTAAAAAATAAAGAAAAAAAAGATAATAATTGTTGAGGATTAAATTAACGAAGTAAAGAAGATAGATTATATTGATTATTATATGTAATCAGGTCTGTCTGACCCTGTATTGTCCAGACAATGGATATGCTAACCTCGGTTAGAGTTGTGTGCGTGCGTGTGGTGTTGTGTACTGTATGCGTTGTACATCTTCATTCATTCCTCTGTTTTATTCATTCTATTATGCTTTTTAAATACCTATGTATTTTAATGTCTTCCCTTATGAAAATCACTGAATTGCATTTGTGTTTGAAACATGCAATACAAGTAAACTTGCAAACCTTCTGTTGGAGTGTCAACCTCCAGTGGATCATTTAATATTAAAGGGAAACTTCACTGATTTTGAACCTAAATCCCATTATTCTGATGTGAGGAGATGTGTGGGGAAGAATGGCATGTCTTCTGTGTATTTCTACACGTAATTTCGCGTCATCTGGCTTAAATTAGTTACACCCGATGACACGTCTGATGTCCTCGTTTCATGACCTCAACATTTTGCGGATCAAATACACAGAAGCATAGGGTATTTTTGTCACACTATATCTCCTTACAACAGAACAATGGGATTTAGATTCAAAATCAGGTAAGTTTCCCTTTAAGACACGTTTATTAATATTTTCATTCTAGTGTTTATTCTGAGGTCAGGAGAGTTTTCTACCTGAAATCCAGTTTGTTAACCTTGTGTGTTTTGTTGTGTGTATGTCGTGTGTGTTTAGGAGCAGGTCGATGTGTTGAGTTGTGAGTTGAAGGAGTTTCAACAGCTGAAGAAACGAGTTCAGCAATCTACTTTTAAGAAAGACCTTCAAAGAAATGTCCCGGTAAGGCACGCGCGTGTGGGTGTGTGTGTGTGCAACACACACTCAGGACAATACAAAATTCGCTTATGATTCATCATTGGCTCACTTAGTTAATTGTGATGTGCGTGCTTAATCATCCATTCATTTAACACTCTCGCTGCAAATGTTTACTCTCTCTATCTCTCTCTCTCTCTCAGGCACATGGCAACCGAGGTGAATACTGGGAAAAGGAGTTCGAATCCTTGTTGTTTGTGATTGAGATGAAGTCTGAACGCGTGCGAGAGCAAGAAATCAAACTTCAGCACATGGCAGCACTGGTGGGTTGGCCCAACAACTCTGTAACTAGCAACCTGCACCTTAACTACATCTCAATTAATAAACTGCAAAGTACATATTTACTAACAAACTAGGGCGGCCATAGCTGTATGAGTAGGGAGGTCGCTTGGGAATCGGAAAGTCCCAGGTTCGATTCCCTGTTCCAGTTATGTGTTGAGGTGTCCATGACCTAGATGCTTAACCCCTAACTGCCGAGCACTCCATACGACGACCTGAGCAGCTTTCAGCTGAGTCAAAATGAAACCGAATTTCCCCATTGAGATTAATTTCAGACAGAAAGCCTGAAAAGTCAAAGCACCAACTGCTCCAGCCAGCCTCTGCTGTGTCCCACAAGTAGCCTGCATATGGAGGATGAGCACCAGTCACGGTTATAATGGTTTTAGATTTTTCATTTTAGTTACGTTTTTGGTTTGTTTTGAAAAAAATCGAATTCAGTTCGTTTTAATTAGTTTTTAGAGCAGATTTGCTAGTTTGTATTATTTTTGAAAATGCTAATAGTTTAAGTTGCACTTTAACTATTAAACTATGGCTTACATTACAAATTACACATTGAATAATAAACTACACCTTTACTAAAACTACCAAACTGCACAATAACCACTACTACACCAATGCAAGAACAATGGCTTCTATGTCAGCATGCTAACTTTCCAGGAAGAGAAAGGCTGTAGTTTCTATTAGCTTGGATACGTGTATATGAAGATTAGGTTGAAAATGGGTGACATGCTCCTTTTAACAGGTGAACTACACCTTATATAAGCACACCTTAACTACTCAACTTGCTAACCAACCACACCCGCACAACCAGCTGCACACAACTAACTACATCTTCTGAACACAATGATGGTGTCTCACCTCATATGGACTGACAGAACGACGTGTGTGTGTGTGTGTGTGTGTGTGTTTGTTGTGTTTCCAGATGGAGAAGAATCAGGCTCTGGGGGATCAGTTCGATAATGTTATTAAGAAGAATGAAGATCTAACAGTTCGAATCAACAACAACCAAACTGTCATCAAGTATGTAAATAATTCTAGACCTATATCAAATATATAATGTACTGTGTCTATAGATTTACAGTTTATATCATATTTATATTCTCAAACAATTGTCTCTGGAATTTCAACTAGCGCTGCAACAGATTTGAACAATTACTCACTTAGTGCTGGTCAATGATCCTCCATAGAACTGTAAAGTAGGCAGAATCTCCAGTTCATCAGTTCACTGTCCTGTTAATTTTTAACACTTCATTTTGTTTGTTATACACACCTGCATAGAATACAACAGAGTATGTTGCTGGACAGGCTGTTGAATAGAATAGACTAGAGTACATCTCTGGGTACAATAGAATAAATTACATATCTGTACAACAGAATAGAGTAGAGTATATCTCATGTACAATAGAGTACGTCTGTGTGCAATATCTTAAAAGTCGTTTTTCTTCTGTTTCTCAGGCAGCAGATAACAGAGCAACAGGCCCTGCAGGTGGCGCTGGAGAGGCAGACTGCTGCCAATCAGGCATTGTGTCAGGAGAAAGAGGAGCTGCTGTTCAAACTGAGACACAGGGACCCCTGCCAGGACCTGCAGTGCCCTCTGGTGGTCACTGATATTACATCACGGTGATGCTTTATTAATATTCTCCAAACCTGGACATAGCATACTGGAGCTAATGGTATACTGTTGGTTTTCTATTATACCACGACCATTGTTACTGCTGGTTAGAAACCCAGCGGCTCATCTGATAGGAGAGCATACCACACTGGTGGGGCTGTGGCCCTTCTCGCGGCTGTCCTGTGTTCGAGTCCGACCCGAGGCTCTTTGTTGCATGTCGTTCTATCTCCTCTCTCCCGCCTTTCCTCTCTCTCTCTCCCTGTCACTATCATATTTGTGTTGTTTAAAAAACAAAAACGGTTTAAAAAGGTTAAAGAAATGCCTAGAAAAACAAAAACGGTTTAACCCATTAAGACCGGAAAAGCCTATACGTTGTTGTCATTTTAGTCCTGTTGCTATATATTTTTTTCCCTGAAAAGTGGCGTTGAAAAAATAATCTGCCTCAGGTCTAAAATGGGTTAAAGAAAAGAAACCCAGTGGTACTAGGGGTCCTGGTACTCAAAGACCACTACTGTTCAGAGAAGTGGGTTTTTCAGGTGTTTATGACTTCCAACTTGATGTGCAGACATGGGAGCTTAAGACACTTCAAACAGGGCAAAGGAATCAAACCTGTGACCTTTTGGTTAGAGACGCTCTCTGAACCACTAGACCACTAAGACTGCTGCCTGGTTCTACGGCTGAACTGTCCACTGTCTGAATGTCCATTCCCTACATGTATATAGATGCTACTGCACTCTACTGAATTTCCGCCATGGGATTAACAAAGCCCCCCATTCTGTACTGTAGTCTGGCTTGTTTATATACAGAAAGACAGATTAATTTTATTTGCTGAAAATTTGTTTTACAAAAGCTGCCTTGCCTTTCATACAACCAATCAAAGCACAGTGAACTGACCAGTAACCAGTGTTTCTACTGTTGGTTGCTGAGAGCTGGCCAGTACAACCACAGAGTAATACTGTTGTACTTGTAGCTGGCCAGTACAACCACAGACTAATGCTGTTGTACTTGTAGCTGGCCAGTATAACCACAGACTATTACTGTGAGTGATTGGTGATTTCCTCGCTCAAGGGAAGGTAGGGGAATAGGTCAGGGTTCTTCTGAGAGCCAGTGTTCTTTGATGGGTAAAACATCCCTTCATATTTTTTATATAAATAAAGGCGGTTTATTTTTTATAAGAGGTTTTTATGTTTTAAGAACCTTACCCAACCCAGCGACACATTGGCTGATGTGTTTGTGGTCAAATATATTGCCATATGTGTTACCAATTTGGTAGTTGCAGTATAATTTTGTTTATTTGTTGCAGAACGTTGTATTATTTTTCAGTGTTTGGAGGTTTGTCTCTCCTGATGCACGAGCACTTTTGATTGTAGTTTACCTGTATTTTTGTTTACCTGGTTGTAGGTTTACAGTACCTGCTCCCCTCTCTTCATGTTTGTTTTTTTTTGTTTTTTTTTGTGAATTAAAAAGTTGTGAAGTAATCTAGTCTGCTTAATTTGACACCCTACAACCCATACTAGAATCAGAATCAACTTTATTGTCACATCACAGGTGTACCGGTGTAAAGAAGTGGGTGAAATTGTCATCTAGTTTTCATGGGAGGGGGAAAGTAGAAATTATGGAACCCAAAACAACAGTATATTGTTACTCAAAAATGACTTTAATGTTGCTATTAGAGACAATACGCTCAACACAATACACACAAGTCTATAGTCATCACAAGTACAGTGACAGACTACACAATTAAGTGAAAATCTACACATTGTGTGTCATTCCATGGTGCTGGCTTAACCACTTTTGTCCTGGTGTCCCTATTTTGGGCATGTCGTAAGCATTTTATTTTTTTTGCAATAAAAAAAAACCGTGAATATCGAGCTATTTTTTGCTATTCATCATACAATGAAGTATATAGGGCTTAACCAGCTAAAGAGAAGACACTTAATGCACTATAGACGTGTGCATATTTGTCTGTGCGGTGTGCATAGGTCTCTGATTTAATGCAGCCAAAAAATATTGGGCAAGAAAAGCCAACTAACTTCAACTTGACTTCATGGCTTAAAGCTGCTATAAGTAGTTTTGTCAAAATTTTAATGTATTATTATTTTTATTTTTTTTACGTATTCAAATAAAAAATGCTTATAGCTGCTTTAATGCCTTGACAAAAACTTGCCAATACGAAATGGTGATTTACTGTATACAAGTACATGGGGCATAAAAAGGAAAATACATAAACGGGGGCTTTATAAACTAGATGTCTACGGATTGAATGTTGGCAATGTAATCTCAATGTTTTTAATTTGAGGTATCCATTCTGCTCTATATGAATACTGGTCTCCCCCATAAAAGAGACGTGTAGCCTATCAATGGGACCTCCTGGATAAAAGAATACTGAAGGTGCTGTAAGTGATTTAATTTGTTAACATAAGTGTTAAATAGCTCTATACTTTTGATAGTAATCATTGCTAGAGGGTTTGTTCAGTGACGGGTCTTCAAAATTCATTTCTCCTTCCCATCTTGGTCCTATCTGTGAGAATCACAGATTTCCACCTTTCTCCCTTGATTTAACTTTTACTCAGTGGAGCAGAAGAGGTTTCTCTTGTTTAAAAGACCTTTACAGCAATGACAGGTTTTGATAACTTATGTGAGAGAGATATGACATTTATTTTCAAATGTGTCACTATTAGTATGAAACAAAAAGGCTGATTGACTGAATACTTTATTTGGTTTGCACAAAAGAAAAAGCACTATGGCTTGTTTCCATTGGAGTCCTGTGTATTCAATTCATCAAAACATTTAATGACCAACAATAATATACAATACCATGCAAAAACATATAAGCGAGTAGTATCAAGAAGAAAAAGATGTACAGTAAACAGTTCGGGGGGATTACAGGGGCTGGTCAACAAAGCTACTGCATTAGTAAAGCATTTCCTTCCTTCCCTTCTCTACCTACTGAGGCAATATGGGAAGAGAATACATTTTGTTCAAAAGGGGACTGATATCACTTTTATACTCTAAAGTTGTCACTGGAACATCAAAACCTCTCCCAGATGAATTCCAAATGGGAAGATGAGTTGATGATGGAATTAAGTTTGGAATGGAGCTTTGTATACCATTAACTCCTCTTCATGTGCTCGTTTGGGGTTGATTCAATTCAAGGTGGTGCATAGTCAGAGCTCATTTCAGTAAAAGTATATATATTTCTTACTATAGTACATGTTTTCCCATAGGTGACTGTTGTAATTCCCCACAATGACCACAAGAGGGCAGAAGAGGACAAGTGATGAAGGATGCTCCTTCTGAACCGTTGTGACGTGAACATTTCCTTAGAAGTTGAACTATGGTTCAATTCCCATGAATATATATGTTTTTGTTATTTATTTACTTAGGGTAGTAGCTGAGCACAAGTGCTCATTTTCAGCAACGCCCTGCACATAGAAACACACAGACAGACACAAAAATAATATAAATGGTATAAGAACAATATTATTAAATAAACACACACACACACACACACACACACACACACACACACACACACACACACACACACACACACACACACACACACACACACACTATATGTGTGTGTGTGTGTGTGTGTGTGTGTGTGTGTGTGCAAGATAGAGATTTTTTTTAATTAGTTTTTATTTTATAAAAGTTAGAATTATTAAACTCTTAAACTAAAATGCGTCTGCGCACGCTCACTAGCACTCTTTTGTTATTCTGGGTGGGCGGGGCCCGGGGCAGGTGTTGAGTCGCTCGCAGTGTTGCCATGTGTGCTTATTATAAGCGACGTTGGGCGGCTTGTTTTTCTGTAAAGTTGCTTGTAAATATTGGTGGTTTCGGCGGGGGCTTGTTTCTAAAGTGTTGGCTAGTTGTTTGGGTTTGTTTCTAAAGTGTATTTGGGCTTGTTTCTAAAGTGTAGTTGTTTATTTGTGCTTGTTTCTCAAGTATAGTTGGTTATTTGGGATTATTGTTTCGAAAGTGTTGTTGTTTGTTTCCATTAAAAAAAAATTAAACCAGTGGTTCTCACATATTTTCATGTCACGGGCCCCCAAATTAATATGTATTCGTCCCTATAACCCCCATCTGAAAATGTTTTGTGCCAAGGGAGCAGATTTGTCTTGTTAGACTGTTTCAAAAATCTTCCAAATATTCCACATTTTATTTCAAGATTGTATTTGAAAATAGCAGATGTAGGCCTGGCCTACTAGTGTGTACAGGTTTAAAGTGCTCATGTGCCCTAGTCGCTTCTTTTAGGCTTGTTTTTCCTGGACCTGGTTGCTTATTTCTCTCACAAACTCTGGCAACACTCGAGCCGTGTGCTCCTGTCAGAAGGCTGCTGATCCTCACATTAATCAGTAGCTGCACTGGCTGCAGGTCGCGGCGTTTAGACACTTCAAAACGAATTAACTAATTGGCTGTTTATGAAAACTTGGAGGATGAAATTATGAAAAAAAATTAAGAGGAGCCACATCTAATTAGAGTTGAATGCTTTGCGGGTTTTTTTTTTGTCTTCTTGAGGAAATGTAAGGATAAATAATAATAATAATAATAATCTGCTACTATTGTGAGAACCAGGTTTATCTACGAGAGTCATTGATTTATTACGAGATTATTACTGATTTATTACGAGATTATTACTGATTTATTACGAGACATACAGACTAGAGTAATAACTACGGCACAATTAGGCTACAACAAGGTGGAACTTGGAATTAATATGGATCTTTCACCTGGGACATTACTAAAGAATCAGAGATTGTAGAGACTTTTTGACGGACAGACTGGATTCGAGTCCTTCATCATCATCATCACCACCACCATCACCACCATCAGAATGTTCCGACAGGGAAACAACAAGTGTTTCACCATCGAGTCTCTGGTGGGTAAAGATCCAAACATCGGCTCTTCTCACCCGGCCACAGCCTGCTGCACCGCCCCGGCTGGAGGAGGAGGAGGAGGAGGAGGAGGAGGAGACGACCCCATCAGACCCACTGCCCTGCGGTTCGGGGAGCTGGGGTCTTGCTTCGGGACCACCACCGCCGCGACCACCACCACCACCACCGGCAGGTCTCTGTACGGGCCATCAGGGGCCGGGCTGGAGCACATCATCACCCCGGCATCCTACCACCACATCCCAGCTCCTCACAGCTTCTTCACCTCCGCCAGCCACAGAGACGCGTTTAGTTTCTACCCCTGGGTTCTGAGGAACCGGTACCTGCATCACGGCCACCGCTTCCAAGGTGAGAGACTCCTTTTAATTGTACATGTTAAATATTACTTTGTTTGTTTTGAATGTTTTGTTCCACTTTTCCTTGGCAATGTAAACGTATGTTTTCTCATGCCAATATAAGCCCAGTGAATTGAATTGACTTGCCGATCGATCGATTGATTGTTGTTTCTCAACGTTGGGTTCGGGTACCACCAGGGGGTCCCACATGGACCCTTGCGGGCCTGTAACTCAGAGAGTGTACACATGGAACATATGGACCCTTTGGTTTGTAGGCTACACTCGACTCGGAGTTAAATGAGGGTTTTATAGTGTAGATTGGGATTCCAGACATTAAAAAAGGTGTGAAATGTAGAAGAAACCGAGGGTCTTTGAAATGAAAAAGGCTTAGAATCACTGATCTATTGATTTTTAGTCTGTTGTCGGAACTTGAACGAGATGAGATTAGTTATTAATCTATTCTTAAACCAATTGGGTCCGTGTTTGTTTATATTTGTAGTTTTACACTCTCAGCGTTAATGGATACATTTTCACCGATGATATACTTATGATAGATGAGACTTATGTTATTGATCTATTGTTTTGTTTTTTAAATTATTATTGTAACTATCTGAGCATATTTGTATAATATACACATATTTGTATATTATACAAATATTTGTATAATATACAGATATAGGCTAAATGATGTTGTCTTCTAGGTGTGTTAAACCACGCCGATTTGATATTTGTAGATTCAATTTATATGATTCTCAATCTTGTAAAGAAACACTTTGAAGAATAATTAAGGTAGGCTACTAAACATTATATTCGTTGCAGCATTTAGTTCATCATGAAACAGGTATCAAGGCCTAATCAAATCCATACTGTTCGCCGTAAAATGAACACAAAAACAAATGATTCATACTTAAACTGAAATGAAATGAAAACAAAGAAAATGTCGGATTTCCTCGTTTATAATGAATTTCAATCCTTTTATTTGAAAGAAACAAAGAAACAAACAAACAGCGAATTTCACACAGAATAGGCTATTCTGATTAAGTGAAAAATAAATAACGGCTTTATTAGTTTATTTTAATTTAAAAAAAAAGTCAAATTACAGTTTAGCCTATAGTGTTTGGTTGACATTTAGGCCTATCTGAAAATATAATTTAATAACAGGCTATATCAAAATGTCAGATAAACAGAGACAGACAAAAGAAACAGATAGATGATAGTCATTATTATTACGTAGGCTATTATATCACAAACTGAACCACGCATGTGAAATAGAAAATTTGAAAGTAGGCTAAATAAATATTACATAATTTAGCAAGTTATTTGTCCAAAGTGAGTTGTGAGAAACAGTGGTTTCATAATTAATAATACATTTCAGTTCACGGGGATTCAGAAACATAATGATCACAGTAAAATACAGTGAAATAAACACAATAAAACATAGAATAAAAATAGGTATACAGTTATAAAGAGGACACTATAGGCTATAAATTCCCCTTGAGTTGAGACTCTATTTCACAGAAACAATTAATTCCGTATAGGCCCCGTAGTCAAAAGACACCGTTGTAGCCTAATAGGGTAGTGGTTCTCAACCTGTGGGTCGGGACCCCCACATGAAAAGAAGAAAGAAAAGAAAAAAAAGACCATTGCTGCATCAAAAGTAATCAACAAACTTCAAAATCAACAATACCATAAAAACTGGTAAAACATTGGCCAAATTGTCAAATAATATAAGAAAGACGCAAAAATTGTGAAAATAGCAGATCTACAAGCTTGTAGATCTGGTAGTTTCACAATATTTATCTATCGAACAGAGTCAAACTAAATGTAATGCCTCAACTCCTACATTCCAAGTGCTTGTCAATTATGATTATTTTGGGGGGTCCCCGGTTCAAATGTAATTGTTTTGGGGGGTTGCGGCCTGAAAAGGTTGAGGACGACTGGGGTATAAAGTTGTTTGAGAAACCCGACCTAAACCAATAAAACATGGCCATTGAAGGACTTGAAATGGAATAGTTGGTATCTTAATTAATATATCAAATTTCAGTTTGTTGTTTTTAACTATACTGCTGCTATATGTATTTTGTATAATGTATTATCATTAATTGGTTACTGTCTGGTAGTAACCCTTTTTGTCATATTTGGTTTAGTTGAATATAAGCTATACAGTAGGCTATATCAAATTTTAGATGTTTATTTATTTATATATATATATATATATATATATATATATATATATATATATATATATATATATATATATATATATATATATATACAATACACACACACACACACACACACACACACACACACACACACACACACACACACAGAAAGACCAGATAAAAAATGCACAAACATGTCACTTTGCTAATTCATGAGTCAAAAAAGTTTTTTTTCTTTCATGGTCAAAAACAGAAAGTTTATGATATTGATATTTGGTGCATTTAATTTATAATAATAACAGGACATTATATATATATATAATATATAATTATCAGGGTTGTTAAGGTGGAGAAAATGTTGATACAACTTTGATTAGAATGAAATTAAACGTTTCCGTTTGTTAAAAATGAAGCATGAAACCATGTTTAAAATCCACATAAAACTAATGTTTACGGTTGTATGAAAAATGTGTGTTTTCACAGAACTAAACAAAATAAATGAGTTATAAAAGTTTAAAAAGAGTTAAAAACAGGTTTTATCTATTCTAGACCCTATATGTATTTCTGTCTCGCATGCAGTCTCTCCCCTCCCCTTCCACATCAACAACAATGAGACAAGACAAATTAGGACATATACAGTGGCCTATGATATAAAGATATCATGGTGAGTTAACAGATAACATGCCAGGTTTCTGTTCAGGGTTAAAGACGTTTGTAGTTTTGATATCAGTTAAAAGAGAAAGAGAAGTCCTCATGAATGTTTTCATACCTTGTTATTTTTTACATAGACCAAAACAGAACAGTTAATTTTTACATTAAACTGGAACGGGTTGGATAGAGAACCCAGTTCATTTTAACATAGACTGAAATGTGTGGGGATTCCGAACCCCGTTAATTTTTACATTAGCCTGAAACAGGGAAGGATACAGAATCCCTCATGGGGAAAAAAACTGACTAACTCCTTCACTTCACACAACGTTCTGACACATCAGCCAACCAGCTTCCTATGAGTAACACTGATTCATCAGCTGGTTTACATTCTGTTGCACAAGCAAAGTGAGAAGACTGCAGCCGCAAATGGGAAGTGAATCAATAATTTGTGGCGATGAGATAATAAAATTACTAATTTGCTGTGTGCCCATGCCGATGCTAACACTTTAGCATGCTGTCTGTATATATAGGCCTACTATATTTTGTGTGTGTGTGTGTGTGTGTGTGTGTGTGTGTGTGTGTGTGTGTGTGTGTGTGTGTGTGTGTGTGTGTGTGTGTGTGTGTGTGTGTGTGTGTGTGTGTGTGTGTGTGTGTGTGTGTGTGTGTTTGTGTGCGCATGCTCAATCATCCATGATTCACAATGCTTATTTTGCTTAGTTTAAACCTCTACTTCTTCAAGGAAAGCTACCCAGTACATCCACAGTCTTCTACTGTTGGTCACTGGGAGCTGCCAAGTACCACCACACACAGTCATGTGTAGTAACTAAGCATATGTCTTTCTGTTCTCACCTGTATGTAAAGTCAATGTTGACTTAATTTGAACAGTTGCAGTGGTGTGTTATGCTCTTCACTGCTGAGGACAGTCAGCAACAACGTCACAAACTAGGATAATTGCCAACTGGAGGTAGTACAAAGTATTTCTCATCTTTGTTCATCAATTATTCTTCATTTATGTCTTTATTCTCATTTTTATTTTTCAGTCTTAATATTTAAGGAACATTTGAGACACGAGAGCTGCAACCCAGTACATCTGGGAGCTGCACTGCCCAGTACGACAGTTTTCTATTGTTGGTCAATGAGAGCGGACCAGTACAACCACAGTATTCTACTGTTGGTCATTGAGAGCTGACCAGTACAACCACAATTCTACTGTTGGTCATTGAGAGCTGACCAGTACAAACACAGTATTCTACTGTTGGTCATTGAGAGCTGACCAGTACAAACACAGTATTCTACTGTTGGTCATTGAGAGCTGACCAGACCAGTACAAACACAGTATTCTACTGTTGGTCATTGAGAGCTGACCAGTACAAACACAGTATTCTACTGTTGGTCATTGAGAGCTGACCAGTACAAACACAGTATTCTACTGTTGGTCATTGAGAGCTGACCAGACCAGTACAAACACAGTATTCTACTGTTGGTCATTGAGAGCTGACCAGTACAAACACAGTATTCTACTGTTGGTCATTGAGAGCTGACCAGTATACAAACACAGTATTCTACTGTTGGTCAATGAGAGCTGACCAGTACAACCACAGTATTCTACTGTTGGTCATTGAGAGCTGACCAGTACAAACACAGTATTCTACTGTTGGTCATTGAGAGCTGACCAGTACAAACACAGTATTCTACTGTTGGTCATTGAGAGCTGACCAGTACAAACACAGTATTCTACTGTTGGTCATTGAGAGCTGACCAGACCAGTACAAACACAGTATTCTACTGTTGGTCATTGAGAGCTGACCAGTACAAACACAGTATTCTACTGTTGGTCATTGAGAGCTGACCAGTATACAAACACAGTATTCTACTGTTGGTCATTGAGAGCTGACCAGTACAAACACAGTATTCTACTGTTGGTCATTGAGAGCTGACCAGTACAAACACAGTATTCTACTGTTGGTCATTGAGAGCTGACCAGTCATTGAGCACTTTTATTAAAGCAGGTAAGTGTTGGCAATTGATGCCCTGCTCAATGGCACAACAACAGTAGTTGGGAAGATAGAAGGCATTAATAATTCATAATATCCCCCAGTGTTTCCGAGCTGGTTTCGGGGATCTGAGCCAATAACCACGTGACGTGGAGCCCACCTGCTGACATGACAGTGACTTATAGGTCAGTCCAACGAGATGGGAGCCGTTCTGTGTCGACTGAACCTTTTTGCATGTGAATACAGATCCACAACAGTTCATCAGTCAGGCATCCTACAGCCACACCAGACCCGACCACACCGATCAGGGCTGAACCAGGCTTCTTTGCGTGTGCGTGTCTGCGGTGGGCCGTTTTCTCCGTCTCTTTTCAGACTGCCTCGCAACTTTCCATAAGGCGGTTCAAAATAATTCCTAGATCTATTTGCTTATGTAAAATATTTTTGTAACTTTACGTGCAATTTTAATAAACCGTCAAAAAGGCGGCGGCAGGGTCCCAGATGATGTCTTCGTGTGGTTTGGGACGGTCACGAACACAATGAGAGCCGAGAGTAAACTTCGTTGCACTATTGTCTGGGTTTGAATAAAATCCGAGGCATCTGTGAGATCGGATTTGTTTAATTGCACATCAATTCACCTGACAAACAAATGGATTTTGCATTTTCTCAAGCGTGACACATTTATCTGTCGATGGTCGTTAACTGATGGACTCGTATTTACATTTAAATGTGTATTTCTATATTTGTATCCAAATGAGGCTCTTAATGTCACACGGAAGGGAATGATACATCTGTTTTAGCCATAATTCATTGTGCAGTGCCGTGATGCTTTTAGGTGGTCCGTGGTTATAGTGAGCAGACCTTGGACCAGCTAACAGAGGGGCATAGGAGACCTGTCATCGATGCTCTTTATAATGGCAGGCTACTTATCTTTAGATTATTATCCAATTTGATGGTTTGTTTTTGTACTTTTGGAATAAATGGTTTTTGGTGTAGTTCTGCTACTGTGTTATTGAGGGCATTTCTTTGTATTCTGGTGATGGGCTCGCAGAGTTCATGTATTTGGGGTTACCTTGGAGGTTTTCCCAGTTTTTTTGGAAGTCCTGTTTTGTCTGTGGTCTACAACAGTGGTTCTCAAACATTTTCCTTTCCTTTTTTCATGTCAAGGACCACCCAAAATGATATGTACTTGTCCGCGGACCCCCATCTAAAAATATTTAGTTCCAGGGACCCCCAGAAGCAAAGATTTGAGTTACAAATGTTCGCTTTAAAAATATATTTTTTTTTGCAAAGATTTCTTTAAAAAAAAGAACAGATCTACAAGCAAGAAATCAAAAAATGTAGGTAAAACAGGAATTAATACAGGATTTGTCCTCTCTCTCTCTCTCTCTCTCTCTCTCTCTCCTCCAGGAGATGACAGTAGTCCAGAGAACATGTTACTTCATGGTCCATTTTGCAGGAAACCAAAGCGGATCCGGACAGCGTTCTCTCCTTCTCAGCTGCTCCGACTGGAACGAGCCTTTGAGAAAAACCATTATGTTGTGGGAACTGAAAGAAAGCAACTGGCCTCCACTCTCTGTCTCACTGAAACACAAGTAAGACACACACACACACACACACACACACACACACACACACACACACACACACACACACACACACACACACACACACACACACACACACACACACACACACACACACACACACACACACACACACACACACACACCTGTCTCACTGAAACACAGGCAAGTCAGACAGACTGGTCTTGCTGAAACACATAAAATGATAAATAGACAGGCTGTCTCAGGGAAATAATGGAGGCAGAAAGGAAAAAAAGAGCAATAATCTTATGTGACACGTTGTATCATGTTATATTATAGAGAGATGGATTGATGGATGGATGGATGGATAGATGGATGGTTGAGTCACACGTCTTTCTAATCAAACCTGCTGTTTATCATCTGGTCGTCACAGTAACGTTACATGCCAATGTAAACCAATGATGCAATTGGTGACGATTATTTTTATGAGCTAATTTCACAATCAATCAACCAACCAACGAATCAATGAATCAGACACTCAGATAACATGACTCAGATGTTCTGTTTTGTGCTTTTCTGTTCTGAGTGAACAAGTTAGTCTATCCTCTTCTCTTCTCTTCTGTTCGACTTGAGACCAGTGGTGTAAAGTAACTAAGTACATTTACTCAAGTGCTGTACCTAGGTACAATTTCAAATACTTTTACTTTACTTGAGTATGTCCATTTCTTGATACTTCATACTTTTACAACATTGCAGAATCAAATGTTGTACATTTGACTCCACTACAATTATTTTACAGCTTTAGTTACTAGTTACTTTGCAGGTACAATGGCTGTCACAAGTTACATTGGTTTTTAACAACCTGAAAAGGAAATGTGATTTGTAGTGAAGACGTCAGGCAGGCTGCAGTAAATCATTACCTCGGGCATCACAGATGACTGTTCAAGATGATTATCAGACAAAAAGTGATTACATGAATGTCTTGAATCTTAAAGAAACATTCCATGTACAACTACTGTGGAGACCTGCCCTAACCTGTCTGGATGGATGGATGGATGGATGGATAGATAGATAGATAGATAGATAGATAGATAGATAGATAGATAGATAGATAGATAGATAGATAGATAGATAGATAGATAGATAGATAGATAGATAGATAGATAGATAGATACTGTAGATAGATAGATAGATAGATAGATAGATAGATAGATAGATAGATAGATAGATAGATAGATAGATAGATAGATAGATAGATAGATAGATAGTTACTGTATAATTGACAGTCTATCTATCTATCTACAGTGTAGATAGATACTGTAGATACTGTGTAGATAGATAAATATATATATAGATAGATAGATAGATAGATAGATAGATAGATAGATAGATAGATAGATAGATAGATAGATAGATAGATAGATAGATAGATAGATAGATAGATAGATAGATAGTTAGTTAGTTAGTTAGTTAGTTAGTTAGTTAGTTAGTTAGTTAGTTAGTTAGTTAGTTAGATAGATAGATAGATAGATAGATAGATAGATAGATAGATAGATAGATAGATAGACAGGTATATGATTGAATTGTAGCTGGACATTTTAGGTGAAGTTTGTCTTTTTTCTAAGCCTACAAAACCAGATTGTTTCTCTCCTCAGGGTTTGTTCACATTAATTTAATTGCCAAAAGTGTGATTTTAAAACCTGTTTCAACATACAGTGAGCGTGAATGGAGTCACTACTTCTTGTTCCTCCATCACAGATCACAGAAGATAACCATGATAGATAATATTTGGACTTATGTCATCATGAGCAGAGTGCTATACAACCCATTGACTAAATCAGAAATTCAGAGTTTGTGCCGCATGTGTGTGTCTGTGTTCTTGAACATGGCCATTTAGGGACACATTTTAACATCAAACCAGTTGATTGGGGACACATGACCAAATGGGAGACAACATTAGTGTCTCCATGTTTGATTTGACTGTACTTTGAAAGTATCAGAGGTTAAACTAAAACGTTGCCAATTTTCAACCTAAATCCCAATGTTTTGATGTGATAATAGATAATAATAGTGTGGCAAAAATACCCTGTGTGAAATGTTGACATTGCAAAACACTGACAGCACATGTGCGAAGGTTAGTGTTTCAGTAGGGTGTGTGTGTGTGTGTGTGTGTGTGTGTGTGTGTGTGTGTGTGTGTGTGTGTGTGTGTGTGTGTGTGTGTGTGTGTGTGTGTGTGTGTGTGTGTGTGTGTGTGTGTGTGAATGTGTTTTTGTGTGTGTGGCTTAGGCTGTGCGTGTGCTTCTCAACTTCAAAAACACCCATTGTGATATGCATTAGGCAGCGGACCGCCATTTCTTACAATTGTTTCATCTCTGTGACCCTAATCTACTTGGTAAAATCCTCACTGGTTCATTTGGTTCCATTTGTACACTCTCAGTTACAGGCCCGTAAGGGTCCATTTGGAGCCCTCGAGGTCCCCAGACCCGACATTGAGAACCAGTGTTGTAGTTCTTGTTTACACCATAAAGCTTCATTGAGATAGCTGCTGTATAAGTAAAGGTGGTTGTTTCTATTGTATTAACTTTTTGCCCTCCATCCTGTGCCTTTAGGTGAAGGTCTGGTTCCAGAACCGCAGGACTAAACATAAACGTCAGAAGTTGGAAGAGGAGAGCCCCGAACACAACAAGAGAAAAGGAAGTCAGCACATCAATCGCTGGAGAGTCGCTACACAACAGGGCAACAGCCCTGAACAGATAGACATTATGTCTGAAGACTAGAGACACACACACGCACGCACACACACACACACACACACACACACACACACACACACACACACACACACACACACACACACACACACACACACACACACACACACACACACACACACACACACTAGAGCCCGACTGATGGCAGAATTTTGAGTCCGATGCCGATCCAGATTTTGGACAGTCCTAGCGATTGAAAAACTTAGATTTGCTTTAAGTTTCTATTTGAGAACAAGTAACTAGAATTCCTTTAAGCCCTATATTAAAAAAGCTCACAGCGCACTGCGTCGCAACATGTTGTGAGCTTTTAGATTTATTAGTTTGAAAACTATTGAACATTTTCAGACAAAAAAGTCAAATAATGAGGGCTCTAACACACGCACGCACACGCACACGCACACATACACACACACACACACACACACACACACACACACACACACACACACACACACACACACGCGCGCAGGTTTAACAGATGTTAATCAGGGAAAGCAGAGGAGCAGCAGGACATAAGTAAATGTATAAAGGCACATGAAATCGTGAAAAACAAAAAGACTGAAGACACGTTTGGAGGAAACGATGGTCTGTGAGTTGAAGTGACTGGTGGCTGAACAGAGCTATGCCAACTTCCACTAAATATGTTTTGACTGATTGATCGACTTTCAGAGACTGTTGTTGAAACGGTTCTACAATTCACACTGTTGATACACTGGAAAGTCTTCTTAGAGACACGGGTAGCTAAACAACCATTTCCGTTGCTCAACGGAGCAAAGCGATTTTCATGGAGTGCCTGCTGCGTTTTGTGATCGAATTCAGAAATGGTTTGTCTATAAGAAGATGGAAATAAAATGAGATGTAGTTTGATTTGGGCTGGAATTCATTGGTCATCTTACAGAGACAAACAGCAGCAAACACTTTGTTAAACAATATTACAGATATTATGTCAAGATGTGCGGTACATTATACTGTATGTTTGGTCTTCCATACGGGAGACCTGGGTTTGAGTCTCGGGTAGGACATAAAACCTCCAGATTGCAGCTTTAATTGAAAATTAAGCGGGACAGTTGATACAGTCAGGTTTTTCTCTGTAGGACAGACGATGCCGTTTGTCTCTGTAGGACATTGAAGAGACACTTTTTGTTAGTTTCTTTTAGAGCAAATCGTGTTTTTATAGCAAATCTAAAAGCCCTGAAACTTGCCTCTCTGACGTATACACAGTACTTTCAAATCTTTCTTCCCTTAAATGTAGGTATTTATGTAAATGATTTAAAAAGTATTCTATGCATCTGATGAATATAATGTGTTGGTTTCTTGTGCCATATCCTCCTCAACCCCGACCTGTCTTTCATTCCTTTAATAGTCTGTCTTTCTGGAATGTTTCTATAAGAAAAATAAGAATTACCTCATAAAAATATTGTTTTCAGCATACGTTCCTGATAAAACATCTCCATACAGTATGTAGCACTTCTTAGTGAAATCTATTTTTTCATTGCTTTAAAGACATTCGGGTTATAATGCACTATGTGTCATTTTACGCTTGAAAATGAAACGTTCTAATTTGTGTCTTTATTTGAAAAATAAACAGTTTTTCCTCATGTGGTTGGTGTTAATTCTTTACTTAAAAAAATAACATATCTGATTTCACATTGTGGCTAGTGACCCCCCAAAAAGACTTGGCCATGGCTCGCGACTCCCCTCCTTCACGTCTCACCAATCTAACAACATACAAGGACTGAACAAATGCTTGTGCGTGTGCGGCACTGTGCGCACACTAAACAAACACGTGTGTGCGCACATACCTACTGAGACTGCTATACTAAATAAAATGGCTAAATTAGTTAGTCGTTGTGGCTTTAATTATAGGTATATTTTCTAAAACCGGGGTTTTGATAAGAGGAAAACTATTATCGAGTCAAACTGTGCATCCGAGAGGAAAATGCACCTTTTGTCTTCACACAGCTCCAGTAGCCAATGGCATTGGCCCTGCAGTTCCGACTGTTAGGTTGAAAAACTCAGACATTAAGCTTTCGTGTGTCAGAACCTCAGAAGACACATTTATGATTTGAACTGTATTTCTGCTGTTAATGGTAGACTCAGAGCCTTGCATTAGAGAGTTGCGTCACCTCAGGGGCAGAAAACAGCGCCGGCCACGTGGTTCATGTAAACTCAAAATAGTGACAAACGCTCATAGACTCCAGTGCATTCCGTAAAGTTCCGGTTCAGGGCTTTGTCACTATTCTATTCACCAATAGAAGGCTCTGTAGAAGACTGGCCAGATGAAGTGAATGGAGGTGACGCAACTCTCCTTATATGGCTCTGGGTATACTTAGCTTGAGTTTGATTAGGCTACTTGCTAATAGGTGTAGAACTGTAGGCTGTATTTGCTGGAAGGTGAACTGTTCCTTAAAAGCCGGAGAAAGTTTAATTTAATTAAAGCGAGCCCACATTGTTTCTTTAGGAAAAATATTTTCTAGTGTAAATTTACTGTTCTACCCAGGATTTGTCTAAAGTGCTTTTGAATTGTTCTTTTGTAGTTTGGCCTTCATAATTTCAGAGTACTTCAGCAATGAACAATAATAGAACTGGGGTTTGAACATGGGCTCTCTGTGCTGAATTTCAGACCATTAGACCACCACGCACAGACCACTACACCATCACTCAGTGACTCTCAGCAGATGTCTTCAAGTAGTAGTTTTCAAAACATGTAGTGCCAGTGTACTAAAAAAAAAAAAAAAAGGAAATACAAATATTTCTTATGGGGGGCCCCCCATAAGAAATATTTGTATTTAAAACTTTTAAAAAGTGCATTGCCAATCCATGGCAAGGCACAGCCGGCCTGTGAACCAGAATGTTATAGGTTTGATTCCTATCCCTGACATTGTGTGAAAGTATTGACAAATTTGGAAAATATATATATATATTATTTTTAAGTATTAAATATAAATCTTTGTCATGGGGGGCCCTGACACTACATGGGGGCCTTGACCTCAAAATGTTTTAGATCCATTGATATCATAGAAACAGCTGTAGGTGAATGGATAGAGTGGCTGCATAGTGAGCCTAAGGTTACAGGTTCAAGACCCGATTGCTGCAGTATGATCCTGAGCAAGACATACTCCACTGCAATTATTTGGTAATAATACTGGTACTTTTACTTAAAACAAAGTATTTTTGTGTGCTACTATTTACTTAAGCACACAATGTGCTTTCCACCACCGCTAGTAATAACAGAGAAACAATATAAATATTATATAAAAATAACTCAGTGATGAGCAGTGGCCTACTCGACCATACTGTAGCTGAGTGGTCAGTGAGCTTACCTGGGGGATCCAGAGGCTCTGGTCGATCCAGGTTCGATTCAAGGTCAGGACACATGTTGAGGTATCACTGAGCAAGACATTGGAGTTGGAGTGGAGTTTCTAGGTGAAAGTGTTTTTTTTAGGTCCCAAAATCTTCCATTGACCTCCATTATAAATGTCTGAACTTTTAAAGGAGTATATTTCTAAAATTATGAAACATTTCAAAGATTCCTTTTCAGGCAAACATGTCCACACTAAGATGAACATTTTAAAGTTTGAATGGGGGTTCTAGGTGTAAGTAAAATACAAAAAAGCAAGTCAAAAGCACAAAGAGACATGATGTGAGCAGCTGAGGGATGGTGTAGTGGTCTAAAGAGCAGACTCTCAGCACAGAGATTCCATGTTCAAGTCCTATGTTTCAATGTTGTAGTACTTTGACATTTTCAAGGCCAAAATACAAAAAAGCAAGACAAAATCACAAAGAGACACAATGTGAGCAGCTGAGAGATGGTGTAGGGGTCTAAAGAGTGGATTCTCAGCACAGAGGTTCCATGTTCAAATCACAGTTGTCCTATGTTTCAATGTTGTAGTACTTTGACATTTTCAAGGCCAAAATACAAAAAAGCAAGTCAAAAGCACGAAGAGACACCTGTTGAGGGCCCAAAGGTGTGTTGGTGCAGTGGTGTGGTGCGCTTGATCGGTTGCCTCTGCTACAGACAGTTCGCAGGTTCAAGTCCCATGCCATCAACGTACTGGGGGACCGCGTCCCTCCCCTGTTTCCTGATACTTAAAGGTGGGGGGTTATGTCTGAAAGAACTCTGCCCAGCTAAGGTTTTACAGAAAGACACTCCAGCTCATCCAGTGAGAGTTCATATTTAACTAGAAGCGCCCAATGCATTGTCAATGGCAATGGACACTTAACTCTCTCAGTGCCAATGAAAAAAAAGATTTATTGCGAACCATGCCAACTTTTTATTTTTTAAAGTGCTTAGGAAGCGAGATACAGCCTTTTTCAGTTATAGGTTAAACAAAGAGTGGATGGAGCTGCAAATCTTCAGATAATGATATCTTGGGTTCTGAACACTTTTTTCAAAAAAAAAAAAAAAAAAAAAAAACGTTTTTTTCTTCTTTTTTTTTTTTTTACTCGGGATTTCTCGTTCTGGCACTGAGGGTATAACCCTAAAACTCGGGATAACTCGGGGTCTGGCACTGAGAGGTTAAACTGGGGGAAAACTGGGGTCCCAAAATCTATGTATGTAGGACTAGTAGTCTGCCAAAGTTTGCCAAAGTTTGTACTTTTTCCCCTTTAAATGTCCATTGCTATTGACGTTAAATATTTCGATATGTCTGAGTCATAGTGTCAGAGGCTTTGTCAGAGTACCCGTTGTACCACCTGTCTGTGTCCCTTTGTTTCTGTCAACCAATAAAGAACACCACAACATTGCGCCAAGGCACCTTTGGGCCCTCAGCAGGTGTCTTCTAATGCTTTAGTTATTCTTTTGTATTTTAGCCTTAAAAAGTCCAAAGTATTCCAACATTGAACTATAGGAGGACAAGGATTTGAACTTGGAACTTCTGTGCTGAAAGTCAGATCATTAGACCACTACACCATCACTTAGTAACTCTCAGAAGAGGTCTCTTAGTACTATTGAAGCATTCTTTTGTATGTTAGCCTTCAGTCAATCTGGGAACCCATCGCCAACTGAAAATGAAAAACAGCGCCCTCTGCTGTTTGTTCTATGTCTGTTGGCTCTGGGCGGAAGAAAACGTAACGCCAGAGCGCAAGGAAACCGGTGTTTGTTGTATGCCTTCAGCGCATCACTTCCGGTTGGTGCGACTATGTTTTCATTCCCACTAACAATGTTTCTACACGGAACACTAACACCACTTCTCCCAGAGAACATGGATCGTATTGGTTATAAGCCCACTTGTTTCTATGATGAAAGAGTAAGTTAAAATGTGAATATCTTTCCGTGGTTTTGTCTGCTCCGCGGACGCTATTGTTAAATTAGTTTCGGTTTGTTTCGAGGGGGGAAGGATCGACGGACACGTGAATCCCGCCCACTACATTTGATTGGGTAAAGCGCGGCCTGCTTCCTGATCTGAAGGCACGCCCATGCGCACATGTTATGACGAACCTCCCCGACAGATTCCAACGCAGTGCAGAAGCTGTTCTTGAGAGATTAGCCTTCAGTTAATTAAGTAAAGTTGAAATACTCTGGTATTAAACTATAGGAGGGCTGGGACTTGAAATGTCTGTGCTGTGGGTCTAATCATTAGACCACTACACCATCACTCAGTGACTCTCAGCAGAGGTATCTTAGTACTGTTGAAGCATTCTTTTGTATGTTAGCCTTCAGTAAAGTTGAAATAGTTGTAGAGTTGTTTTGGTTGTTTATTAGTTTTGTTTGAGATTTGAACCTAGGGATTATAAACCCTGGATTTATCCTTTGAGCCACACTAGCATGGAAGACACAACTGAGAAAGTAATACTTAACCCACCTTTAAGAATTTAGATGCACAGTGAAAATGATCTATAGGAGATTTGAACCTTTAACCTTCAGTTTACAAATCCTGGACTAATCTCTTGAGCCACACTGACATGGAAGTTTAAACCAAGAACGTAATACTTAAAGGTAGGGTAAGTGATATTTTTTGGGGGGGTTTTTGTGTTAAAAAGGTTAAAGTACTATATTCTGATAGTAATCATTGCTACAGAGCATTTGTTCGGTCACAGGGGTCTCTCCAGCTCTTGTCTTACTTGTCTAGTAAACAGAATATAGTACATTTTCAGGTAGGTGACACAAGTTAAGCCAATCAGGAGAGAGCACTGAAAATGCATTCTCTGTTTAATAAAGAGCTGGAGAGACATGGGAGACTCCTTTTACTGAGCAAACACTCTATAGCAATGAGTACTATCAGAATATAGAGCTATTTAACACTTATTTTAACTAAAGTAAATCACTTACCTTACCTTTAACTCATCTTTTAAAATTTAGATGGACAGTGAACCCTCCACCTTCGGTCCTGTAATCACCACATTTATCTCATGAACCAAGCTGGCACAGAATGTAGGACTACATCCGAGAACGTAATACTAAACCCACCTTTTAGAATTTAGATGGACAATGAAATTGTTCTTCAGGAGCTTTGAAACGCTATCCTTTGGTTTTTAAACCCCTGACAAATCTCTTGCGCCACAGAGACATGGAACATTAAGATGAGAAGGAAATTATCAACTTTTTAGACTTCAGATGCATAGTATTTCTACATATTGATATTTTCACTTCACCACTTAAACCCTCTATTCTTCAAACAGATCTGAGTTGTAACTGCTTTTTTCCGCCTACAGACTCTAGTTTCTCAACAGGGGCGGTATAGCCCCCCAGGGGGCATACAGTGAAGTTTGGGGGCTTGCTGAAGAGCATGCAAGGCAATGGTCAACATAGAAACCCCAGTGGTGTAGTGGTATGATTTATAGCTTCTCATACTAGAGGTTGGGGGCTCTAACTAAGTTTGAAGCTGGCTGTAATCTTTCATGAAGAGCATGCAGGGCAATGGTCAAATACACACAACAGTTTTATAAATACACACAACAGTTCTATAGTGGTAAACACAGTCAGACGTGTGTACAACCATACCCGCCCCATGGGCGCAGTTGAAAAGATGACCAATTGACATATTAATGCAACATTGAACTTTGAGAGATTTTTGAATGAAAAGTCATATATTATGAAGGTTATTGTTCAAATTCACTTAGTAAAACATTTTCACGTATGCTTATTTAATTAATTGACAGTGACACTACATGTGAGCTACTGTACATGAACCCATGAGTGCTGTTATGTCATAAATAGGTCTATACTACTTTGCAGTTGTTTTTTGTTCTACTTTTCTCCAGTTCTTTTTCTTTTGAGGCATATGAACCAGTTTCTTTTTTGATTTGTTTCAAAACCGCACCAGTTTGAGTTCACAGTTGTTTTAGTTGCTTATTGAGTTGTTTTTGAGTTTTTTCACAGTACCTTCGGTTTATAAACCCCTGACCTTATTGCTTGTGCCACGCTGGCATGGAAGACACAATTGAGAACGAAATACTTCACCTTTTATCATGTAAATGGAGAGTGGAATTGTGAAAATGGTGCCTAATGCCTAATGGAGGTCTTGAACCCCAAACCTTGGGCTTTTAAACCCCTGACAGAGCTCTCGTTCCACAGAAGCATGGAAGACATGTGAGAACAAAATACTTAAACTTGTAGAATTTAGATGGAGAGTGAAAATGTGGTGTTATTAAATTACAATTTGTAAATCTACACTTTGTAATATCAAGAATGTATGAACAGGGGTGTATTGGGAGTGGGTACAGGGGAGTGACGCTCCCCCAACGTCTAAAATTAGGATATCGGTTTTGGTCAAAACCACTTGATCCCCGGCATCCATATTCTGATGGGAACGTTAGCCCAAAATAGCCGATCTACAAGCTTACAACGCGTCACGCTGCAATGTGTATTCTTTGGAAAAGAGAGTTGGTGTTGAGGGAAACAAGCGGTATAGATGCGCTCCTTGGTATCAGTATCCTGGTGTCTGTGAAGTACAGGCAGCTCAGTGTAGGATTTTGCATTCAGTCTCATGCCATAGTTCTTGTCTAACTTTTGACGATAACATGGTCACTCTGGCCTGCGCTCTCACACACACTGGTAAAAAATTATGTGGCTGCCTGCTCCAAACACCATGAAAAACACTCTGCTTCTGTGATCAATTTATTCTTAGAAATTCCGACATAGGCAATTAATTTAATATT
This sequence comes from Gymnoscopelus braueri, assembly GCF_963280865.1. NCBI lineage: Eukaryota > Metazoa > Chordata > Actinopteri > Myctophiformes > Myctophidae > Gymnoscopelus > Gymnoscopelus braueri. Next base: position 8,076,761 of record NC_137622.1, on the reverse strand, counting down.
TGGCAATCAATCTATGAATTACTAATCATTTCATCAGTTTTCATCAAATATATTTCATGTATTTTCAAAATACGTATTTGTATCTTCTCAGACCAGTATTTTGTATTTGTATTGTGTTAATTGTTTTGACCCAGCATTTGTAATTTGTATCAAAATACTTTATGTATTTTTGCCCATTTCTCTGCATCCAGTCAGAGTGGGTAAATTAATTGCCGTCACCATCCTGGTTGTTATTTTACACCTGTTAATACCCTGGGCCCTGGGCTGTTACGAGGTGTTTGATCCTACTCACCTTTTTTCATTTTACAATAGAATGCCTCATTATCCACACGCATTCATGCACACACAAACTGTGAAGAAGAGTAGATGGAGAGAGCAGCTGTAATTGGCACTGCTGCTGTTTTCATTAACAGTCTTCATTCTTTCAGATGGTACATTTTTTTTGCTGTTTGCTTTCGCCAGTGGTTTTCAAACTTTTTTTGCCCAAGGCACACCAATGGTCAAGTCAAAATCTCAATGCACACCTGTAAAAACCTTTTAAAAAAATATCTACAACCCCAAAATGTGTTTGTAGATCTGCTATTTTAGCTTTTTTGAAATTGTGTGGAAAAACATTTCCAATTAAATGATTGCTCAGTTTTTTCAAATAAAACTGGGTAAATATATGGTTAACAAGCTTTTAATTGTTAATTGTTAAGAAATCTTTTAATTAAAACATTTCACCTTTAATTACATGACAACACACCAATGCTTAGACAGAAGCATCAAAACCTTCACTTTTGTCACTGTGCCTTAAACAAAGGCACCAAAAGTACAAAGACATTTTCTGCTTTGCACTTTGTTTTCAATGTTTCTTGAATTATACACTTTGTTCAAAATTATATCTCTTGCAATCATTAGGGAAAAACACATTCTCCACCCACCCACCCCCCTCGCACGCGCACGCGCACGCACACGCGCACACACACACACACACACACACACACACACACACACACACACACACACACACACACACACACGCGCTAATTGAACACCAATCAGTGTAAACATAACATAGCACTACAAATAGGCCTCAGGTAAGATCACCTTTTGTGAGGTTTTTGCAAACATGGAGGCAGTGAGAGCAAGAGCCAGATGAAGAGGAGGATGAGGACAAGAACAAAGAAGAGGGGCCAGGCAATAGACAAAGACACATTTCTAATGACATTAGGGCCACTTTGGTGGACTACTTCATCAATCATGTCCTGATGGGCAGAGAGTCCAGCTCATCCATAATACAGACCCTCAGACAGGAGAACAAGTATGCCTTCAACTTTCTACATTTGACTGTACCTAATACCTGGAATTGTTGCACAACAGGGGGTCCGGGACCCCTAGGGGGTCCTCAGAGTTACTACAGGGGGGCCGCCAAATCTTTGTGTAATATGAATTCTTCTTTTTACATTAACCACTTGAACCCTAGCATCCCTTTTCTGAGGAGAAAATATAGCCGAAAAAATAGCCGATCTACAAGCTCACAACGCCTCACACTGCGAGGCGTTGTGGGCTTGTAGATCGGCTATTTTTTGGCAAAGACGTATGGGTGTAGAGGGAAAAAAGAGCAGACCAAGTTAAAAAAAAAGTTTGGGAGGTGAACCTACCCCTTTAATGTTGTCATTTTATCAACTGGCCCCTGGCCCCTGGCCCCTTGCCATTTATGTAATGTGGCCCACAGGTTCAGCTATTTGAGTATCCCTGGAAAGCATCTGTCATTTTAGATTTTAACCACTTTAACGGCACAGAGTGCCGCACTATGAGCTTGTATATCTGCTATTTTTGAATAGCCAAAGAAATCTAAAATGACAGAGATGCGTTCCCGGATTGAATGGGTTAAAGTTATACACCACACTATACTTATTATTGTGATGTGGATGAGGTGATGGCCAGCTGAAATGATTAATACACCATCCACCCCATCCCTTACAATCTCTTACAATATTATCTTTTGTTTAAGAATTACACTATAACTAAATACTGTAATTATGTTTGTTTCAGTGAGTTTACAGTAACATGTTGTATTGCTTACTGTACTGTAATCCTACTTTTCTTAGTATTTTTTCTTGTTGTTCTAAAAACCTGGAATGGCTAAAATAAATAATGTTCATTTAAATGTGAGCAGGTGTACCTGGAACAATCTGTCAGAGAAGCTTGCATGATCAAATTAAAAAAGCAGCAATGTTTTGCACAAAGTACAACAGTGTGTTGTTGCTGCATAGAAAGAGTCATTCACCTGGAAACGTTTTCTTAATTTTCTTGGGCCTTTTTTCTTTCTTGTTTTCTTCTATGCCTTAATTTGACCTTGTATTTAATTGTATTCTTTAGACTAGTAGGGTCCCATGTAATTGTTTGGTTGCCCTTGCTGTTTTTCTGTCATGTTTTTAAACCCTGTAGCACTTTGAGATTTGCAAAAATGTAAAGTGCGTTATAAATAAAACGTATAATTATAATTATTATTCAAATGGTTTATCTAATAAAACATGTTATTTTGAATACAGGTTTGCATTTTGACTCTGAAAACTTTGAAATTAGATGATCTACAAGAGTTGTCATTTGTATACAATGAGCCAAATTCCGCAACAAGTGTGTAAGCAACCTGAATTTCTCTTCATGCTCAGTCTACCTGCTTCACTGTTGCCATGGAAATGTTTCATTCTTCACGTTGTAAGTTACGAACAAAATAACAGATGGCTGAAATGTATTCTGTGGTGTAGCTTATTCTCTCTCACATAACACAGTAAAATCTGCGGTGATAATTTACAGTTTTTCCTCAATTGGGATAGGATGCATTTCCTGAAACTTTAACCTCAAATTCCCCTAACCCTAACCCTTTAAGTGTTATCCCCAAAACAATAATAATTTCTCTCATAACATTATACCACCTGTGCAACAGAAACTATAACTATAATCAAAAAAGCAGATATACAAGCTCATGAGCTTGTAGATCAGCAAAAAATGTTTTATCAGGAAACTCATTGAATATATATATTTTTAAAGGGAACATTTTTTACTCAAATCTTTGCTTCTGGGGATTCTACAAATGTCTTCTGAATCCTAAAACTTATGTTATGTCTTAATCAGTGGTTCTCAAACTTTTTCATGTCAAGGGCCCCCAAATTTATATGTATTTGGCCACGGACCCCCATCTCAAAATATTTTGTTCCAGGGACCCCCAGAAGCAAAGATTTGAGTTAAAAATGTTGGTATAAAATAAATAAATAAAATATATATATAATATATATTTTTTATTTTTTATTTTCACAATTTTTCGATAGACAAAGTATAAAATAATGGTTAAAGTGGTTACACAGATGCGTTCCCGGTTTTAATGGGCAGTGGTGGAAAAAGTACTGACATCTTTTATTTAAGTAAAAGTATGAATACCACAATCTAGAAATACTCAGTTACTCAAGTAAAAGTCTGGTATTTAAAATTTACTTGAGTAAAAGTACAAAAGTATTGGCATCAAAATATACTTAAAGTAACTAAAGTAAAAGTACTCATTATGCAGAATGTCCCACTTCACAAGTTCAATATGTATACACATTTTTTGAAGATAGCAGATCTACAAGCTCACAACGTGTCGCGATGCGACGCGTTGTGAGCTTGTAGATCGACTATTTTCAAATAGCCGAAGTATGTACTAAGCTGAAGTGGTTAATGCATGTGTTGTAATAATAATCAAACTACAAAGTAACTAGCAACTAACATTTTAAAATAATTGTAGTGGAGTAGAAGTACAATATTTGCCTCTGAGATGTAGTTGAGTAGAAGTAAAAGTATTGAAAATTGGAAATACTCCATTAAAGTAAAAGTACCTCAAAATTGTACTTAAGTGCAGTACTTGAGTATACTTAAAGAAGTGGTGCCATGGTTTTGCACTTTTTCTGTTTTTCATGTGTCTATGAGGTTGATATAACATCATTAAGCCCCCTGGTGGTGTTTTTATGGTGTTTTATGTCTTCTCTGACTATTTTGAGTTTCTACCTGGAGGCTGAAACCTTGAGGGTCAAACGTGCCAATAGTAAAAATATGCCCTCCCCCTCATTATCATAACACAACAGGTGTGGGCATGAGGAGGAGGAGGGACTAGGACAGGTGGGTGGTGCTAAGGTGGTGGAGGAGGTGCTAAGGTGAGAACCAGGTATACTAAATGAACTGGAGGCGTGTCCACATAAAAACATAATTTTAACAATTTCTGTACACTTTTTTGAAACAAATCTTCCTCCTAGTATAACCATAATACCTGATGATTATGTTTTAGGGGGGGGGGGGAATCACTGAAAATCACGGCACCCCGTCTTTCAGTTACTTTCCACCACTGTTAATGGGTTAAACTGTAATTGTACTCACTCCAATAAAAACACCTCCATTGTACGTGGTATAGTGAAGTATAAAAACAGTGGTTATACCCGGTCACAGATCCATTGAGCTCTAAAAAAACATTTTCTCCCTCAAGAGCCACTCAACGTTTCCTTGGAAAGTTGCCTCTCAAAGCTCAAAAGCTCCAACTTAAGTGCTTGATCACTCAACCTGAGCATCTTCAGCCAAGTGTCTGAAAACACTGAGCCGCACTTCTGCTTGTATAGAGATTGTAAATGAGTTAATGCGGTGGTTCTCAAAGTGGGGTCTGGGGACCCCCATTGATTGATTGATGTACTTTATTTAGTAAGACATGAGAACATCAGTACATGGAAGTACAAACTCACAATACAAGGTCTACTAAACTGGGAGGCTCATTAAGCACTAAGCTTGTTTAAGATGAGATCCCCATGCACACAAATCATGATGACACAGACAGATGTACACACTACTATACAGAATGTCATACAATCAGCTTGCAGGTTACTGGTATGAAGAGTGGAAAAAAATGTACAAAAGAAGAAAAAGAAAAGGGGGGGTAGGTTAAGACTTAGACAGGGGCCCAGGGGTCCTCCAGGGGGTTCCAGGGGGTCCCCAGCAAAAGTAGTTTATACAGCATCACAATCATTTTAACCACTTTATCCATTTATATGTTGGCTATTGAAAAATAGCAGATATACAAGCTGCCGCGCTGCAAGCTCGTACATCTGCTATTTTTGAACATTATTTGAAAAATGTAGATTCTTTTCAGCACAAGTGATAGAATATTTGGTATAAGAACAGAGGACAAGCAGCTTTCATTCACAAATGTATAAAACACAACCTTTACGTGGAAGAACTGCCATTTTATTTGAATTAACCCATTCAATCCGGGAACGGATCTGTGTCCCTTTAGATTTCTTTGGCTATTCAAAAATAGCAGATCTACAAGCTCATAGCGTGGCACCAAGTGCCACGCTATGAGCTTGTAGATCTGCTATTTTTGGGGCGGTGAAACCGCCCCTATAAGTGAGGTTTGGATATTTGTACAACAAATCCTGCGCTGTGATTGGCCAAAAATGTACAAAAATGTACCCCGCCTAACCCTGCACCGTGATTGGCCAATCACAGTCTATTCAGGACTGTGATTGGCCAGTGTCACATGACACATGTGCATAGCCCTATATAAGAAACCATAACTTAAAAAAAAACATATATATATATTTTTTTAAAGTTATGGTTTCTTCCATCATAAAGAGTGTTTCAATAAATGTATTTCTTTTTTGTACATGATTGGTTGACTCCATTCAGTATTGTGATTAGCTAGCAAGACACCGCCCACTTCACACAGGGTGTGTTTTTTTTTTAAATCATGAAAATGTGTGCAAATCTATATATATACTTTAACCCAAAACTTTGCTTCTGGTGGGGTCCCTGGAACAAAATATTTTGGGATTGGGCGGTCCGCGGACAGATGCATATCATTTTGTGTGGTCCTTGACATAAAAAAGTTTGAGAACCACTGATATTATAGCAACATATGTTTTTTCCAAAAAAAACTGTTAGGATTTAGAGGACATTTGTAGAATCCCTAGAAGCAAAGATTTGAGTAATTATCATATTATATACATTCAAAGATTTGCACACATTTTCACGATTTTTCAAACAATAGCAGATCTACAAGCTCATAGCACGGCACCGAGCCGTGAGCTTGTCTATCTGCTATTTTTGAAAAGCCAAAGTATAAGATAATGGTTAAAGTGGTTAAAATGTAAAATGACAGATGCTTTCCCGTTCTTAATGGGTTAATTGAAGGGCATAAAAATAAAATAGCAAAGAAACTTTGCTGTCTAGCCTAGTCACCACTTAAGCCCCATTGGTCAATAGACCAATAACTCTGGAGTAACAGCCACTCTGAGGACAATACCCTACTGATACTGACTGTGACAACCATTCTCAACCTGTGGGCCAGGGGCCCACTAGTGGGCCGTGAGGATATTGCAAGTGGACCCCCCAAATAATTGACAAAACACAAACATTTGAATAATATAAAATTAATATACTGTATAGCATTAAAAAGTCAAAAAATGTCCTCAGTGTATTTTTTCTTTAAAACGTTGAAAAATGCAACGCAATCGCTTGATTAGCCATCAAAATAAACGAAATAAAGATTTGAAACTGCACACGGCCCATCCAACTGACCACTTAACACGGCAGATGGGTGGGCCGCAAACACTTTCAAGACTTTCAAGTGGGCCCTGATATAGAAAATGAACCACTGGACCACTATGACATTCTTGCCCATGGTCACTGTATTGTTTTACTGTTATCAGCGTATTCCATTCTCAACGGACACTGTATGGTGTGGTTATTGCATTGATGTATATACTGGCGACACTGTATTGGTATCAGTTACTCTGTGATGCTGTAATGACACAGTAATATCACTGTGATGGTGATTTCGGCATAATGCAGGATGCTGTTTTGGTGTGTATACTGTCGTAGAGTGCTGCAATATGGCTATCGCTAGCCTGGTTCCATACCATAGACCCCGGCGCAGTCTCAAGCGAACTTGAGCCACGAGAGGCACCACCAAGCTCGCTAAAGCGCGCGAGTTGCCGTGCCAAACATTGCGAAGTTCGCTTTGAGCCTACTCAGCCCCGTCCGAGTTATGTACCGATAGGCAGAGAATAGTAAATGATGTTGTGGGGACTGCGTTTGCCCCAACTGACACTCAAAGTGACTACTGGCCAATCACAGCGCGTCTTTCCCTGGACTTACACAACTCTCAACTTCCGCTACAAATCCGCACAGGGACTTTATTTTTTACACTAAACACTTGAACTCTAGCATCCCTATTCTGAGGGGAACATTAGACGAAAATAGCAGATCTACAAGCTCACAATGCCTCGCAGCTTCAAGAGGTTTGGTGTAGAGGGGAAAAAAGAGCAGACCAAGTACAGAGCCAACGGTCAAGTTTACAAAGTATTGAGGGTTTAAGTGGTTAAATGTCTGAAAACACACATTTAACATATAGTTAGATATGTACAATGTTACAATATATAGTGGGGGTCCCTGCTTCATCTCTCTTTCAGCTAGGCGGTCCTTGGCCTGAAAAAACGTTGAAGACCCCTGCCCTACTTGATCATACTACACTACAGCGTCACATAAAAGCTTTTTGAGCTTGTAGATCTGCTACTTTTGCTATTTTGGAATTTGACAGTTTTGGAGTTGTGAGGTTTCCACCCGACAGAGACAATATACTGTTGTTGTAACTGCTGATAGTTCTTTTTATATTGTTCTTCATTGTTGATCTTTCGTTAGCAGGTAGCTACTCCTAGCTGTACCCTTCACTTTTCTTTCCTCTGTATCTGTACTCAAACTGCTGTGCTGCCTGCCTCTGGTGATTGAATTTCCCCCCGCAGGATCAATAAAGGTCAATAAAGGTCTCTCATTTTGTCTTTTTTTTAATTCACACAAAAACTTAATAACATACACTGAAACTTAGTATCATACTGTACTGTACATTAAACTGTATAAACAAATCAGCTTATATCTTTATAGTAGAGATACAGAATACAGTTTTACGTTCTGTTTAATCAATCAAACACTTAATATCTATATGTGTCTAAATATTGGCATTGTAATTAATCCCAATGATCTGAGTGATTACATTAAATACGTTTGCTGAGTGCACACATGTGTGTGTGTGAGAGAGAGAGAGAGAGAGAGAGAGAGAGAGAGAGAGAGAGAGAGAGAGAGAGAGAGAGAGAGAGAGAGAGAGAGGGGTGGGGAACGGGAACAGGGAGAGAGAAAGACAGACAGAGAGAGAGAGAGAGAGAGAGAGAGAGAGAGAGAGAGAGAGAAAGACAGACAGAGAGAGAAGCGTTGATTGAAGTTACGGTAGTTGAAAACAATAGAAAGGGAATCAGCTTCCTGCCAGCTGCTTGTTACTGAACCCCCAATTAACCAATTAATTAGCACGACAGCCTATAGTCAACTCATCACCATGACTACCTCTGTTATTAAAGGAACAGTACGGTATGGACCTCAGAGGTCCAGTTCCTGCTGTGTCCTTGAAGAAAGACTCAACCCCAACCCACCCGCCAACTGGAAGCCTCTCAAACTGAAACATGTTTAACACAAATTACACTCTGGAACTTCTGTGTGTGCGTGTGTGTGCCTGTGTGTGCATGTGTGCGTGCGTGGACTGTGATGAGGCTGGGCACCATGTCTGTCTGTCTGTCTATTAATCTATCTATTACGTATCTACCAGCACATGAATTACCATCATGATTTATCTAACACACTGAATCATCACATGTCTGTGTGTGTGTGTGTGTGTGTGTGTGTGTGTGTGTGTGTGTGTGTGTGTGTGTGTGTGTGTGTGTGTGTGTGTGTGTGTGTGTGTGTGTGTGTGTGTGTGTGTGTGTGTGTGTCTGCCTGCCTGCGAGTGTCTGTGTGTGTCTGTGTGTTGATTTACAGCAGTACTGACAGACTAATGACAGCTGCCATTTTATAGACTTGACGAGCCAGTTCTTCTCACTGAGAGGCCCAAACTGACCTGAAAACTGTTCTCAGATCAGTTTCACTGCTACCTTTTCCAGCTCCACAGAGACGAACCAACACTGTCTGTCCAACAGAGACAAACTTCACTATATCGTTCTGAGCAGTGAAACCGCTTGACTAAACGCACTGTTAGTGCAGAAGTAGATAGTTTATCATTTAGTACATCTTGTGATTCTCATCAAAGTGGGGTCCATGGACGCTCAGGGTTCCTTGAGGGGGTACCAAATGGACCCTTACAGGTCAGTAACTCTGAGAGTGTATACAAATGGGTTCATTTGGTTCCATTTGCACACTCTCAGTTATGGGGGTTCGGAAAATTTAAACGTTTGAGAATCACTGCCTTATGGTATTATTGTTGATATAATATAACCCATAACTGTTAGTCTTTTATCATAACAGGCTGAGCTGATCTCAGATCAGGGCCCGAGGCCCATTGCTCTACCTCCTCACTTCTTCCTGCTAACAGCTGCATGGCCTGCTGTGATTGGCTGAGAGGGAGGGGAGGGGCGGGTAGGTTGTCTGTCAGACATAAATTGATTGTCTTTTATGAATCACAGAAGAACCCTTAATTAAGTGTAATTAGAACTGGAGCTGAGAAACGCAGTAAAACTTCACTTCAACAATAAACACATAATTGTAATTACACTTAAGGAGTTAAAGCATGTTCCCAAAAACTCAACTTTTACTCACCGCCACTGTGACGCATGCAGATACAGGCCTATAACTGTGCATATAATATATATATATATATATATATATATATATATATATATATATATATATATATATATATACATACACACACACACACACACATACGTGTCACACACACACACACACACACACACACACACACACACACTCACACACTTAAGCAGAAAAAAATTCAGCAGTATCAAAGCACATACGTACGCATACACACAAGCACATGTACATACAGTACGTACATACAGTAGTACTATATACTGTACGTACATATGTACGTACACACACACACGCACGCACATACACACACACACACACACACGCGAGCGAGTGCTTGTGCGCGCGCGTGTGTGTGTGTGTGCGTGCATGCACTCGCAGTAAAATGTGACAGAACCGGTCAAGCCAGGGAACAGCAAACATAAACAACTCGCAGAATGTTTGAAATGCAAACAGTGCTAAAGCTAACAGCTAGAAGCCACCATATTGCCATGGTAACAATATCAATATGAGCCATTGCAACGGCCATTGGAAAGTGTTGAGTTGGCAGAATAAAATATAAATAAATACAATAATATAAAAAAATATTTTGTAATTATTTTAAAAAATTGTAGGACAACACAACACAAGAGTAAAGGAGACAAATAATCTGTTTAGGGATTATATTCCCTATGCAGGGCAAAGCAAATATATTTGTGTAGCACATGAAAGACAATTCAAGTGCTTTACACATTAAGACATTACAGTAAGAAATGGGGCATTAAGAAACACATTATAAAAGGATATTGAATACAATTTAAAAATAAGAAGTTAAAATAAATCATAAAGATAAGAGAGGCACACGATTCCTTCACGTAGATTTAAATTTTGACATGCAAATTTGTGCCTTCAACCAATAGCAATACTGCTTTGACTGTTGACCTTGGATGGGTAGAAGGCAGACTACAAAGGGTCAGGTAACTAGTCTTTCCTTCATTAACCTGCAGCGCTGCCAACTTTTCATAAAACCTTGGGAGTGAGATTTGATAGTGCGACCTCAGCATAAGGTTTTGTGGCGCGTACGGGATAACTACCACACACCAAAGTCATTTATTTTGTATTCATTTTTGTACTTGAAGTAATATTTACAGTATATATTTCCCACTTTCAGGACTTCTAATCCACCACCAACTATTAAATGTGAACATAGATATAAAACAGTTTTTGGCCACCAGAGGGATCATTGACCAGGTAGCCAACAATCACATCTCAGTATTATGTGGACAGGAGTGAGTGGTTTTCAAAGTTTTTACGTCATAGACTCTCAAATTGACTTTCATTAGGCCCTGGACTCCCACAGCAATTATTATTCTGTCCTATGGCACTGACATGAAAAGATCTTTTAAATTGTCTAAAGGTCATAATTGTACATGATAAATAGATTCATATTGAAACATAATATAGTAGTATAGTCACATTTTTTTTGTAATAATTTCAAGTGAATGGAATTATAATGATCATTTGTCTAGGGAACCCCTCATCTATAATATGAACAACAAATAATGTCTACTACTAATCTACAAGCTCACAACGCGTTGCGATGTGCCGCATTGAGAGCTTGTACAGTAGACCTGCTATTTTTGTCAATTTGAAAGGGATATGGAAATGTTATATTTTTCTTTAAGATTTCTGCCTATGATGAATAATGAAAGTGGTTAATTAGCACATCGATATGTATAAAAGAGGTCACTTGTGAAAACCGTAGCTGGAACCTGAACTAACAATGAATTGGTGTAGAATGAGAGGAGGTATAATGGGTGGAGACGGACGAGGAGAGGAAGATGAGGGGGGTACGAACAAATGTTCGCCTGAGATGCTAGGGTTTTATGATATTTTTTTTGGCTTTTATGCCTTTATTGATAGGATAGTAGTCTGACAGGAAATGGGGAGAGAGATGGGGGGTGACATGCAGCGCTACGCCAGCGTTCCAGGCCAGATATTAGGGTTCTTGTAGAACTTGGGATAAAGATGTTTTGCCATTAAAATACCTTTGCGTTTAAAACAAAAAAAAATCTATGGAGAGCTGTATTGTTATTGTTATTGTTATTGTTAAATTGTTATTCTCCAATAAAAATATTTATTTAAAAAAAATACAAAGAAATACCTGTGCGTGGCTATACAGAAGCTGAATCTATTATATAATCAGTACATTGCTTTTGACAGGTTTTGATTATTATTTGAATATTAGCTTCTTTTTGCATGGGCATAGGACTCTTTAGACAAATTAGTGTTTGGATGACTGTGCTAATTGTTTTGAGAGGGTGGCTCTTAGCTTTGAGAAAATGTGTAAAATCAACTGAGAAAAGCTCTAACACTGCCAAGGGTTATGGGTTCTATTCCATAATGCACGGCATTAACACTGCCAGGGTTGACTGGTCTGCATTTCTAGTGCGTCTTTAACCAAAGCACTTTAAAATGTGTGTTACATTCATACACACGCGGTAGAGGCAACCATGTATCACAGGGAGCCAGGGGACAGTCACCGATGCCAAGAGGAGCCAGAGATCAAAGCGGGGACCTTCCACTTCCCAGATGGCCGCTCCACCTCTTGAGTTTGGTTCCCAAGAGCACAGCGATAATACTGCCAGGGTCTATTTACTAAATTGTGCACGCACGCTTGTGCACATAGCCGATTTGTCAAGATGTACTGTACTGTATAAATACCACAGTTATGATTCATATACGTACACTCATATGCTGCCTTTCCCTCTGTCTACCCCCACCCTGTCTTTCTCCATCTCTGTCTGTCTTTATTTCATGCTACAAGAGTGAGAATGAAGGCTTGAAGGAGCATTCCATCAGAAGACACATGATTTATACTTTACATGTTCTCACATTACTGCAGTGGAGGTGTTTTCTGGGCTGAAATGTCCTTTATAAAGACAGTATTAAGTTTAGTGTAGTTTGGGAAGGTGATGTGATGGTGCTAATGGTGTTAATTATAATTAAAACATTAATCACATTAGAGGCAAGGTCAGAAGGCTTTATGGAATTACTGTACAGTATATGTGACATTAGAACTTAATTGTGTCTATAGTCACTAGTCAGTAGAGGAATTATTGAGCCAAGTGGATAATTATTATAATAATCATAGTAGAACATTTAAAAGAAAGAACTGTCACCTGATTAAGATAGTTTCTTCTGCCTTGTTCTATATGTCTTTGTTGTTAATGAAACAGGATTTTTTTTATTCAAATGAGCCCCTTTTCCTTGTTAGCGCACCTGTGCTCTCCCTGTCTTCTTAATTAAAAGAAAGAAATCGTGTAAATTTCTACATCCGCAGACTGAGCTTCTGTTAGCAAATATTGAGCCAGGTAGCATCGTGCTAATTAACGTTACCAATCTGGTGGGAGGATATTTACATAAAGAGGTGTGCTGGAGAGAGAGAGAAAAAGACAAAAAAGAAAAGAAAGAGGAGAGGTGTTTATACCTGGTAGGTGATGTGTCGCCCTGAGGCCTCAACAAAACTTCATTATTATTGCATAAAATGCGCTTCTATTCTGAGGTTAAGTGTTATATTAAAAAGCTGCAGGTTATAATGCACTTTTTTTGCAACTGAAAATGAACCTGTAAATAATGTTTAATTCAATGGTTCATCCTAGCTGGGTGCTAATCACATCAGAGACAAAAGAAACTATTAGCAGCTCTCATGAAAGTCACAACCCACTCAAATCGCTGCCTTAGGAATAGCAATTAGCGATAACCAACACATGCATGTGTGGGAACTCAAACCCCGCTTTACCAACAGGAACACAAGACAAAACTAACAGAACAGAATGGATAATAGGATATCATAATCATATTATAATCATAAAACTATTATCACACAGCTTGCTGAGTTACTGTACAGTATACACAATGGTGCTAAGTGCTGTACCCTAGTTTACATGCAAGAATGTAATCTAAAAGTAACAATTTATTTATTATTTACTATTTATATATATTACCTGCGCCTCTCCTGGGTTTCAATACTATTGTTGCTGCTACAATATGACCCCTGAATTTCCATAGTGATCAATAAAGCTTTATCGGATCGGATATCTTTCACACTGGTAGGCTATTAAATGAACTTGTATGATACTGCAAATATTATTTGATATACCAGTTATAATATTATTATATGCGGTAAACAATCTGTATTTATAGAGTGCCTTTTTGACATGATGTCAGGAGGAGCAGGGATCAAACAGGGCACTTTTCGATTCCCAAACAACTACCACAGTCGACACGCACACGCACACGCACACACACACACACACACACACACACACACACACACACACACACACACACACACACACTAATTGAACAATTAAGCAATCACTGCTTAGACAAATAAACAGCATCAAAAGTGCCGGTCAATTAAAGTTTGCAAGATTACTATGCCAGAGTCAAAAACAGCAAAGAGCTGTGGTATTATATATATAGGTTTTTTTCGACATACAAGGTTGGGGTCCAGGAACACTTGGGGTCTCCGTTTTGAGCTTGTAGAGTGACTATTTTTAAAACATTTAACAACGCAAATCTTCTCTTATGGGGGTCCGTTTGCACAAAACCTTTTCAGATGGGGGTCCATGGCCTAATTTGTATGACTTTGGGGGTCCTTGACATGAAAAAGTTTGAGAACCATTGATATATTATCACAGTATGCATACTAGTATTATACATACTATTATATACTGTATAGACACTGGCCTACTAGCTTGTAAATGCTAGTTTTCTTTGGCTTCTTGAGGGTCTTTTTAGACTGCTTTTTATTTCAGACTAGCTGCTTCTATTATAATCATTCTGTGAAGTATTTGAAAAGTGCCATAATAAATAGTTATTTTTGATATATAATAGATTGCATTATCTCTATGACTCCCACGCAGCTATTAGCCAGCCAGCCTGAGGCTCATTTGTTTAAAAGGCAGCAGCAGGTTAAGAGGAGGCTGCCAGTCTCCTTTCAAACAGACAGCGATTCTTGTTGGTGAGCAGCCATGCATGGCTAACCACCCACAGCCTGCAAATTAGCACACTCATTTCCCTCACGGCGTTTGGACGGACCCGGAGTCCATGCTCGCAAAGATGGCCGACTGCAGCCTGGCCCTAGTAAAAGCAGGGATTACCCAAATAAATCATGGCACGGTCTGTTTAAACTCAGTCTGCGATGGAAACCGGCTGCCAGAGAGAGAGAGAGAGAGAGAGAGAGAGAGAGAGAGAGAGAGAGAGAGAGAGAGAGAGAGAGAGAGAGAGAGAGAGAGAGAGAGAGAGAGAGTGGGGGTGGGGTGGTGTGGATGTGTGAAGGGTCTTACTGTAAGTATGAGACTCTGCTGGGCCTTGTGGTTTCTCTGTCATGGCTGTTTTTCACCACAAGTTCAAACCCTGATTCTGTAACAGGCTGAGGCCTGCTCAGCATGTGAGCACTGAGCAGAGAGAGAGAGAGAGAGAGAGAGAGAGAGAGAGAGAGAGAGAGAGAGAGAGAGAGAATTTATCCATTTGAGAGTAAAGAAAATTACTATATGAAGTGGGCTATGAGAACTATGTCACTTTAACATTCAGTGACATGCAGTAACATTCAGCAACACACCAAGTTGATTACGCACACACAGACACACACACACACACACACACACACACACGTTTACTGCATATAAATACAATATGTTAAAGTATAATAGGCTGTCTGAAGTCAACATTGGGCAGGAAGATAAAATCTCCAACGCAGTAAAGCTCAGGTTCAGACATAAGATCTCCTGTCTTCTGCTTCCATGTAAATATCAGCAGCAACACTAAAACAAGCAGGGCTAATAATGGCAGAAGTACTTTACATAATGGCAATGAGGTGGTAAACTACTTTGTCTGCCTCTCTGAGGCATCCATCTATCTCTCTGTCTGTAAAGATAGGGGCCGGGGAGAGATGGCACACATGAGAACTGTTCTCTTTCTTGAGTGTATCTTTTTTATTTTCCTTGTAGGTTTGCTACCATTATTATGATTAATGCTGCTACAATGTCTAAATAAGTTTACTCTTACTCTTATGTACCTGTACACAAGACGTAACAATAACGAAACCTTGACCTTGACAAGGAGGTGAGAGGGCAGGAGGTGAAGGAGAAACTATAGAGGGCAGGAAGTAAAGGAGAGAGTAGAGAGGAGAGGAGGTGACGTGACAGGAGAAGAAAGTAGATAAAGAAAAGGAGAGGTTATTTGTAATGTTGATGTGGTTCCCAAACAATGGGTCGCAAGTAAATATCCCCTTTCCCCTTTCTACTTTATTTTATTTAATTTTTTTATTTAATTTTTATCCCGCGATTTTGTAACCCTATTTTTTACACCCAGTGCCAATTGTCTATGTAATCCTGGGCACTACCTTCCCTCTGCCAACCTAGGGAGGCCAGGGCTGAGCTCATGCCTCCTTCAATGCATGAGAGCCAACTGACCTTCTTGTCACCTGACAGGGGAGAGTTTCCCTGGTTGGACGTAGCGCGTGGAAGGAACACGTTATTCCAACCAGTTCCCTTCCCCTCCATCAGGCGCCCCGGCTGACCAGGGGGAGGCAGTATAGTGACCAGGATTACTGCATGTTTTTGTGAGGGTACCTACCCTAGGAGACACGGGGAGAACATGCAAACTCCACACAGAAAGGCCCTTTCGCCAACCCCACCTAGGGTATGGGCACTGATGACGCGGAGGAGAGAACACGCCCCCAGCGCCCACAGCGTCCCCTGCGGGAATCAAACCCAGGACCTTCTAGCTGTGAGGCGACAGCACTACCGACTGTGCCACCGTGCCCCCTTCTACATTTAAATTTTAATTATGAAAAAAAAATATGTTCATGAATTAAAAACTAATTCTCCAAAAATCTAAGAAATTCCATAAATTAAAAAACTAATGTTTAAGAAGAAGAAGTAGTGAAAATAGCCGATCTACAAGCTCACAACACGTCGCGATGTGACGCAAGAACGATGCGAGATCTGCTATTGTCACTAGTTTGATAGACAGATCAGATCAGATCAGATCAGATCAGATCAGATGTAAGTGTTGTGTGCAGTAAGTCAGAGGAAATGAAACACTTGTAGAGCGGAAGACCTCAGCAGGGAGCCGCCAGCAGAGACTCTGTGCAACTTTAAAACGCTCCATTTAAAAAAAAAGTTGCAATAGAAAGCATATGTATAACAATCTGTTCTGTTATTTACTGGAAACACTAATCATCTTCACAACGCCCCCCCCTCCTCTTTCTCCTCCTCCTCGCTCCTCGCTGTTCGCTCACGGCTTCCAGAAGCTCCTTGTGAAATCTGGAAGGATTTCACAAGTAATAATTCATGGTATAATCTCACTGCATGACTCTAATTAACGCATCATTAAAAGCATAATTCACATAATTATAATTTCTCACTTTTAAAACGGGAGATGGGAAAGAGGTGTCTAAGGAGCCAATTTAGAGAAACAATATTGAAAGAGAGAGAGAGAGAGAGAGAGAGAGAGAGAGAGAGAGAGAGAGAGAGAGAGAGAGAGGAACAGAGAAGTGAGGAAAGGATCTGGCTATCTATCTATCT
Source organism: Gymnoscopelus braueri (assembly GCF_963280865.1). Classification (NCBI taxonomy): domain Eukaryota; kingdom Metazoa; phylum Chordata; class Actinopteri; order Myctophiformes; family Myctophidae; genus Gymnoscopelus; species Gymnoscopelus braueri. The sequence goes on along the minus strand of NC_137622.1, from coordinate 8,059,533 downwards.
ATCTATCTATCTATCTATCTATCTATCTATCCATCTATCTATCTTATCATCGGTCCTCGTCTCTCCTCATTGCCCGAATCACAACGAAATATGTAATAAACTACAGTGCTGCAGGCAGACAGACAGACAGACAGACAGACAGACAGACAGACAGACAGACAGACAGGCAGAGGCAGGCAGGCAGGCAGGCAGGCAGGCAGACTGACTAACCAGCAGCCTCATGGCCTCAATGTCCAGATGGGAACCAGTTCTCCCAGTTGTCCACACAGGATGACTGGACTTGCTCCCAGTCTGTCACACCCATCTGTACTTACACACAGTCACACACACACACGCGCAATCACACACGCGCACTCACACACACACACACACACACACACACACACACACACACACACACACACACACACACACACACACACACACACACACACACACACACACACACACACACACACACACACTTCACGGAAAGACACTCAGTACAACCAGTTTTCTACTGTTGCAATGGGAGCTGCCCAGTACAACCACAATTTTCTACAGTTGTACTGGGAGCTACTGTTGGTCACTGGTAGCTGCCCAGTACAACCACAGTGTTCTACTGTTGGTCACTGGGAGCTGCCCAGTACAACCACAGTGTTCTACTGTTGGTCACTGGGAGCTCCCCAGTACAACCACAGTGTTCTACTGTTGGTCACTGGGAGCTCCCCAGTACAACCACAGTGTTTCACTGTTGATACTAAACCGTAGCAGTAGACAGATCAAATGTAGTGTCTATTGTGGTTTGACTGCAGTAAATCTGTTGATGTGATTCATGATGAGCCACTAAGATATTCATGGTAATGTTGTTGTACAAGAAACTGGTTAACCAGAATGAATGCCAGCCACCTCACCACGGTCATATCTCTCCTCCATCAGCATGAGAAACACACCACAACACAAGAAGTATGGTAGTATAGCAGAGGTAGTTTCTTCTGATTAAGGCTCTGAGTGACTCATCTTTTTTTCTCAGATTAACCACTTGAACCCTATACCTATTCTGGGGGGAATGTTGGCCACGCCTCCAGGTCTTAAATTAAGTCATGTAAGTGACCAATGCCATTTTGCTATTATGGGTGCGATAATCTGCACACTGCACCAAGGCGCTATGCGGTAAAACATCCCTGAATACTGCTGCCTAAAATATCTGATCTCCAAGCAGGGGCGTAATTTGCCTAGGGTTGCTGGGTTATGAGAACCCATACACATCCAGGAGGGATTCATAAAATAATAATAAATAAATAAAATATGCTGTCTTACTCCTTAAGTGTTTGCGTTCAGCGTAACTTGCAAAATAGGGATTGCGCATTAGATGGTGGCGTTATCACTTAATTACCGCATAAGACGTGGAAAAAAAACAGGAACAGGAAACTTGCAGCTTCAACTCTTTGTAGTAATGTGTTTATTTAGATCAAGGCTAATCAAGTAGTTTTTTTTTTTTGTCAATTAGGGCTCTGTGAGTGACCAATTTTGATTACCCTTTGGATTCTAGATTTGGATTATTATCTGTTTCTTTGTCATACTAGGACAGCAGTGGGTGTTTACAACTGAACAGCTGTTCCCACCTGAGAAAGTGTCAGTCCTATGCCAAAGGACATTTCATCTGAGCTTCGTTGATGGGGACAAGAAGCCCATAGTCAGGGGATTTATACCCTCATTCTGATTTATCATAATGATATCATTATATCATCCATGTTGTTCACTAGTTTGCTTTTAGCCCACCTGAACCCTATACTGTTTTCAAGTAATATTTGAATGTATATTTGTGTGTATGTGTGCGCGCGCGTGCGTGTGTGTGTGTGTATGTGTGTGTGTGTCATCCTGATTTGGGAAATCTTATTTTGGGTGGCAGAAAAGTGAGAGAGAGAGAGAGAGGGAGAGAGAGAGAGAGGGGGAGAGAGAGAGAGAGAGAGAGAGAGAGAGAGAGAGAGAGAGAGAGAGAGAGAGAGAGAGAGAGAGAGAGAGAAAGAGAAAGAGAAAGAGAAAGAGAAAGAGAAAGAGAAGAGAGAGAGAGAGAGAGAGAGAGAGAGGAGAGACAAGGAAACAAAGAAGTGAGAGGGATCAGGAGAAACAGATGGAGAGACAGTGAGAGAACCAGAGGAGAGAAAGAAAGAGAGAGAGAGAGAAACAGGGAGAGAGGGAGAAAAAAGCAAAATGAGCGTTTAGTGTGAAATGTGTTCTAATGAGCAGCATTAAGCAGAGACAGACAGTCATTAGAAACAACTTCATCTAACAGGACAGATGGCTCGCTAACAGTCCTCTGCTGTGTCCCACACCATCACATCCAACTGAGAGAGAGAGTGTGAAAGTGAGAGAGATGGAGAGAGAGAGGGAGAGAGAGAGAGGGAGCTAAAATGAATGAGGGGGGTGGAGAGAGACATGAAGAAAGAGACATTATGTCAGCCCTGCCACAATATATGTCAAAATCGTTTGATTCAATCTGGACCAAAAATACATTTGTGTGTGCGTGTGTGTGTGTGTGTGCGTGTGCGTGTGCGTGTGCGTGTGCGTGTGCGTGTGTGTGTGTGTGTGTGTGTGTGTGTGCACGCACGTGTGTGTACGTATTATGATGAGTGCGGATTCGGTCAGAAATGAGTTCCTAGCAGCCCGACATCATGTCTCTTTGTGAGAGGTAACTCCTTTTGTATACTGTACTTAACACAACTGTAACACAACTAAGTCCAAAAGTCTAATTCTCCTCTGGCCAAGAAGAAGGGGATCCCCTCTTATTAGAGGTAGATGTTGAGTGGTAGATGTTTAGGTTTCCCAGACGGAGGAGACCCAGGTTCAAATCACAGGTGTTACATTGGTGCCATGACCTGGATTAGGTTTCCCGGTGGGGGGAGGTCAAAGGGTGGGTTTGAATCTTGGGTGTTACACAGAATTGAAGATGATTGTGTTCTTGTGTTATTTGTGTATACATGTAAGATAGATACATAGATAGATACCTTTATTGATCCCGTGGGGGAAATTCAACCGCCAGAGACTGTAAGCTAGGATAATAAAAGCTATTAAGACTAAGTTCTGCCCTAAAAAGAAAGTGCAACTAGAAAGGAGCGCTTCGCTGAGCATGTACTACAGCAGTGGTTCTCAACCAGTGGTCCGGGAACCACCAGTGGTCCTTGAGGAGTTTTCAGGTGGTCCCCAGCTAAATGATGGAGAGTTGGTAACCAAATTGACCCTTATAGATCTTATCGAATGATAACAAAATATTTAGTATATCGTCAGTGTCCAGCCGGGACCAGCTAACTCCATTTTCAGTTTTTTTTTTCATAAATCAACGCTATTGAACCCCCTCTACATCTGTGTAATTTTTTTTTAAATAATAACATATGAAAAGTATTAAAAAGCGCCTCTGACGAAAACTCCTAACTCCATTGGACCCTCAAACTGTCCGTCAAAAACAAACAACTCCCCCCTCCTCTCAGGCTCTCGAGAAGCTCTGCTCTGTATGAGGCAGACAGGGAGAAGATTTTTCAATGCTTTTGGGAGAACATAAACTGGGAAGAGAAGAGAATGTATGTGCAAGGTTTGATAGATGTCACCCCAGTAAAGAGGAGAAGGGTGTCTTCACAAAGGTCATCTGCTCGTGTTTTCTTTTTAAATGTTAATGGACAGAGAATGAGTGTGTGCAGGAGTTTTTTTCAAACATCTCCAAGAGCTCAAGGAGATCATGCCAAAAGACTTTCACAGCTTTTATGACAATCTAAAGCACTAAGAAACACCCACCACACACACGCAACACACAACACACAACAGTGTGATAATAAAATGTTGATAGGTATATGATAGGTAAATTCAACTGTGGTTGTTATTGTTAGTGCAGTAGGCTACAGATTTGACAGATTCAATTTTTCATGAATGTATTTTGTATTTATATGCCATTTATTTATTGTTGGTGTGCCATGATCGCTTTTGTTAAATACATGATTGAGTATTGAGGCAGAATTGTTTGTTGCACTCAACTGTAGAAGAACAACAGTGGTAACAGTTAGATCCATGGTTGTTTACAATGCATGTTAAAATAAAAGTTGTTTAAGTACAGAATTCAGCTTGATCTATAGTATATGAGGATGGCGCTCACCATAAATAGCTGATCTCCAAGCTCACAATGCGTTGTGATGTGTTGTGAGCTTTGAGATCCATTGCCAGCTGTTCTTATCAATGATGGACAAAACCTCCTAACTCCACTTGCACTGGATTTGGGTAAAGTGGTGATAATATAATGACACATGCAAGTATCTGATAATATATAAAGTCACAATACCAAGTTTGATGAGGCAGTATTGCTTTGTTTTAAAAATATAAGGTTTTCTTCATTTTCTGAAAAATTGATATTTTGTTTTTCATTTCCTGAACAATTACCATTTTGGATTTAGCTGGTTCCGGCCTACAGAAGCTGTGTAAGTCGCAGGCTGCAATATGAGGTTGATTGGAAGTTATGTTCTTGATTATTATAATTGGATTTTTTTTTTGTAAGAAATTGCCCTCCAACTAATTTTGGATTGAATACCAGCATAGAATACCAAAAAGCTGTTTGAATTTGGGTAGATTGGACGATGCGATGCGTTCATGGTTTTTGTCATATTTTCGAAAATATGCCCCGCCCACAAACTTTGGAAGCCAATTATAGCCAATCGGTAAAATATAAAAAATCAAAGCATGTGGATCTCAGGATTCACATGGGAAATGACATGGCTCCAATGTGGCCCTCGGACTTCATGTCATCTATATGACATATACTATCTATGATATATGACTCCAAATTTGGGCAAGGTTTAAGCTCGTTCTTCAGAGCCCCTTTGCCATCCATTATAAAAGTTACACATCCAGTGAAAAAACATCATGTGAAAACAATTAGTGGAGGTACTACTGTGGCCTACTGGCGGTGGGCACAAGACATCGGATCAGTCCAAGCCCCCAGAGCCGCAGAGGATTATTGAAGCCACAGAAGCCTGGTGGCTAAATCTTGTATTTACAAGACTTCTGCATTTATAATTCTATACTGCACATGCTTCTGTCATCTGAAACGCTAGTGCGCTCTGCTCTATTGGCACCAACGTTGGAGCCAACCCAGGAAGAAGAGTTTACTTCCGGGTGCTTCATGCGCTGGTGAGCTACTTTCATTGACATGAATAGGTGGGGGGCGGGGCCGTCCGTTCTCTAAATATAATTTATTATAACTCTATGGATCAGTCAAAGCAGCTTGTGAAATTTGCTCCGGGCACACAGACACACACAGACTGACGGCTAGCTTCCTGCAGAGCCATGCTGTAAAAATCTGGATTGTTTCTTTTATAACATGACTCCAGACAGAGATCATGTGTAGCAGTTTATGTGAGTTTTGGACAGAATCTGTAGTAGCAAAAAGTGTGTTTGGAATTTTAAATTGCGGGAAAATATAGTTAAGTGGACATGGGAGTGGCTTATATAGTTGCATTATGAATTTTGAGTGTATATACCTATGGTTTTAGACTTATAGGCCAAAGGGTATAGTATGGAGTTGGGCGCTACCTTGAGGCCAATTTGAAAATTGTTCAGGAATGGACTTCCTCGGCCTACTACTGGCAGTGTGCACAAGACATTTTACGCTAATCAGCACAGTATGCCTTCGGTCTGGCGGATATCATAATAATAAGATACAGATAGCCTTTAGCGTAGCGTGTGTGTGCGTGTGTGTGTGTCACCTTATTTAGATTTGACACCTCAGCTGTGTGTGAGGGAACAACTGAACAGAGACAAGCAGACAGACAGACAGACAGACAGACAGACAGACAGACAGACAGACAGACAGTTGATAATGAAGGTAGTGGATTTTTGTCACCACAGATTGTTGCCCAGGGCTTTCCATGCTGCTCGTGAGTGTATGTGTGAGCATGTGTGTGTGTGTGTGTGTGTGTGTGTGTGTGTGTGTGTGTGTGTGTGTGTGTGTGTGTGTGTGTGTGTGTGTGTGTGTGTGTGTGTGTGTGTGTGCATGCATGTATCTCTCTCTGTGTATGCATGTGTACAGTACACTTTATCTACATCTTCACCCCCAGATTCCATTACCTGCTGTAAAAGTAACATTGGATGAAGAACATAATAATAATAATAATAATAATAATAATAATAATAATAATAATAATAATAATAATAATAATTAAAAACAATATATTTGTATAACACATCAAACCTCTTATTTTGATGTGTCTCTTGTATTTGCACAAACTGATGAGAGGTGAGTTTGGGAAAATCCGTTATAAAGCCAGGAATTAGTAAAGCCTTTCCACAACTTCACTGGTTGAAGTATACACGTTTTTCTTTCATGCAGGCATGCAGTCAGAAATACATAAGTAACACTGTAAATGATTTGGGTCTTCTACAGCAACCAAAACTATAAAAAAAACACAACCTTCGACAGCTCACATGACCTTCACCACGACGACCTTGTAGAACCTGCTTGTAGCTATTTTCACCATATTAAATAGTTTTTCAAATAATAATAAAAAAGGACCGGTTTTGGACATACACAGTTTCCACCTGACAACAACGATATATAGCAACGTGATTTACATTTTTTCATTTTAATCAAAAATAAAAAATAAAAATCAGAAAACTTAAGCTTGGATTTAGAAGGTGTTTTTAGAATCAGCCTCAGGTCTAAATGGTTTAATAGTTGATCAAATGCTGGTTCCTGTGTTAAACAGCCCTCAGGGTAACACCAGGTATGTAGGTTAGGGTTGAGACGAATGCCTTGCAGCTCCGAGGATTCATTCATTGAATTGGGATTCTGATCCTAAATGAAAATTTTGATAGCTCTGCTTATAGCCTATTTGTTTGTTTTTTGTTTGTTTGTTCATTAGTGTAGACTATTATGTTAATCAAAATCAGCTTTTATTGTCACATCACAGGTTTACATGTGAAAAAAAAGTGGGTGACATTTTTTGCGAGAACTCCATCAAGAAAAGAAGAGGGGAGGGGTGGGGCATGTGTGGCAAAGGGAAGAAAAAAGACAAATTAACAAAAGATATCTACATATATACACATTAGCATATCCAGTACAGTACTGAACAGTACGTACCTGAGGTTAGATGTAAGGTGCATCAACATAGATATTAGACATTAAGGATTGTGAAGGATGACTTGTAGTGATCCCTTAGGGCAGTGGTTCTCAAACTTTTTCGTGCCACGGACCCCCAAATTGATGTATGTGGCCGCAGTCCCCACCTGAAAATATGTTGTGCCAGGGACCCCCAGAAGCAAAGATTTGTGTAAAAAAAAAACGCCTTTAAAATATTAAAGATTTAAAGATTTGCACACATTTTCAAGATTTTTCAAAAATAGCAGATCTACAAGCTCATAGGCACTTGGTGCCACGCTTGTATATCTGCTATTTTTGAAAATCCAAAGTATAAAATATGGATAAAGGGGTTAAAATGATTGTGACGCATTAATAACACATTTAGCTGGGGACCCCCTGGTATCCCCCAAAGGACCCCTGGGGGTCCCTGGACCCCACTTTGAGAACCAATGCCTTAGGGGAAATGACATCTCTGCACTGACCCAGCACCAGCAGTTGGAGGTTAAATGTCTTGCTCAGGGACAGTTAACCAGGTGAAATGAAGCATGGAGGGGCTAAGGATCGAACCTGGGACCTTCTGATGCCCAGAAGGTCACTCTACCTTCTGACAGTGGTGGAAAAAGTACTCAATACTGCAATATAGAAGTAAATGTCCGCAATTAAAAATTTACTTGAGTAAAAGTACAAAACTATTGGCATCAAAATGTACTTAAAGTAAAGTAAAAGTACTAATTATACAGAATGTCCCATTTCAAGTTTTCAAATGTAAAAAAATATTTTGAAAATAGCAGATCTACAAGCTCACAATGCGTTGTGAGCTTGTAGATCGGCTATTTTCAAATGGCCGAACTATATATAGGGCTGAAGTGGTTAATGTATGTTTTGTAATAATAATCAAAATCTACAAAGTAACTAGTAACTAAAGTGTTCAAATAAATGTAGTGGAGTAAAAGTACAATATTTGACTCTGAGATGTAGTGGAGTAGAAGTAAAAGTATTGGAAATTGGAAATACTCAAGTAAAGTACAAATACCACAAAAAAATACAGTAATTAAGTAAATCTACTTAGTTACTTTCCACCACTGTCTTCTGAGCTACCTCCGACCTCCTTAGTGCATGCACCTGCACATGAAGACTGACAAGAATACATCATGATTCTGATGACGCAGCATCGTCAAAATGTTTGTATTTTATTTGCACAAATTAACAGGCCTGATTGCATCCATGAGCTCCAGAACTTTCTCATGTCCGGTTCCCCATCACCGTATGTCCGTCTGTCCATATACTTGTCATACTTATAATCTTTTATGGAACTGGGATGTTTTCTCGGTAGTGGAAACAGGCTGTTGTTTTTTTTTCTACAGGAAGTGACCGACGAAAGGAGTTTTCTGTTTTTTTAAGGAACGGATGACAAATGCACAATAGTCCTCCACCTCCCCAGCGGGAGTCTGGCAGAGTGTGTATGTTTCCTCCAGGGGGTTATTGTGTTGCTGCCCCCTGAGGGGGGAGTAAGGGCCTCGGAGGGGGCAGCACCAAGGATTACGTGTTTCTCAGCAGCGTGAGACTATTGGAGCCGTAACATCATTAAGACAGAATGAATGTTCCTCTATGGAGGACGTTTAAAGACCCGCAGGCTCTAATTGATGAGGTCTGTTTTCTCTGTGGCTTTAAGACCATAGAACCGGTGAAAGGAGAGGAAGAAAGGACTGGTGAAGGAGAGGCTTTAACTTGTTCGTAAGAGCTACTTCATAAGTTAGATTGGAGTTGTATTCATATATAATAATTAAACACACGAATCATCTGAATAGAGGCTTGTTGAGCAATATGAGTTTATGGGTGCATTTGGGGAAATGCAGAAGTACAATTATAAACGTATAATGCATTATAATCGGCTTATTACACAGCCTAACCCCATAATTATACTTAACAATAATCATGAGACATTATAAAGCTATTTATAATGACTTAAAAGGTCAAGTATCACAATACTTCATAATTCCTGGTCACTAACGGACATTTGCTTTTGAAAGGATCAGATTCAGAATGATTGAACTTCATTATCACATCACAGGTGGTTTACAGGTGTAAAACTGTGGATTAAATTCTCTCGTACAAGCTATCATAATTTGCATAGAAAAGGTTAAAAATACAGAAAGAAAGAAAAAGGAAAACAGGTCAAATATGGCAGATATCTTAATATAATATGAGCGATGTCAATTTGTCAAATACATAAGGTGCATGGTCCAAAAAGGTATAATTCTCATAGATGTTACTGTATACGTGATAATTTGATAATGCATTATAACCACCATTTATATAATAATATAATATATAATATAATATAATATAATATAATATAATATAATATAATATAATATAATATAATATAATATAATAATTATAGTATGATTGTAAGTCACTATAAGGGGTCATTGGGTGCTTTTTACTTGATTACACATTGATTTAGCTGTTGATTAGTTAGAAACAAACTGGATGTGGAGAAAGAGTGGGGGGAGGGGGTAAAAGGAAGGAATAGAAAAGCCTGTGATAACATGGGCACCAAATCACTAAACAGTTTGTCTCTAAACAGGATATTTACTGACTTTAAAAAATATATTTGTTCTGCATTTCATCCAGTAGTTTGCTGCTCATGTGAGCACACAGGGGAGCAGTTAGGGGTTAAAAGGTGTCTTGCTCAGGGACATTTGGACAGGGAAGCCTGGAGGAGCCGTGGATCGAACCGAGGACCTTCCGGTTCCCAGAACCTACGGGGCCACCGTCAACCCCACAATGGTGATATGAAACCATGACCTCTGATCTTTAAAATACACAGGCACTAATTGGTGGTCTTGGTGTTTGAGATCAAAGCGGTTCATGATTTTGAGCTTTTAATGAAGCACACCGAACTACAGATGGCACACACACGCACACGCGCACACGCGCGCACGCACGCACGCACGCACGCACGCACGCACGCACGCACGCACGCACACACACACACACACACACACACACACACACACACACACACACACACACACACACACACACACACACACACACACACACACACACACACACACACACACACACACACACACACACACACACACACACACACACACACACACTCTCTCCTACACAGTCTCTGGGGTGTGCATTAGGTGTTGTTTTTGTAATTGGAGGGAGTCATTCTGTGTCTTTGGGGACTGAAGGTGTTTGGTTTGATTTCAGACAATACTATCTGTTAGATAAGATTAAATGATTCTAAAACTGTCTAGAAGGAACGTGGAACATAACTAATTTATGAATATAATATGTAGTGTTTATATAATGCAATGTTAATATTATGTATTGTTAATATATATAATGTAATTTGGTCAATTTAACACAATGTGTTTATATAACGCAATGTTATTAACGCAATGTTACTGTAGGTAATGTTAATATAATGTAATGTTATGGCATGTTAATATAATGTAGTGTTAATGTATTCTATTGTATTCTTCTAACAGCAAGTGTGACATGAGATGATTTTAGGAAACAGATGTTTGTGTGTGTGTGTGTGTGTGTGTGTGTGTGTATATACAGTATACATACTGTGCGTGTGTGCGTGCGTGCGTGCGTGCGTGCGTGCGTGCGTGCGTGCGTGCGTGCGTGCGTGCGTGCGTGTTGATAAGCAGATGAATGTCTAGTAATAATCTGCTGTTCTTTTCTGTCTTAAAGGGTCAATAACTATTCTATTATTAAATATTATATATGCATCAGTAGCAGTAGTTATATTCTATAATGTTCCCTTTTAGCCACAATTTTCACTTCATGTCTCCTTAACACTTTACCTGCCAATCACGAGTATAACCGTTGATGAAAAATACACCCGTTTACTGCCAAAAAAATCCATCCACGAGTATAACCGTTTTTTTTTGGTCTTTTTTTTTTTCAATTTATCCACACAGAACCAGAGATATCACGATCCAAAGATTTCTAGCTCCATTCACTCCTTGGTTAACTTATTACTTTAAAATCCTGTATCTCGGCTCCTGTGTAAAAAAAAATTAAACACTGGCACTGGGGGAAGTAAAATAAAAACAAGAAATGACAAAGTCATAATATACCCGCTTGCGGCAGGCTGTTTTTGCCCCAATCTGCAGCACAAAATGTAAAAGTTGTCATCAAAATAAAATCTCAGCCATTCGAATGCAACAAAAATAACTCCACAGAGGTTCATTGGTTGGCTACCAATATAAAGTGTGTGTGTGTGTGTGTGTGTGTGTGTGTGTGTGTGTGTGTGTGTGTGTGTGTGTGTGTGTGTGTGTGTGTGTGTGTGTGTGTGGTGTGTACAATATCAATGATAGTGAAAATAATTGATCTACAATCTGACAGATCTGCTATTTTCACCAGCTGATATAGTTACTTCATAATGTAGCCTACCCTTACCCAAGTCAAAACTACAGTGTTTCACTTAGAAATGTATGAACAACAAAAATGACAAGACACACACACACACACCCAGGAGGACTGGTTGATAGTGTTGTATGCATTGTTCCTGGACAAAAGACCGGTGGTGACCAGTTAGTATTCATTTATGTATGAAAGAAATAAACTATTTACACAATAAACTAAGTGAGTCCATAGAATACAGGTAGCGTAAGGGCAGTCATGTTAAAAACATCAACAGTGGTGGAAAAAGTACTGTAATGTTTTACTTAAGTAAAAGTATCAATACTGCAATGTAACCCTAACCCTGTATAAAAGTGAAGCTCACAACGTGTCTTTTGATTTCACTGTTTGAAACAGCTAGGCTTGAGTTGTAATGCATAACTGCAAGTTTGCCCTTTTCACTACTGGCTTAAATGAAAGAAAAACCCAAATGGGTCCATTTGGTTTCATTAATGTCTTTTGTAAATGAAGTATTCAATAAAACGTCATAATAAAAAATAGCAGATGTACAAGCTCACAAGGCGGCGATGCGTTGTGAGCTTGTAGATCTGTTTTTTTCTGATAAAATGCAGCTGATTTTAGCGTCATACCTTACATGAAAAATGTTGCTACAGTAACCTTGGTTGTAGTGTGTAGTCATTCATTTGTAAACAGGGCAGTCATGCTAAAAACAGCAACAGTGGTGGGAAAAGTACTCGTACTAGTGTTGCCATGTATACTAATTACCGCCGTCCGAGTTATGTACCGATAGGCACAGAATAGTAAATGATGTTGTGGGGACTGCGTTTGCCCCAACTCGTTTCACTCAACTCGCCGGTCTCTCCCCGCACCCGCCCCGCCCCCCGCTACTGAGACCGGGGGTAAAAAGGCAGGTCGCGTGAAAGGCAGTATTATGTTGAGAAAATAGGAAGTCATTACAGCACCATAACATGGTGAATAAATTTTGTTTTGGGATGTACAATACATGAAAATTACGAGAGTAATAACGCGACTTGCGTCGATAACTAATGGGGAGCGGACAGTAGCGCGCTTGGCTAAAAACAGTTAGTTAGTAACATCATACAAGCTAACTATTAGCCAAATTCGGCTAGCGCTCGGAGGACTGCATAGTCCCATAGCTTGGGAGGACGAGGCCGCCCGTTCAGAGTATGGGAAAGTATCCCATTGGCTTAAACGACAGCCAATGACGCAAATCTGTCGAACAAATCTGTCGAATGCAAATGAATCTGTCGAATGATGAGTCATAGGTCTGCCTCTGCATAGACCCGCCAGCTTTCAGCAAGCGGGTAAAAACCCTCTGGCAGGGAATGTGTTAATGTGCTGCTTTGTCTTGCAGCTCTTCAAATGAAAAGTAAAATACGCAGAAATTCTGTTTGCGAAATCCCGGATCAGTGCAACACTCCTAGCCACTGACCGGCAACATCATGAACAAGCAACAGGACTGGGAAACCAAGACGTACCATTTATACTGCAATGTGGCACAAACATGATGTGACACTCCGCCAATCCGTGAAGCCAGCGGTTGGGTTGGCCAATCAGCGAAGCCTATGCATATAAAATCTCCCAAAACACTGAGAAATTCTGTATATTTCTTTCTGCCTCTTTCTTAGAGCTGCGGGCCGACAGATACAGATATTTGTGTTTTTTCGGTTCTCGAAAACCTTTGGTCCTTCCGAATTGCCTTTTGGCTCTGCACACCTTGCGGTTATGTAAGACCCACACGCCAAGTCCGAGTTATGCCAGGGATCTATATATTATATAGATGTCCGAATTAAACACACAATGGTCATTCATGAAATTATGCATGTTAATGGAGAGGTATAATAGTCCTAGAGGGGGTGACCAAGAAGAACTCCAGTTATAATGTGAATTGTGAATGTACTCTACAAATGGACTAAGCTGTGCTATGCTGCCTATGATATATTCTAATACTTTGACACCATTAACAATCATGCAACGATGCACAAAAATACTGTAATAACCAGAGACAAACAATCTGAATTGTGTTAACATGCTGATATTTTCCTGTTGTTCTAAATATCAAAAGGTTTATGCCAGATTTTATTCCTGGCCCCGGCTATGTGTCAAGGTGTCCATGAGCAAGACACTAGGCCCCTTACTGCTCCCACCCGAGCGCTGAATATGACCACCTGAGAAGCCATGAGTTGGGTGAAGCCGAAACGGAATTTCCCCTGCGGAATTAATAACATTACACTACACTACATTTAACATATTACTTACTACATAGAACATAGTCTATATCTAACTACTATAATAATATAATAGCAGATTCTATAGTTATGAATGAAAAATAAGTTAGCTATGAGAGGTATATAATCTTACAAAGGGATTAAACATTAACAGGGAAAACACACACACACACACACACACACACACACACACACACACACACACACACACACACACACACACACACACACACACACACACACAGGTGACTAGGTGTGTGCGAATGTGTAACCTATATTTTATGTGTCTGACAGTCTCCTGTAATGGTGAATGTACCTGTCTTTCTCCAATCTCTCTCCCTCTCTCGCTCTCTCCCTCTCATAAACGTTGTACCTCGCCCGCGGGCCTGTGTTGAGTTATGACATTTTTGTCATAGTTGTTGTGCAGGTGAAAACACGTCCGGTAGAACAGTTTAGCTTTAATGGAACGTCTCCCTGCAGTAATTTGTCCTTCACACAAACATCAGTGAGCGTTTAGGCGCTGTCAGACCCATCCACTATATACAGCTGTTATTACCGTGCTAACTGCACTGCATTGTGGAGGGAAATGAGAGCAGAAAATATGGGTGCGAGTTGTCATGTCAATGTTTTGAGGTTTACACTTCACACAATGTAGAAATAGTTTACAGTGAAAACACCTGAATGTTCCATCTTAACACGGTACATTTAATATTGGGTAGGGATGGAACCCACAACACTGGCACTGTTACGCCTAAATTAGTCGCAAAGAAGATGGCTATTTTCAGCACACAACACCGTTGTACGACAAAGTATATGGGTTCGTACAGACCGGGGGAATTTCTTTTGTGCGATGAAATCCCCAGAAGTATTTTATTTTGTGTCATCATGACTATAGCCTATACATACAGAATGTGAATATACGCAGCGACAAATTTCAAAACAAATAAAGTAATAAATAAAGGCATCAATCTGCAAGATTAGTTTTAATGTGAAATGATTGCTAGCTATTTTTTTTAAATCATGAAAATTTGTGCAAATCTTCACAAATGTCTTCTGAATCTTTATGTTGATATATCAGTGGTGCTCAAACCTTTTCATGTCAAGGACCCCCAAAATGATATGTTTTTGGCCGCCAATCCCCATCAAAATATCATATCTTGTTCCAGGGACCCCCCCCCCCCCCCCCCCAGAAGCAAAGATTTGAGTTAAAAATGTTGTTTAAAAAAATATACGTATTGAAAGATTTGCACAAAATGTTCAAATGTTTTCAAAAATAGCAGATCTACAAGTTCGTAGCGCGGCACTCTGTGCCATGCTATGAGCCATGCTATGAGCACTGCGAGGCGTTGTGAGCTTGTAGATCTGCTATTTTTGGCAAAGAGGTATAGGTGTAGAGGGAAAAAAGAGCAGACCAAGTAAAACAAAAAAAAGTTTAATCTGAAACACAATTTTATACAATATAGGAGGGGGTCCCTGCTTAATCTCTCTCTCAGCTAGGGGGTCCTTGGCCTGAAAAACGTTGAAGACCCCTGCAATAGAGGGATGAGAGGAGTAGGCAGAAGGAGTACTAGAATAGAGGGACTCTTTTGAGAGGATCCATTTCTGCTTCATAGACATCCCAGGAGCAAATAGTGGTTGGTGTTGGACCCTAATTACAGCATCAAGAGGTTCCACCAGGGATACGGTTCAGCCATGGGAGGCTATCAGCTACTTGATTAGGTCATTAGGGAGCACTGTGTTGCTGGGTCCTCATTGAGTCTCTGAGAAGATGGACTACTGTGTTCAACATTTTAACCCATTCAATCGGGGAACGCATCTGTGTCATTTTTAGATTTTTAGCTATAATAGTAGGGGGTACTAAGTGAAAAATCGTTACACGGCGGATAAAAGCATGAAATTTGATACAGATGTCCCTTGGGTCATCCTAAAACATCCTAGAAGGGGTGCCCAAAAAAATCTTAAACAGGAAGTGAGTTATGGACAAAATCCAAAATGGCCACCTAAACTGTTGACCGTTGACTCAAAAGACACCAAAATAATCTCCAAAAAGCATACAATGTGGCACACATGTCCTTTGGGTCATCCTAAGACATCCTAGAAGAGGAGCCCAAAAAAATCTGAAACAGGAAGTGAGTTATTGACCAAATTGAAAATGGCCGCCTAGTGTTGTCGATTGACTCAAAAGACAACTAAAGAATCTCCAAAAAGTATAAAATGTGTCACACATGTCCCTTGGGTCATCCTAAGACATCCTAGAAGGGGTGCCCAAAAAAGTCTTCAACAGGAAGTGAGTTATTGACTAAATTGAAAATGGCCGCCTACAGTGTTGGCGATTGACTCAAAAAGCCTATAGAATCTCCCAAAAGTATACAATTTGGCACATATGTCCCTTGGGTCATCCTAACACATCCTAGAAGGGGTGCCAAAAATAATCTGAAACAGGAAGTGAGTTATTGACTAAATTGAAAATGGCCGCCTACAGTGTTGAAAGATGATGCAAGATACCTACAGAATCTCATAAAAGCATGAAATGTGGTACAAATGTCCCTTGGGTGATCTGAACGCATCCTACAAGGGGTGCCCAAAAAGGTTTTAAACAGGAAGTGACCGCCTAAAAGCAGTTGACACAAAAGAAAACATAAGGGGACGTCATAAAAGTGTATAATTTGGTACGTACATTGAGTGCTTCTTAATATATCCTAGAAGGGGTTATTTATTTGTTTGCTTGTTTATTAAACTTTTTAGGAAGGGACCATGTTGAAGAAATTCTAAATGGCTGTTTAAACAGTTGACCATGGCAGTCTGCATATTATGCAGACTCAATACGACAGGTTATGCAGTGCATAACTTGCCGTATTTTGTAGTCTACCTTCTGTTTTCATTTCTACATCACTTATTTATTTTACTTTCTGCATAATTTTTTTATTGTACTCTTTGAATCTTCTTTATTTATCTAACTCTCTGCATATTCTCATTTATTTTACTCTGCATCTTATCTTACTCTGCATATTCTTATTTTACTCTCTGCATCTTATTTATTTTGCACTCTACATCTTCTTGCTTGTTTTACACTCTATCTTCTCATGTATTTTCTTCTTGATCATTACTGTTTTTTTGTGATTAGTGTTTAGTAACTACATGTATTCATGTGTGCCATTTCGCAATTACCAGCACATTGGCATAATGCTCTGCAAGGTAACCCAGCATCCCGGCATCTACACTTTCTCGAACAGAAGGGCTCAGCTTTGCAGCCACACTTGAGTTCTCTACAAACTTAAGCAGCCCTCTGGCAAGAGTGTCCATAAAGGTGTCCACGAATCAGCGACTTTAATTTATTTGTCAGGAGATGGTAGAGATTGCATAGCTTTCAGGCTTCTGGACCAAATGCTAGATTGGCTAACTTTTTTTGGCACCCCTTAGGATGCATTCAGATCACCCAAGGGACATTTGTACCAAATTTCATGCTTTTATGAGATTATTTTTTATGAGTGTCTTTTGCATCATCTGTCAAGACTGTACACAGCCATTTTCAATTTAGTCAATAACTCACTTCCTGTTTCAGATAATTTCAGGCACCCCTTCTAGGATGTCTTAGGATGACCCAAGGGACATGTATGCCATTATGAGATTCTTTAGTTGTCTTTTGAGTCAATCGACAACACTGTAGGCGGTCATTTTCAATTTTGTCAATGACTCACTTCCTGTTTAAGATTTTTTTGGGCACCCCTTCTGGGATGTCTTGGGATGACCCAAGGGACATGTATGCCAAATTGTATGCTTTTATGAGATTCTTTAGTTGTATTTTGAGTCAATAGATAACACTGTAGGCGGCCATTTTCAATTTTGTCAATAACTCAGTTCCTGCTTAAGATTTCTTTGGGCACCCCTTCTAGGATGTCTTAGGATGACCAAAAAGACATGTGTGCCAAATTGTATGCTTTTATGAGATTCTTTAGTTGTCTTTTGAGTCAATCGACAACACTAGGCGGCCATTTTCAATTTAGTCAATAACTCACTTCCTGTTTCAGATTCCTTTGGGCACCCCTTCTAGGATGTCTTAGGATGACCCAAGGGACATATGTGCCAAATTTTATGCTTTTTGGAGATTCTTTTGGTGTCTTTTGAGTCAACGGTCAACAGTTTAGGTGGCCATTTTGAATTTTGTCCATAAGTCACTTCCTGTTTAAGATTTTTTTGGGCACCCCTTCTAGGATGTTTTAGGATGACCCAAGGGACATCTGTATCAAATTTCATGCTTTTATCCGCCGCGTAACGATTTGGCCATTTTTTGTGCTTAGTACCCCCTACTATAACCATTATTTTATACTTTGGCTATTCAAAAATAGCAGATATACAAGCTCGTAGCGTGGCACGAGTGCCGCGCTATGAGCTTGTAGATGTGCTTTTTTTTTAAAGCGAACATTTGTAGCTCAAATCTTTGCTTCTGGGGGGTCCCTGGAACAACATATTTTGAGATGAGGGTCGGCGGCCAAATACATATAATTTTGGGGGTCCTTGACATGAAAACGTTTGAGAACCACTGATATATATAGAAACATACGTTTTTCAGAAACCTGTTAGGATTTAGAAGACATTTGTAGATGCGTTTCCGGATTGAATGGGATAAATGGAGAGGAGAGCAGAGCAGATTCAGAACAGGGTAGAGGAAAGGAGAGTGTAAATTTGACTTTGTGAGTCTTCGCACAGACAGATGCGGACTTGTCCCCATTCAATGAAAACAGCTAGAATGTGTTCATATTAATGTTAATAGAAGAACGGGGGTCATGGGTCATGTCAGAACACATTCTCCATTAGAAACACTTCAACTGTGCTTGCTCTTGTCTCACATGCATATACCAGGTGACACTTGAAAATTGTGTCATATTCCTGAAAGGATGTACAGTAGCGACTTGTCTGTCTGTCGGCCCTTCTCTGAAATTACAAAAACATTCCCTTCCAATGCATGTGCACATGTGCACATGTGCACGCACGCACACACAGACACGCATACAGCAAGAAGGGGTGACATCTACTAAATATACAATGCAACTATCAGCATTACGTTATTACAAAGAGAAAATAAGTTATCTATCAATTACAGACCAAGTAACCAAGTAAAACAGTTCAGTCGCAGGACAGCAGAACCACTTTTGCTGGACATTGTGGGACGGAATGTGTGAGGGAAATTATAAATCAATTATTAACAATAATTGTTCAACTATTATTAAAAGCCTTGATTTCATATTCAATGGTGTATATACAGTAACAGATTTTGTTCTTAATCGTCTATTAAGTATCTATTACAGGTACATACTCTTTTAGTAGTCTACATCGGTGTAAAACTCCTGGTATGTGCAGCTGTAGTTCACCTTCACTTATATTAAGATCAACGTTACTACGGTTCCTCCCTGTTGAAGACATGTCTAAGACAAAATATACCAAAGTATTTATTCATGTTTGATGTAATTGCACGCTTGAGCGGGTGCTGTCCATTCTGTTATGACAGGATGTCTTGCCACTGAGATCTCTCTTACCTGTGGCAACAGAAAACAGAACTCATTATAAACCTGGTCCGTGTTCAGTTTGCTGCTCATGATAAGAGCTTCAGCACACCGTGCCACACCTGCACATAGATTTATGACACATGTTAGAGACTCTCTCTCTCGGGACCACATCACATCACCAATGAAGAGGGGACGTGAAGGGCAGGGGTGGCGCTACTGTCTGACATGGTCTCCCACAAGAGGAGAAGAATGGCTGGACATGTACTGCAACTGCCAAGAAAGCGACCAGCAAGTGTGGCAATGGACTGGGTGCCAGAGCCCGGCAAAAGGAGGAGAGGGAGGCCAAAGAAGACCTGGAGACATACGTTCAAGGAAGACCGAAACGAGATGGGGGCGTCAGCTGGCATGGAGGGTCGCCAGGGACCGGAGCAGATGGAGGGGACTTGTCGCCCAATGTTCCAATAGAAACGGGAGGAACTAAGTCTAAGTGGGTGCCAGTCTATGACGTCAGTCATCTATGACGTCAGTACTGTGACAGCGATAAACGTCACACATTGGCCAATCTGCATAGCCCCACGCACGCACGCACGCACGCACGCACGCACGCACGCACGCACGCACGCACGCACGCACGCACGCACACGCACACGCACACACACACACACACACACACACACACACACACACACACACACACACACACACACACACAGTCTGTTACCATGACAACTACCTATACACACAACAAACAGTGGGTTGGGAAGGTAAAGATGATTGACAGTTAGCAACTCTGACATCATCATTGTTTACATTTCCCCCGACAACCCTAACCCTAGGAAGAGAAAAAACACTGAAAGATGGTCCTGTAATTTTGTCTCTTTCTTTCGTTCAGTGGTGGACAGTAACTAAGTACATACTTGAGTAGCTACTGTACTTTTTTTGAGTTTTTTTTTCTTTCACTGCACAACATTTTACATAGAAATATTGTACTTTTGAATCTAATACATTTCTAGGAGAGAACTCTTGGGCCAAACTCATGCCATATTTCAAATATAGTGAAATCTACAAGAGAGCTTGTATATCTGCTATTTTCACTATTTTCGAAAATGGCAGATTTGTTTTCTTTCTTTCTTTTTAAATGTTAAAAATGTCAATACAGCAATGCATTGATATTAAAAAGACAATGTACTTCATAATTTGTACTTTTGAATACTTTAGTATTTACTTGAGTTTATACTTTGTCCACCACTTTCTGATTTTGTTTTTTATTGTCTTGCCTTTATTGTATTTCCTTCTTTCTGCGTCTGTAAGAACGTTGGGCCAGGGAGGTGGAGATGGAGAGACAGAGGGATGATAGATGGAGGGATGATAGATGGGGGGGAGAGAGGGGGGGCAGCGAGCTGTTTAGGAGCTAATAGCTCTAAAACCCTAAGACACCTGGAGATACAGGAACCGCCTGAGGGGGCACACACACACACACACACACACACACACACACACACGCACACGCACACGCACGTACGCATGCACGCACGCACGTCACATAAACACATGCAAGACTACCACACATAACACACACATACAACTCTAACAGACATACACACGCATATCACATGCACATCCGACTCTCTACACAAAGACATGCAAACGCATTCACATGCACATGCTCACGCACACATATCACACGCACATCCGACTCTCTACACAAAAACATGCAAACGCATTCACACGCACGCACGCACGCACGCACGCACGCACGCACGCACGCACGCACGCACGCACACACACACACACACACACACACACACACACACACACACACACACACACACACACACACACACGCACACGCACACGCACACACACACACACACACACACACACACACGTCAACACTTCAGGTGTGACAGAAAACAGGCTGTCAGGGAAGCTCAGTGGATCAAAGAGACAGTGCGACAAGATGACTGACAAAGCAACACTTGGACCAGACTGTAATCTCTTTAAAACCAGACTAAACGATAGACCACAATCTCTTTAACACCAGATTAAACAATAGAATAATCTCATTAAAATCAGATCAACAGGCAACAGATCTCTTTAAGATCAGACTAAATAAAACAGAATCTGTTGAAGATCAGACTAAACAATAAACGTACTTGAATCTTTATCTCTTATTTCCTTATTTATAATTAGGCACCTTCGAACAACTGCTGTTGTTCTTTTCATTTTGTATATCATTATCAATTCACCCCCATGTGTACTGTTACTGTAGTCCCTGTTACTGATCTCCACAGTTGTTCCGTGGAGGGTGTATACCAGTGATTCTCTAACTTTTTCATGTCAAGGACCCCCAAATTCATATGTATTTGGGGAAATTCCGTTGTCATAGCAGCACCGCAGTAAGGATGAGTAAGTACAGAATAGTAAGACAACAAAACCTAATATAACAATAAAATATAAAAGAAAAGTTTAAGGATGACTCACTTAGATTCACTTAGAATCTGCCTGTGGCACTCTGCGCCTCGGCTGGTCAGGTGTGCATGGCCAAGTTTATAGGCCACCAGAAGATAGAAATAGAGGTAACATGTGCATTCTATCATCAATAAAAACAGCATATATAATGAATGAATAGACTTAAGACTGAATGGACATAAACAAATGTAATCCTAACAAAAATAATTCTAAAGAGGTCGGTGGCCGTTTAATGACATTCCATTCCTTGTCTTATAATAAATCATTAGAGGATACCTACGTTTCTGTTGTAATTGTTTAAATGACTTAAAAATGCCCCCATCAAATATTTGATCTGAGAAGTCCCTTCTCCACCCACTCGCTAGCATCCCGCCCCATCCCTGCACTCGCTAGCATCCACACACACACACACACACACACACACACACACACACACACACACACACACACACACACACACACACACACACACACACACACACACACACACACACACACACACACACACACACACACACACACACACACAGCAAAGGAGCGCACTTTGCTAGCTATTTCACTGTGCAGCTTCCCAACAAATATACTGCCATAGTGCTCCTGAGCAAGGCGGTGATCCCCCAAACACATTATGTCAGCTGTGCAATGTTTCATTCCACCTGTCCAGGTAGTGTTGCACTAAATCTAATTTGGTGGTAATAAATTGTCATGGACACCGCAAGTGTCCCCCTAACAAGGTCTGGATCAGATAAGAGTGGACACTCCCCTTCCCCCTCAAACCATCTCCATCCCTCTCGCCTGACCCCCAGCACCCGGCAAGAAGGACATGTGAAAAATAATGACATATTTGAACACACACACCAGTCTGTAAATTCACTGTCAGACAGACAGACAGACAGACAGACAGACAGACAGACAGACAGACAGACAGACAGACAGACAGACAGTGTTCTGAGCTTATGCAGTACAGTATGTTGTGTGTGTGTGCAGGAGAGATAATAACAGGTATTTAAAGAGAGGATGAAGATTAGCTGGTTGTGACATGTAGCTTCAAACGACTGACTAAAATAACATAAGTTACTGACACATGGATAGACAGACAGACAGAGACAGGAATTAATGGCTCTGAGCTGCAGAGAGACAAGTCTATGACCAAACGGTTGTCGCTTTCCGTCCTGCCTATGAAAGTGACGGCAGACAGTAAAACTGTGGTTGTACTGGTTTGCACTGGGTGGTTCTAAAGATGTTCCTTTAATCTGTGTCAAACCCAGCCCAAATACACATCTCTCTCTCCCTGTGTGTGTGTGTGTGTGTGTGCGTGCGTGCGTGCGTGCGTGCGTGCGTGCGTGCGTGCGTGCGTGCGTGCGTGCGTGCGTGCGTGCGTGCGCGAGCGAGAGAGTTTGTCCCTCTATCATTAAGGTCAGAAAGAATGTTGAAACTTAAGTTTGTCATTTGTCTGTCTGTCCGTCAAAATACAACAATATGGGCTATCTCTCTAAAATAGCTTTTCTGATACATGACATAATAATATATAATATTTATGGATTTAATAGCTGAAGATTTCTTTGTTCAAAACAAGCTACACACTGCCCTCTAGTGGTTAGTGATATAAAATCTTGTATGGAACAAACCATTATCAAACATATCACACACTGCTCTCTAGTGGTTGTTAGCATTCTGGAGATTTCATATTTTTAACTGCATATTTTACCTTTTGGTACCGTTGTTTTTTTTGTCTACATATTTAAACTGTCAATAAAATATTCAATCATCCATCAATCAATCAATCAATCAATCAATCAATTTTAAGCTATTATTCCACATGTCATATTCTACTGCATGAGGATACTATTCAAAGCTGTTGTTGTAGGGCTATGCTCTATTTGTATAATTCTGATACACTATATATATATATATATATATATATATATATATATATATATATATATATATATATATATATATATATATATACACACACACACACACACACACACACACACACACACACACACACACACACACACACACACACACACACACACACACACACACACACACACACACACACACACACACACACAGATGTTTATTATCTGAATGGTTGATTGTTGGTTGGCAGACATACATAGATAAAACAACAAGGTGTGTGAGCTGCACCGTTTCTCTCCAGGGTGTAATTTTCACCTTTTTGTTGGAAACAAACGCAGCGTTAAAAACACCTCTAGTGCTAGAAATAGCAGCTCACAGAGAGCTGCTCTCTGTTCCACACCTGGTACTATAACCTATTATTATAATGCATCATAATGTTTTATATCGTTGCTGTCGACAGAACCCTTGTATCTCCGTACTTCAACTTTTTCCGTTTATCCGTAAATTAATGCCCTACTTCATCATACAAGACAGTGTCGCACACGTTGTGAGCTTGTAGATCTGCTATTTTCACTAGTTTAAATTGTTTATAAAAAAAATTCATAAAAAAGGAACGGTTTTGAACAAGGTTTCCATCCGACAGGACAATATACAGCAGTGGTTCTCAAACTTTTTCATGCTAAGGACCCCCAAATTAATATGTATTTGGCCGCGGAAATATTTTGGGACCCCCAAAAGAGAAGATTTATCAAAGATTTTCAAGAATTGCAGATCTACAAGCTCGCAGCGCGGCACAAAGTGACGCGCTGTGAGCTTGTAGATCTGCAATCTTTTAATAGCCAAAGTATAAAATATGGTTAAAGTGGTTATAATGATTGTGATACTATTAACTAATTATGCTGGGGACCCCCTGGAAACACCCCAAGGACCCCTGGGGGTCCCCGGATCCCACTTTGAGAACCAATGATATACAGTATAGGCCAGTGGTTCCCAAATTGGATCGAGGTCCCCAAATTATTTTGGGGGGTCCCCAGATGATTAGCTTAATGTGCAATATTGTTTTCTCACTCAACAGTAAACAAACCAAAATACAGTATAAGTGTATACAGGGTATCTGCACATTTCTTAAGTTACAATTTTATATATTTTAAGATCTTTTAACACCAAATTGGCCAAATTGTCAAATATTACGTAAGAAAGAGGCAAACTATTGTGAAAATAGACGCTCTACATGCTCCCACAGGTTTTTCTTTTAAATGACTATGGCTTGTGAAGTGATGCTGCAGCTTTGAAGTCTTCATTGATTCATGTTAATGTGTATTTTTTAGACATTTACATAAAATCTAAAAAAGGTAATAGTCCCTGATCCCCTGTTGCTGTATGTGGTTGCATTATACCATGTTGCATGTGCTCATAGTGCATTATAGTCGTTGCTTTCATAAGTGTTACTGCACCATATACCTATATGGCCTACATACATACATACATACATATTTATATAAATAAATACAAATACAAATCTTGCCTAGGCCACCAAACTAGTAAGGGCCAGCTCTGTCTTTAACATTACCAAATCACTTTAGGTAGCACCTTACCAGCATGCTGTTGCTGTTGTCTGCCCACATCTGGACTATGGGTCTGTGGTGGTGAGGCTGTGGTCATCATTGGCTCTTTCAGGCTTCTACGCTTCTTAACATCATCTCTGTGGAAAATGGACAGAAGATATTGTTTTTGTGAGGTGCTAGGCCAGGATGAACATAGTGTGCATAGTTATATTTAGGTTTACATTCACTTATAGGTAAAGTAGGCTACATTCACGCCTAATGCAACACATCATATCATTATTTCCATCATAAATAGACTGTATGGGGACTAGCTCTGGTCCATAGCGTTAGAAGGAGTTCTGCTTCTAAGGCTATGGACCAGAGCTATATGGGGACTACATGCAAAACTATCACAGTAGGCCTAAATCGAAAGAAATCATTGCAAAAACTATCTCTCTCCCGCACACGAGCACGCGCACAAGCTCTCCACGCATTTGTGGTGCTGAAACAATCATTCAGCAGTGGGTTCTGAATTATGCTCATTGCTCAAGGTACAAAGCAACATAATTGCCTTACCTTCAGATAGAATAACTTCTTTCTTGACTATTATGTGCACGCAAAGTCGTTCATTTGATCTGTAATAATAAGTGTACCTGCTGTAAATGAGCGGGACTGGGACACTTCTCTTCCTCATAGATCTGAAACATCCGCACCTGACGACAATCTCCCTGATTATGACACCAAAAACATTACATAGTGAACTGTGTTTATGTGCTGTGATTGTTTTTCTCCAGTGGTGGAAAAAAAGTATTCAAATTTTTTACTAAAATATACTATAACAATCTTTTGAAAGTAGCATATGTTTATAGGACCGAAGTGGGTAATGTATGTATCGTAATAATAATCAAAATCTTCAAAGTAACTAGTAACTAAGTTTTCAAATAAATGTAGTAAAGTACAATATTTGGAGCTGAGATGTAGTGGAGTAGAAGTACAAGTATTGGAAATTAGAAATACTCCAGTAAAGTACAAAAGCCTTAAAATAGTACTGAAGTACAGTACTTAAGTAAATGTACTTAGTTACTTTCCACCACTGCTCATATCATATTTTGTTTGGCAGCTGATGTCCAGCGCTGGGCACTGCATCAATGTGTGTGTGTGTGTGTGTGTGTGTGTGTGTGTGTGTGTGGGGGCACATATAAATCTAATCGCAACTATTTATATTTATACACATTGATATACGGTATCAGTGTTTATCTTTTAACCTTTTTTGTACCTGTATAGATTTTTTGTATCTTTCAGTAAATAGTAGGCCTATATATAGAAAATAAGACAAATATTTTAAAAAGCCTACTTGTCTTCTTAATCATTTGGTGCCCCTCCATGACTGTGCCTGTAAGACATTTCTGTCATGTTACTCTCCCAGAAGGAAGTGTTCCAAATCCTCCCTTTCAGTAGTTAGCACAATCACTCTTGACATTAGTTGCTCACATTACTGTCTGTTGTATAGGAAGGAATGTCAATAGCATTAATCAAAAGACAACAAATACTGAACTGCAATAGGCTATAATATAAGCCCTTAATATCCTAAATAAATTCCCTTTGTTGTGATAAATGTAGACAGCATGTAACATGAGTTAATGTGAGGTGAGGTAAAGTTAGCCCCAAAAGAGACATTATTGAAAATGACATTTATTATTATATTTTATTAGAGTCCAGTGACACAGGGTGTAAAGCCAAAAATACAGCTATTAAAGAAAAAAAGAAACAGAGAAAATGATACAGGTTACAGAAAAGATCTTGCTTGAGCGTGTACCATATGATAAAGGCTAAATCCTTGCCGGGATCGAATCCGACCCGACACTGCTGCCATCCCCTCTCCCCCTCCTCCCTTCCTGTCTCTCTACTGTCAATGTCAGAAAATGTTCAAAACATAAACTAAAAGAAATCACGAAAAACACGTTATGATTACTTGGCCTGTAAATTCTGTGATTTATGCTCAGTTTCACATCTTAGAAAATAAATCCAAAACATTTACTTCTGGGTTTAAACTCCCACACTAAAAGGAGCCCATTTGAAGGTGTAATATATTACTCTCCACTACAGAGTTAAGCTTATGAAAAGAGTGTCTGTTTAAAATCCTCAGACTGGCAGAGAGCAAGGTCATGGGTTCAATCCCCTGCCACGCATGGGGTGTATCTGTCTGTCTGTCCATGGGCAAAATAAATCAAGAATGAATAGACAGATTTTCATGAAACTTGGTCAAAATTGGTCATATCTCAGGAACGGAGAGACGTAGAACAGGTAGGTGCAGGCAGGGTGCCTCGCAGGGGGTGGGACTTAGCTGTGTCTGCCATTGGCGGACCCTCACAATCGTTGTTTAGAGCCAGCAATTTCCTGTAAAACGAAATGATTTGTGTTACTGTATATTAACCTGATTCAGATGCTATCAATACACTGAATGGGACATTATCATGTTGCATCACATTATATATATATTACACCATGTCATGTCCCATGATACCCATTACAATATGTTGTCACATGATTCCCATTACACACATCGTCGCTGTAGGGTGGAAACCTTGTATATCCAAAAATGGAAACAAACAACAAAAAACTGTTGATCTACAAGCTCACAATGCGTCACATCACAACACGTTGTGAGCTTGTAGATAAACTATTTTTGCAACTTTTGTGTGACACTGTAGTATGATCAAAACCATAAAACGCTGAAATGTGGAGATACAAGGTTTCTGTCCAACAGCAGCGATATGTTAACCAGATATATAAACAGGGGTGCACATAACTGGTGTGCAGGTGCGCATGCATCGTCAAAATGCATGCTGCGCGGCACATCAGACGAAGGGAAGCGCTCTCGCGTACCAACAGCTGGGACCACTGGGACAGGAATTTACTTCCTGAAGCCACACTTACACAATCACGCTAAAGCACGCGTCGGCCCCATACGCGCCCCATACACAGCCATTAGGCGGAGGGGGAGGGGACGCATGCTGCACGTGATTGTGTGAGTGTGGCCTCGAATCCTGACACACAGACACAGTCAGTCGCGCGACTCGCACGCAGCAAGCTGCTGGCTGTGTTACAGGCACTCGTCACCGATGATGAACGCATCGTGATGGTGCAAAATATGCTGTGAACATCCCAATCTGGCGGGTAAAATCAGCGCCTTTTATACAGGGACAAAGAATTTCAGTCACCCAGCTTTTGATAAGCATGAGAAAAGCAAAGAGCACATCAACATAGTGCAAACAATTGATAACAGGAGCAGGCAAGTTATCCATGTATCCCTCTTTTATCCATCCTGCGAGACGTATCGCGGCAAAATGTATTTATTTATTTATTTGGTGCGCACCAAGTAACATATCCAGGTTCTCCCCTGAGAACTAGACCAAAAAAAGTTATGTGCACCCCTGTATATAAACCACAGTACAATGTGAATATTTTGGTGGCATCTCTGCTTCCGCAGCAGCCTGGCAGAGGAAAGAAGAACCTCACCTGAACCCTCTGCCTGTGTGATAAACTTCTGCAGTGCGTCTCTCTGGCATCAACCTCGCGGACAAACATCACCTGACACAGGTCACACAGGTATCCCGTGGCACAGCGGATAAACTCCGTTCCTGTAGCAACAAAAAACATTCAAGACTGGTAAAGACACATTCAGGGGAAGGACTTTATAATCTGTCCCTTCAAAGATCGGTTAACCACTATCAACCTGGCGTCCCCATTTTGGGCATGTCACAATACTGTAGGTGAACATTTTCCAAAAATGTTAAAAAATTGCTGATCTATAAAGGTCACAATGCGTCACATTGCGGTGCATTGTGAGCTTGTAGATGGCTATTTTTGAAATCGTACGATGAAGTATAAAACAAGGTAAGTGGTTAAAAGGCTATTCAAATACTACTTTCTCGTCTTTGTTAATGAATAAACAAATGATCTATAAACAGTATATTTCCTAGTTATAATAATCCTGACAGTTTATTATTGTTGGGCTATCAGGGCACCACACACTGTGGAAAAATTAATTAAATTTCAGAATCTGTATTAAATGGCCTTGTTCTTACCAACTGCATCAGACAACTGATCTGGATCAGTACTGTCGTCTACAGAATCTGGCGTCTCTCCTACGAGCCCCTCGTCTTTCTCCTTAGCCTCCATCTCTGCTGTTGCATCACTCTTCTTGCCTAAGTCCATTTCATTCTTTGGTGCTTGTTCAGTTTCTGTCTCTGGAACTGTTGGAGGTTTGTCCTCATCACTCTTCTTCAGTAGTGGAGTCGTAACATCTCCATGTCCCTGTTCAACCTCCATCTTTATCTCCTCACCTTTTGGTGTCTCTGTGCTACCATCTGTCGTTTTCTCCTCGCCCTCTGGGGTCTCTGTGCTAGCCTTGGTCTTTAACTCCTCACCCTCTGGTGTCTCTGTGCTAGCCTTGGTCTTTAACTCCTCACCCTCTGCTGTCTCTGTGCTAGCCTTGGTCTTTAACTCCTCACCCTCTGGTGTCTCTGTGCTAGCCTTGGTCTTTAACTCCTCACCCTCTGGTGTCTCTGTGCTAGCCTTGGTGGTCATCTCCACACACTCTGGTGTCTCTGTGCTAGCCTTGGTCTTTATCTCCTCACCCTCTGGTGTCTCTGTGCTAGCCTTGGTCTTTATCTCCTCACCCTCTGGTGTCTCTGTGCTAGCCTTGGTGGTCATCTCCACACACTCTGGTGTCTCTGTGCTAGCCTTGGTCTTTATCTCCTCACCCTCTGGTGTCTCTGTGCTAGCCTTGGTGGTCATCTCCACACACTCTGGTGTCTCTGTGCTAGCCTTGGTCTTTAACTCCTCACCCTCTGGTGTCTCTGTGCTAGCCTCGGTCTTTATCTCCTCACACTCTGGTGTTTCTGCCGTCTTTACCGCCTCAGCCTCTGGTGTCTCTGTGCTAGCCTCTGTCGTCATCTCCTCACACTCTGGTGTCTCTTTGCTAGCCTTAGTCTTTCTGGTTGTAGTTTTTCTAGCTGCTGCCTTCCTCACTGGGGGCCGCCTCCTCCTCGTAACAGCTCCAGGTCCCTGTTCAACCTCCATCTTTATCTCTTCACACTCTGGTGTCCCTGTGCTAGGCTCTGTCGTTACCTCCTCGCCCTCTGGTGTCTCTGTGCTAGCCTTGGTCTTTATCTCCTCACACTCTGGTGTCTCTGTGCTAGCCTCTGTCTTCATCTCC
This sequence comes from Gymnoscopelus braueri, assembly GCF_963280865.1. Taxonomy (NCBI): domain Eukaryota; kingdom Metazoa; phylum Chordata; class Actinopteri; order Myctophiformes; family Myctophidae; genus Gymnoscopelus; species Gymnoscopelus braueri. Next base: position 8,029,174 of record NC_137622.1, on the reverse strand, counting down.
TCACCCTCTGGTGTTTCTACCGTCTTTACCTCCTCGTCCTCTGGTGTCCCTGTGCTAGCCTTGGTCTTTATCTCCTCACACTCTGGTGTCTCTGTGCTAGCCTTGGTCTTTATCTCCTCACACTCTGGTGTCTCTGTGCTAGCCTCTGTCTTCATCTCCTCACCCTCTGGTGTTTCTGCCGTCTTTACCTCCTCGTCCACTGGTGTCTCTGTGCTAGCCTTGGTCTTTATCTCCTCACACTCTGGTGTCTCTGTGCTAGCCTTGGTCTTTATCTCCTCACACTCTGGTGTTTCTGCCGTCTTTACCGCCTCAGCCTCTGGTGTCTCTGTGCTAAACTCTGTCGTCATCTCCTCACACTCTGGTGTCTCTTTGCTAGCCTTAGTCTTTCTGGTTGTAGTTTTTCTAGCTGCTGCCTTCCTCACTGGGGGCCGCCTCCTCCTCGTAACAGCTCCAGGTCCCTGTTCAACCTCCATCTTTATCTCTTCACACTCTGGTGTCCCTGTGCTAGGCTCTGTCGTTACCTCCTCGCCCTCTGGTGTCTCTGTGCTAGCCTCTGTCTTCATCTCCTCACCCTCTGGTGTTTCTGCCGTCTTTACCTCCTCGTCCTCTGGTGTCCCTGTGCTAGCCTTGGTCTTTATCTCCTCACAAACTGGTGTCTCTGTTCTAGCCTTGGTCTTTATCTCCTCACACTCTGGAGTTTCTGCCGTCTTTATCTCCTCACACTCTGGTGTCTCTGTGCTAGCCTCTGTCTTTACCTCCTCACCCTCTGGTGTCTCTGTTCTAGCCTTGGTCTTTATCTCCTCACACTCTGGTGTCTCTGTGCTAGCCTCTGTCTTTACCTCCTCACCCTCTGGTGTCTCTGTTCTAGCCTTGGTCTTTATCTCCTCACCCTCTGGTATATCTGTGCTAGCCCCTGTCTTTAACTCCTCACACTCTGGTGTCTCTTTGCTAGCCTTAGTCTTTCTGGTTATAGTTTTTCTAGCTGCTGCCTTTCTCACTGGGGGCCGCCTACTCCTCGTAACAGCTCCAGATCCCTGTTCAACCTCCATCTTTATCTCTTCACCCTCTGGTGTCTCTATGCTAGCCTTGGTCTTTATCTCCTCACACTCTGGTGGCTCTGTGCTAGCCTTGGTCTTTATCTCCTCACCCTCTGGTGTCTCTGTGCTAGCCTTAGTCTTTATCTCCTCACCCTCTGGTGTCTCTGTGCTAGCCTTAGTCTTTATCTCCTCACCCTCTGGTGTCTCTGTGCTAGCCTTAGTCTTTATCTCCTCACCCTCTGGTGTCTCTGTGCTAGCCTCTGTCTTTAACTCCTCACACTCTTGTGTCTCTCTGCTAGCCTCTGTCTTTATCTCCTCACACTCTGGTGTCTCTTCGCTATCCTTAGTCTTTCTGGTTGTAGTTTTCCTAGCTGCTGCCTTCCTCACTGGGGCCCTCCTCCTCCTCTGGCCTCGTCTCCTGGTGACTCGCACCGGGCCTGGTGGCTCGTTGCTCATGTCTTCAGATGAATTGTCAGCCTGGTCATGTGTCGAGTCTACTGCTTCAATAGCAGGCATCAGGGTGGAAGCCGCAGTTTCGGCTACTGTTTCGGCTACGGTGTCAGTTGCCGTTTCAGCTGTAGATTGTGCTACAGGTTCAGATGTAGATTCAGACGCTGTTTCAGGTGTATGTTTAGCATCTGTTTCAGCTATAATTTTAGCTGTAGTTAGGGGGTGAAGTAAAACTACAGGTCTGTTTTTAGCTACACCTTTAGCTGTAGTTTTAGCTACACTTTTAGCCGTAATTTCAGGTGTAGGTTCAGCTGTATTTCCAGCCACTGTTTCAGCTACAGTTTCAGGCTCGCTGGACTTCATGTCTGCAGCTGAATCACCCTTCTCCAAGTCTACTTTATTGTCCTTCTCTGGTGACTGTTCGGTTTCTGTCTCTGGAGCTGTGTCACTCTTACTCGTCGCAAAATCTCCATGTTCCTGTTGAACGTCCATCTTTATCTCCTCACACTCTGGTGTCTCTGTGCTAGCCTTGGTCTTTATCTCTTCAGACTCTAGTGTCTCTGTGCTAGCCTTGGTCTTTATCTCTTCAGACTCTGGTGTCTCTGTGCTAGTCTCGGTCTTTCCGGTAGGGGTTGGTGCTTTCTTCAGTGAGATACTCCTCATCCTCTGGCTTTGTCTCCTGGTGACACGCACTGGGCTTGGCGGTTCGTTGCCCAAGTCTTCACAAGTGTCTGAAGACACAGCTTCAATAGCAGCCATCAGGGAGCAACCCTCTTTAGGTTTTGTTTCAACTGTATTTTTGCCCGCTGAGACAGCTTTCTTGCCGTTCGTTTTCCTCTTTTTCCTCTTTTGCCTCCTTCCTCTACGACCCTTCTTCAACATCTTCCCACCTTCCTGGCTTCTGTCATCAGTTTCATCCTTTGGTATGTACGGATAGATTTTACTCCTATATCACACACACAAACATACATGTAACATGTTTGTAAATATCAGGGCTATAGGGAGAACTGTTCACAAGGTAACCAGATAACCAGTTTGCAAATGTAGGGCTCCATGGGGTTTAAAAGGTAACCAGCTAAGAGTAATTGTAAGAGACTACCACAAGTTGGAAGTAGTTAAATACAAGAAAAATACTGAATAATAAAATTACAGGGGAGAACTGTAACAAGTGTAATTGATACAGTTCTTTGCTATCCAGTAAAAATAGTCAGTCATTCTACAGCACTGTTCAGTTTCCCAAACAGTGGGTCGGGACCCATCTTTGGGTCGCGGGTAAATATGTCCTTTTTTCAGTTTACCACATTTAAAAAAATATATATATATATAATATCAAAATAAATCACAACCTTTCATCAATTGAAAACAATTCTAACATTTTTCAAAATGTATTTATTATTTATTCCATAAATAAAATCAAGAAATCAAATAATTTCCATAAATAAATGAGAAGAAAAAACATTTAAGAAGTAGTGAAAATAGCAGATCTACACGTAAGCTTACAAGGTGGCACGAAGCGACGCGTTGTGAGCTTGTAGATCTGCTATTTTCACTAGTTTGGGTGCTGGGCAAACATCTAATTTCTCTTTTGGGTCTTGAACTAAAAAGTTTGGGAACCACTGGTCTACAGTAACAACAGTACTCACCCAGTCAGTCGTTTGTATTTCAATGATAGATTAGGTAGGTAGGTTTGTCCCATGAATCTCGTCTTGTCCTTGTCGGTGTACATCTCCTTGATAACAGTGGCCGCTACATCCGAACTGCACATCTCAATGAACACCTGGACACCCAAACAAACAGTCATTTGCTCGTTTATTGGTCAGGGATAATACAATTAGACATCGTTACAGTACATATTAAGAGCATGAAGAAGCATACTCTATTATTCATTGAGGTTGCAACGCAACATCATTAACTCTTTGACTGCCAATGTCATATTTTGCAAGACTCGGATACGTCTTTTAAAGCGATCGATCATACTGGAGATAAATATTGTAGGATTTTTCAAAAGTTAGTGAAAACACTCGAAAATCGCTGGCAGTGGCTTGGCAAATTATGTTCCATTTCTGACAGTCAAAGAGTTAAACATTTCTTCCAATGTATTTCAACACACACACACACACACACTTCTAACCTCCTGTTTGGGAACTATGTAGGAGAATCTGGCAACGGGACCGAAGGTATTGACCATATCCAGGAAGGTATCCAAAAATGTATACGGCACTCTCCCAAAGTACAGGACCCGACTCTGAAAAATAACATTAACAATAACTATTAAAATAATAATGGCAATTTTAATATTACAATTATACCACTATTATAAATACAATACTACAATAATAGTAAAAAGATATACAATACGTTATTTATAATTTATTTAGATTTGTTTTCTCACCCGTTGTTTGTGAACTGATTTTTCTTGGAATTCACTGGATCCCTCTATGAAGACAAACAGTGTGTTAAACTCTAGTCTGTCTCAATGACCAGTCTGTTCAAATACTGTCTCAATGGCACCCTGAACTAGTGGCAAGCAAACGGACACTATGTGAGCTAACCCGGGGCAAAGCCAGGAACGGCAAGAAGCGCACCACCTACGTAGATGCACTGCAGCGTGACAGCTTAGTTAACAACACTGTAGAGCTCAAGGCCCTGATGCTAGATAAGAGTGTGGAGGACAGCAATTCAGGAGTCCCGAGGTGGTGTTGAGTGCTAGACCGCACTCTTGCATCGCATATCATCGTCCAGTCTGTTCAACTACAGTCTCAATGACCAGTCTGTTTAACTACTGTTTCAATGTCCAGTCTGTTCAATTACTGTCTCAATGTCCAGTCTGTTCAACTACTGTTTCAATGTCCAGTCTGTTCAATTACTGTCTCAATGTCCAGTCTGTTCAACTACTGTCTCAATGTCCAGTCTATTCAACTACTGTCTCAATGTCCAGTCTGTTCAACTACTGTCTCAATGTCCAGTCTATTCAACTATTGTCTCAATGTCCAGTCTGTTCAACTACTGTCTCAATGTCCAGTCTATTCAACTACTGTCTCAATGTCTAGTCTATTCAACTACTGTCTCAAAGTCCAGTCTATTCAATTGTCAGTCTAAATTGTCACGTCAAACATTTGCATACTTTTCTCAACAGTAGAGCGATCTATAATTGAGACAAGCAGAATCAGGAGCTGTAGAAACAGGTTGTAGCTATTCTGTGATCTGAATTGTAATACAGTGAGTTAGGGCAACTGTCAACGGAGATGCTATCATTCTGTAAAGTTGCCGATCTAGGATCTGATCTACTCTAGTGAGTTGGTAAAACTGTACAGGGAGCAGAGGTCATGCTAGGATTTTAAACTGCAGGTCACCGTGTCCGGAATGATTACAATTCAATTGGACATCTGATAAAAATGTGTCACCACATGAATGCCCAGTTTTATACTTTATCTTATGAGTGTCATGCAATAATGGCTGATCTACAAGCTTGTGATGTGTTGTGAGCTTGTAGATAGGATATTTTCACTATTTCTTTTTAAATATTGGAACATATTTGAAGAATTGATTTTCATTCCATGATGACTCAACTTACTTATTAGACATACTATACATAAACTGCACAGCCCAGGAATGCAGTGCAAAGCCAAATTGCACTGTTAATGTATTAACATGTACGGTGTTCCGGTATAGGTCCAATACTGGGCCTTTGCAGTGTAAAAAGCATTGTGTCCGTACAGGCTGATATCTGTAACATACCTGTCTCACTGTCTGTCTGCTGCACCTCGTCCAGTGTTATACAATTGTCCAAATTGAATGGGAACAATTCCTGTCAAAACGCACACACACAGTATCAATATATCAGTATATCAATACAATATCTATACATAGTATGTATAATGAAGTAATATTTGTTCTCTACCTCCTCCTCTTGTTTTCCTTGGTTCTCTCCTCCCTTCTCAATCTGTGGAGCTCCTGGTTTCTCCTCTGTCTTTATTTCCTTCTTCTCCTCCGGAGCTCCTGGTTTCTCCCCTGTCTTTCCTCCCTTCTCCATCTCTGGAGCTCCTGGTTTCTCCTCCGTCTTCTTTTCTCCCTTCTCCAACTCTGAAGCTCCTGGTTTCTCTTCTGTCTTTACTCCCTTCTCCCTCCCCGGAGCTCCTACTTTGTCCTCCGTCTCTTCTGTTTTGATTCCCTTCTTCTCTAGAGCTCCTAGTTTGTCCTCCCCCTTTTCTCTCTTCTCCATCTCTGGAGCTCCTGGTTTTTCCCCCTCCTTCTCTGGAGCTCCTAGTTTGTCCCCCGTCTTTGCTACCTCCTTCTGTGCCTTCGTCTTTCTGCTCGTTCTCCTTTTCTGAACCTTCTTCTTCGTGGAGGTTGGTTCGCTCTGTTTGTCCTGCTGTGAGGAGGAAGGAGCCTCCTTCTTGATCTCTGTAGGAGAAAAGTAAGTAAGAGAGAAGAACAAATACTCTCTTGTCTACTGGTACAAGGTGGCCTTTATCCTTACATCTTGTGTACAGGTACATAAGAGTAAAATGCTGTTTAATATGCCAGTGAAAGATTGCATAGAAAATAACTTTTGTTTAAATGAAAAGGTTACACAGTATGACCTTAAGAAGAGAACTGTTTTGACCATTGTCGTAGCACTTGAGGTGCTTGAAGGTGCTGTGCTACTGTGTCTACTTCTTCAATGGTTCATCTGTCTAATGTGCAGCATTGGTTCTCAAAGTGGGGTCCGGGGACCCCCAGGGGTCCTTGGAGGGGTACCAGGGGGTTCCCAGCAAAATTAGTTAATATAGTGTCACGTTTTTAACCACATATTTTATAGTTTGGCTATTCAAAAATGTCTTACTTGGCTTTTCTTTGTCAGGAGTGGAGTACCAGTATCTCCCCTCTCTCTCCTCTCTCTTCACCTTCTTGTGCGATGAGAAAGATGAGGTATTGAAGCTTCTCTTCCTGTCCTCTGACCGATTCATAGACGTAAACTTCCTAAACACACGCATGCGTGCACATGTAGAGTGTATAAAAAGACAGAACAGACTCTGTTTATGTTGATCGATTCACTGCTGGATTTATTCTCAACAGTTTCAAATTACACACACACACACAGACAAAATGTGTAGTCTAGAGTTGAAGTGTTAACAGATTGTCATTTCAGTGTGTTCAGATATTGTGTTGTGTTGATGAGTTGTGTTGTCTTGTGATGAGGTTTATTGTGTTGTGTTTTCTTGTGTTTAGGCGTGTTGTGTTTGACTATGTTGTGTTGAGCTGTGTTGTGTATATTGAGGTATGCTATGTCACGTTGTGTGTTGGTGTGTTATGTTGTGTTGAGGTAATCAACATTAACAGTGTGTTCTTGTGTATGTCCACATACCGCTTAGCAACTGTACCAACGGACGTCACCTACAAAACACACACACATTAAATTAATAAATTCTATAAGTCCTCCGTTCCTTTACTCCGTCTTTATTTGAGTAGCATGGAATCCTGGTGTAAATATTTTGCTGTCCATGATATGTTTCCAAAGTTTTCTAAACTTTGGAAATGTAGTATATTAAAATAGGTTTAATAATTTGGCTTAGTAATAGTGATAGTAGTGTAGAAAAAGTGATAGTAATAGTACTAACAGTAGTAATGGGCCTAATGATGGCAAGTTAACAACTGCACTATTTGTCTAATGATTGTTGTCTTAAGAGTTGACCAGTAGAGGAAAATACACTACCTTTCTCTCTCTCTCCTCTGATTCTCTGGCATCATCTCTGCTTGGACCTGCAGAAGAACACAATTAATTAATGTATGCGTGCGTGTGTGCACTAGAGGTCTTCACGGGTCGAAAATGATGGACCCGAACCCTAATGGGGCCGGTAAGCGCAGTCCCCAAACCCTAATGCATCTGTGAAAGTCGAACACTACTTTGCTTCTTTTTCTTTTGTTTGTTTTTTCTATCCATTTTGACTTAAATGTTTTCTTTGTTTGTAAAAAGGGTAGGCGTAATAAGCTATGGCTTCAGCCTATACCTTTTTGGTCAGACATGTGGTTATCTTTTCTTTATAATATATATTATTTTCCGCGATTTTCAGTTCGTGACGCAGCAACGGGTCACGCACGTGTTGGAGCTGTTGCAGCTAGGCAGACATCGAACACAGGCCTTGAACATACATAACTAAAAGTCTGGAAATACTTTGACTGTGCACATCCCCGAGTATGGACTAGTAGTATATTAAAGGGATATTTCACTTTCAAAAAAACTTTTGGTCATTTTATCGTCTACTCAGGCCTTTGTGAGCCCCCCAGACAGTTTTTAAGTTGCTCGATTCAGTATTTAGACATTTGATATTCATTTTATCAGACACGCCCCCTTCCTATACAAACCCATTGTAACTTCAAACTCCATTTTAACCATGTTAGATTCATCAAAAACACCAGTCCTTGGTTCTGGTGACTCACCCTGCCCCCCTAATACGCGAGGGGGCCGTGTTTTTTCAATAACTTTTTTCATTTATTTAAAATATTTTTTTTTGAAAATTGAAAAAATAAAATACAATAAAAAAATGTAATAAAATAAATGAAAAGAATAATCGAAAAAACACGGCCCCCTCACGCATTAGGAGGGCAGGGTGAGTCACCAGAACCAAGGACGGGTGTTTTCGACGAATCTAACATGGTTAAAATGGAGTTTGAAGTTACAATGGGTTTGTATAGGAAGGGGGCGTGTCTGATAAAATGAATATCAAATATATAAATAATTAATCGAGCAACTTAAAAACTGTCTGGGGGGCTCACAAAGGCCTGAGTAGATGATAAAATGACCAAAAGTTTTTTTGAAAGTGAAATATCCCTTTAAGGAAACCTTCGTCAGTCAGTCAGACAGACGGAAAAAACGTCTGTCCCACTCCCACCTGCTTCTCCTCAGCGGGTTGAGCAATTGATCTCAACTTGCACACGGATATTCACCATTAGCATATGCACAAAATGACGCCCGTTTTTCACTTTCCCAAGATGTAAGCTGTTTATTAGCGTTTTTGTGTAATCACCGGAGATTGCCAGTTCGGCCTATGGGATCTGTCGTCGTCATGGTTACAGACCCGGATATACTCTGTCACGGCCCCAACCAGTGGGCAGTCTTAGTAGACTTAGCTACGGGCTGTCAGCTCTTGGTACTAACAGTTTTAGAGTGTCGTTTACTCCGTCGGTCCACAACGACCTGCCTCACAGCTGCAGAGAAAAACGTGTCTGTGAATATTGACGTGGAACTGCGCCGTGTGTGTGTTGTAACTGTCGGAGCTAGGCAGAGATTGAGTCATAGGAACACACGTCTTGCCCATACATAACTCAAAAGTCTGCAAACACTTTGAGTGCGCACATCCCCGGGTATGGATGAGTACAGAATAAAAGACAAAATACAATATTAAAAAAGAAAAGTTACAAGAATGGTTTGATGTCAAACTCTTCGTTTAGACCATGAGGACCCATTGAATGTAAAATATTTCTCTTTGTAATAGACGGTGCTCCTGAAAGGCCTCCTCTGGGGGGCTTTTCCACCTTTTCAATGCCTACATAACATTTAAGCCTTTTGTCACAGATTTAACTTATATGTGATGTGTTTGTAAGGACCCATTCATTTTTGAAAAATATGCGCATGTAATAGTTAATTCCGTCTTTATTGTGCACCTTTACTCCGCTCTGGTGCAACTCGCTGGTTGTGCAGCTCAACACTCCCCTCCTTATGTTTTCAATGTTTCTCATATATTATGAATGATATTGTATTCAAAGACTGAAGTAGTTAACAGGGACTCACTAGTGGTGGGCGAGCAGGATGGTGAATGCCAGGACAGCCTCTGTTTGACTTCCCGCATCACCTTTGCTTTAATGTCTCGCTTTGTCCTGCTGGGCAGCTCCTGAATCCTAGAGTCACACACACACACACACACACACACTTATCAGCTGTAGTAGTAATAACCACAATAATAGTATTATTATTAGTACTAAAGGCGTTAATAATACAAAGATAGATTAGATAGAAAAACACAAAAAGAAAACACAAAAAGAAACTTACACTCTGGCAGAGTCAATACGACAGTCCCAGTCTGGGTACCTAAAACACACACACACACACACACACGGATCACATCCTAGATCAACCTCATTATATTCAAGCTAGTGATCCTAGAATAACAGAGCCTAGTAGTAATAAAGGTAATGGCATTATAGGATCTAGATTCTAGAAGAAACCAGTAGAGAAGTTGCTGAACTCACATTTTCAGGAGTTTAAGTTGTGCATCCGAATGGCCGGCCTCTGTGATGTGTCTGAACCAAGTCTGGAGGACGGAAAACCAATATTTATCAATGTGACAATACAAACAGATCAATGTAAACAAGAAGTATAATCTACAGTGGCTTTGTTTACCTTTCAGTGAATTGTTTATTACGTGACAATTTCCAACATTTGATTTCATTAACAGGTTTAATTCCAGCAGGTTCACCAGAGAGAGGCAGCATTAACAAACTGTTTTGTAACGGTTGTCACAGTAAGGGGTACTTGGGGGTTTAAACGGTTTCAGGATCAAGCCCCGTAATTAAAAGCTCACAGGTTCAAATCCTTCAGAGCTGCTGGGTCAAAGTAACCTGTAGCAATACATACAAGTCCCTCAACTACTTGTTCATTTAGTCACTGTGGATAAGAAAACATTGCTCTGATGAAGGCTCTTTGCCAAAATGCGTAAGGGTTCGTTTATTGGTGTGTGCCAACAAAATGGAAATGTGAGTACTTTGTCCTCCATTGATTTGAAATTGTCCCAGTCTCTGTGTACAGTCCTGTGACTGTCTCTCTATACTGTGTTGTCTCTCTCTAGCTACAGGCCACACTGCTTCTGGAGTATAAACAGAAACCGACAGACAAACCAGGGGCTGGTTGAAATGACTTCAAGTGTTCTCATATTTAATATTGAATATGTCTCATAGTCACAATGTACTGTAGCTCCATGTTTTATTGTGTTTATCAACTGAAATCCGACTTTAGAATAGTAGCACATGAAATAGACAGATTTCAACCCTGTTTTTTACACTAAATACATACAGTAAAAAAAGAAAAGAAAAAAAAATATTTTCCATAAGTCAATATAGATTTTTTTCCTTCACATTATTCATACCATATTGGATAACTGTGATACTGTATATTCAATATACAGCCATGTTGAAAGAACTACAACAAAAGGACGAACCAGAGGCGATTGCCATGGTGATGGAGGTTTTACTTACAGTCTCCTGGTTGATGATAACATGACACAGGGCACATGTGTATGGAAAATGTTTAGGTGCTTCTCCGTAGAAATCTCTAGCTGCACGTTTAGAGGGCGTCAGGACTTCTTTCTTCGGTTTGGTCGATGAACCGGCAGCATGCAGGGCTTGCTTCTGATAGGCAGATGAAACGGCAGCAGGCGGGGCTTGCTTCTGATAGGCCGATGAACCGGCAGCAGGCGGGGCTTGCTTCTGATAGGCTGATGAACCGGCAGGAGGCGGGGCGGTGCTAATAGAGGGCGTGGTGTAGGAAAAGGGTGGGGCAACGGGCGGGTAACTGGACCCATACGGCAGACCCATCCAGGGGAACGGTGGCCAGCCGAACGGTGGAACAGAGGTCGCGGGTAATGTGGGTAGAGTCATGAGGGGTACTGGGGTAGGTACTGGGGTAGGTAGCAGGGATTTTTTTGCTAAGCCAGGGGGAAGAGGCAACAGGGGTTCTTTAAAATGTTTACGTGATGAAGTTGATGAATGTTTGGCTGATGATGTTTTTGCGGGTGGCTGGGACGAGAGGAGAGGGGCTGTGGAAAACAACGGAACAGGCTGGGGCCAGGAACCACTGGAGCCAGGAAATGAGCTGGAGCTGGTCTGGTATGAAGAGTACCTGCTTGGGGGAGAATCTCTTTTTTTTTGCGGAGGAGGAGAGGAGCGCCTGCGTAGAGGCGACCTCCGACCTCTTCTTGGGCTGTAGTCACGTCTCGGGCTCGAGCCCCTTCGTTGGGACAAACTGGAATCACTCCTCGATGACGAACGCCGACGCCGAGATGAATGCTTACTTTCATCGTGATCTCTTGATGATGTTGCTGTGGATGGCTGGGACGAGGGGGGTGGATACGGGGTAAATAGCGGCTGAATTCCCTGCGGCATCCAGGAACCACTGGCACCAGGACCTGAACCGGTTTGGTATAAAGAGAACCTGCTTGGGGGAGAATCTCGTTGTTTTACCGGAGGAGAGCGCCTGCGGGGAGGCGACCTTCGACCTCTTCTGTAGGGGCTCGAGCCCCTTCGCTCCGACAAACTGGAATCACTTCTCGATGACGAGCGCCTACGTCGAGACGAGCGCTTACGCTCATCACGATCTCTTTTCGGCGATGAATGTCTGTATCTGGGCGAACCTGAGCGCCTTCTTCTGGGGCTCGAGTCCCATCTGGGGGACGAATCCCTTCTCGAGGGTGACCCCCTTCTCGGGGGTGACCCCCTTCTGGGGGGTGAACCCCTTCTGGGGCGTGAGGTTTTGGTCTGCTGTGATTCATTACTGGCCTGTTGTGCGACTAACTCACCAAGTGCTCCAGGCCGGGTGTTCTTAATGTGCATTAGGAGGTGAGGGAGGGTCTCTGCGGTGATGAGCTCTTCAGGCATCTCAGCCAGCAGAGCCAGGTCTTTCATCTCCAGACCACAGCCATTGAGGATGCTCATTGCTGCCGACAGCTTATTTGGAGGGTAGGACGTCATGTTTGCAAACTCCAAACTCCAGAGAGAAGGTATCTGAATGATAGTATGCTGTACACCAGGTCTGACGGTGCAGAGACGTTCTGATGTCCTTTGTTGCTGGAGACAAAACACAAGAGAATTCATCAGGCTACATTGTACATAACCTCCGCAGTTTATTTGTTTGTGATGAAATGAAAGAGAAGAGTAGCGTAGGTATAGTAGGTATTTTTAACTCAGTCAAGACGTGTAACGTCACAAATCTTGAAGTGCTACAGGATTTAAAGGGATAGTTCACCCCAAAAAATACTTTTTTTCCGATTAGTCACCCCATTCCCATGGAGACTTGAATTCATAATAATAATACATACGATTTATATAGCGCTTTTCTAGGTACTCAAAGTCGCTATGTCGCGTTTTTGTCGCATTCCTAAGCCAATAATTTGATGACCAGGAGACACAAAGGAGACTCTTTGTGTCTCCAACTGGAACCGCTGCCGGTCATCAAATTATTGGCTTAGGAATGCGACAAAAAACAAAAGAATCTATGGGGTGACTAATCGATAGAAAAAAAGTATTTTTGGGGTGAACTATCCCTTTAATAGCATTGGCATAAAATAGCAATGGCATAAAAACAGCCGAGCATAAGACCCAACTAGGGAAGAAAGTGTGTAACATAGCTGTGGTAGTAGGTGCAACTCAATAGTAATGTAGGTATAGTAGGTGTAAACGCAAGTGTAATAGTGGAACATAACTGCAGTAGGAATAATACAAGTGTATTGTAAGTGTTTTGTGGGGATGGTGCTTTCACCAAAAATACTTACAAATACAGTTTCTGATCAATAATCATCAGTAAAATACCTATACAATATGTAATGGGAGCTAGAACAGTCAGGTAAGTTCAGAACATTACATCACTTTACTGCAGTCTTTAAAACCAGGAAAAGACAACACTCATGCCATTTATCAAGAATCGATATTGCATCCAAGCCCACACTACATCCAAGTCTCATATCACCATAACATTGATATATTTCCCAGAGGAGACTGAAGGCATTTGATAAATGACTCAAGAGAAAGTGAAACCACTTTTCTCTGCGTTTCCTTGATTATGTCAAATAATAATTTAAATGTAAAAGTTTGTCATTTCACATCTATGCACAAATGTGTTGTGCACACAAAGCAGGGCAGCCTAAAGGACTGTCATCTTGGCTGCCCTGGTTTGGTTTGCATAGCAGAAGCTATGACTCTATGAAGCTGGACTCAACATTTAGGCTACACCATAGCACAGTGGTGGAAAGTAACTAAGTATATTTACTTAAGTACTGTACTTAAGTACAGTTTTGAGGCACTTTTACTTTACTGGACTATTTCCAATTTGTTATACTTCTGCTTTTACTCCACTACATCTCAGAGTCAAATATTGTACTTTTTATTCCACTACAATTATTTGAAAACTTTAGTTACTAGTTACTTTGCAGATATAACTTATTATGAAATATACATTAACCACTTTAGCCCTATTTTATACATACATTTTGAATATAGCAGATCTACAAGCTGTAGATCTGCTATATTCAAATGTTTTAGTACTTTTAGTTTTGGTACTTTAAGTATATTTTGATATTTTTCAGTAACAGGAGTCTCCCCGTCTCTCCAGCTCTTTAATAAACAGAAAATACATTTTCTGGTAGGTGTCAAAATCTCAGCCAATCAGGAGAAAGTACCCATTTTAAGCTTCATTTTTATAGTGTTCCTGTTCAAATTTTGCCTGCTCATTTCTTAGTGTCATCACTTCCAATTTCACTTGTTTAATCTATATCCTGATTGAGTTCTCTATCCTGATTGGATAAAATTGGAAATGAAACTGAAACTGAAACGAAAATGCATTTTCTGTTTTATAAAGAGCTGGAGAGACATGGAGACTCCTTATATGGACAGGACACTCTATAGTAACGAGCACTATCAGAACATAGACCCATTTTGCAATTATTTGAATAATTGCAAATCACTTACCCTACCTTTAAGTAAAATATCTGAGTACTTCTTCCACCACTGCATAGCACACAAGACACAACATTAGGGAATGTCATTAATACATGTGGTAACATTAAACATTTTGTTAGTTCTTTGTTGTTGTTGTGTTTACCTGTTGGCTGATTGGACCTTTGGTCAGCTAACGTTAGCTTCAAGCTACCTATAGCTGGCGCTCAGCTGACGTTATCTGGATTTATGTCCCACTTGACAATTATAATTCTAATAAATATTAGTACATTTTACGAATGACTCGCCGTTTTGCGTGAACATAAGTCTACATTATTAATGGGTGCTTTATCTTTCTGAAAATGTCCGATAAAGACACGCTCATAAGGAATCCGGAAGGACTGTTTGTTACCACTGGAATTACTTCCTTAATGTGACACACACCAGTGTTGCCAGGTTTCGTGAGAGAAATAAGCAACCAGGTCTATGAAAACAAGCCCAAAATGAGCACTTTAAACTGCTATTTTCAAAGAAATCTTGGGGGGGAAAAAAACTTTTTTTAAACATTTTAAGTTTTAACACTAATCTGGTACAGGGGTCACAAAATACTTATAGATGGCCTAAGATGGGGGGGGGGGTCCGTGGACAAATAAATCAATGTGGGTATCCTTGACAAGAGAAAGTTTGAAAACCACTGTTTTAAACAACATTTAGAAAGCATGCCCAAAATAAGAAACAAGCCCAAAAAAATTGCAACCTGCTGCAACCACCAATAATTTCCAAACGACTTTATAGCAAAACAAGCCCAAAGTCGCTTATAATAAACGGACATGGCAACCCTGAATGCACCACACAGCAGCGTCAATTCACCCAGCTGAAACACAAAAAGGATTTCCTCTTTGTAGGTAGGTTGCTGATCCGGTCCATAGATACATGTATCCGGTCAGCCATACAGATTCAGTTATTGCACCCTGATCCGGTCAAAGAACGTACCACGGAAACAGTGCGTAAATGGAAGGCGGGATCTAAAACCTCTAAACTGGATAATTACAATGATGATTAATTCTGAAATGTGTGACATTCTTTTATTTAACCTGAACTACAATCATTTGAAAATAATACTGCTTGTTCATACGCATGTCCGCCCTCTATAGATGTTTTAATTATCAATTTTACTTTGAAGTTACAACCGGAAGTCAATTTATTTGTTGTTTATGCGTTATGACCGTTATAACGGACCGTCGTAGCCAAATGTGATCCGATACGAACTGAGTTAATGTTCTGTTCATTTCTGATGATCACGGCTGGATAATAATACATGTCCATTTAGTCACCATTCGTAAAACAAGGTAACCACTTCTGAATAATGGCGATTTTGTAGATTTAGCTAGGGGGACCGTGCGAAACATGTTGTTATCCGATGCTAGCTGAACTGTGTTCAGTTAACGGAGCTAGGCCAGGTTTAGCCCTGATACATGACTGTCAGTCATGGATTAACTTTAAGTTGGTGTTTGCTAATTCTCCCTTTCTGGTCCGTACATCTACATAAACGTTCAGATTTCAAATATAAAGTGTTTACCTCATGGCCATGGATGTTGCAATTATGTACGGACCCTCAGAAATACCCGTAAATTCCGTATCGTTAAATAAAAAGCAATTTAATCCGATCGGTGGCCATTTTCTCCGTATTTTCTACATATGCTTTCAACTACGCGATCCTATCGGTTGGGAGGTGTATTGCACTCTGATACATTCTAACTATGAGAAAATGGCCACCGATCGGATTAAAATGTTTTTTATTGAACAATACGGAAGATACGGGTACCTCTGAGGGACCGAACATAACTGTAACATCCGTGGCCATGAGGTAAGCACTTTATATCTGAAATCCGAACGTTTATGTAGATGTAGGGCCTTAAATGGAGAAAATGCAAACACTAGATTGAAGTTCATCCATGACGGTCTTAGATCCATGGCCAGGCTAGGTTCAGCTAATGTTGATGTTATCATTTATCCATTGAGGTTCAGTATATTCTGTACTTAATTCCAGTTTAAATGACTTTACGATTTCTCTGTTTTACAGCAGCCGACTTCAAACTCTTTGTTAAGCTTCTTCAGTGTGTACTACTGCTGTGCTGACCTATGCTGGAAAACGTTCTAAATTTTTTTACTTTGTAAAAATCTTTTGAAATGTATACAGAGCTGAAGTGGTTAATGTATGTTTTGTGATAATAATCAAAATCTACAAAGTAACTAGTAACTAAGGTTTTCAAATCATTGTATTGGAGTAAAAGTACAATATTTGCCTCTGAGATATAGTGGGGTAAAAGTGAAATTGGAAATACTCAAGTAAAGTACAAATTCCTTAAAATTGTACTTAAGTGCAGTACTTGAGTAAATGTACTTAGTTACTTTGCACCACAGGTTCAGTATATCCTTGTATTTAATTCCAGTTTAAATAACTTTACGATTTCCCTGTTTTGCAACAGCCGACTTCAAACTCTACAGTAATTTCCCCAAGAAACCTAATTTTGTTAAGCTTCACAGTCTGTTATTAAAGTATTCAATCAAATATTCAATAGCACTACTACTGCTGCTGAACTATGCACGCTGTTTCACACTCAAGACAATGCAATGCATGATGTGAATGCAAAACACAACGTAAACTGTTTGTTTGTTTTTTTTACTGCTTTTACAGATATTGTTGCCTATATATCTCAGTATGATTAAGGTATCCAACCAACACTCATCAGAAACCTCACGTTATTCTCAATGTATCTTTTAATACTTTTTGTATGCCCTCTCTTCTTCCCCGGTGACCTCTGTCTACAGAGTGCGCTCAGTGGTTCCACCATGTCTAACAACCACCAGCCATACAGGAGACATCCTGCTCCTGCACCGACCGAACACACCCGCCCATCTTACAGCTCCTCAGATAATAACCAACACTTTTACAGGCAGCCCCTGGAGCCTTCATCTCCTTTACCTTCCCAGTCTTCCTCCTCCTATGCCTCGCCGTTGTTGCCAGGCTCTGACGGTGCCCTCAATATCCTCAGAAGCTGTGGACTCGAACCCACAGACCTGTCCCTGCTGGCCGAGCTGCCAGAGGACGCCCTCACACTTGACTCTCTGCCTCATCTCCTTAAACAAATTAAAGTCAGGAGGGGAGGTGGTCAGACTTTCCCCACTCCTCCTGCTCCACCTTCCTCTTCCTCCTCTCATCCTCCCCGCTCATCATCCCGTCAAGTGACCACTAGCTCCGCCTCCTCCGGGGATTGGGATAAACTTCGAACACAGCCTATCCAGTACCCTCTAGACCACGTTCGCCCGACAGTGGCCAAATCTAGACCCCTCCCACCCGAGCAGGTCCAGGATTGGCAGGACCGCTGGGGAAACCCCCGGCAGACCGGTTCTGTCACTCAGAAGACATCATCATCATCATCAGCGTCGTCATCAGGCTACGTAGTGGACTATGCCCATAAAGACAGAGCTGCTGTAGGCCTGTATGACAGAGTCAGTCCCAGCTCTACAGCATCAGCACCAGGGGAGAGCACTATAAAGCCTCCTTCCTTTTTCTCTCTGCATGTTGAGGAGTATCGACCCAATGCTCTGCCGCAGCCCCATGAGCACAACGCTCCCTACAGCAGGATGCCTCCTCCTGCTACTGCCCCCCTCTCCTCTCAACCGGGGGTAGTCGATTACAGAAAGCCTGCTCCACCTCCTAACGAGTACAGGAGTCTCCAGCCACGGCAGGTTTCTCCCTACGTTGGTCAGCCGAGTTCGTCTCAGAAGCAGCCATCCCGGAAAGCAGCCCTGGACTTCCATGGAACAACCCCGGTGACATATCCTTACACCTGCTCTCTGTGTGAAATCACCGTGTTGTCAGAGAAGGTAAGTACCTGCTGGTGTCTCTTCACATGTCTTCTGCTTACTCCTCTTCCTCTCTGGCAAAGGCAGGTAGGCTGTTGTTTCAATTAACTACAGTATGTACAAAACTCTGCTGCCCGCCTGCCTGCTCGTCACCACCAGTACCCGCTCCAGAGACCTCATCACACCAGTCCTCCGTGACCTTCACTGGCTCACAGTCAGACACAGAATACATTTCCAAATATTACTCACAATCCACAAGGCCCTCAACAACCTAGCTCCACCCTACCTACATCCTCCTTCACCACTATGCCCCCTCCAGATCCCTCAGGTCTGGTGATGCTAACTTCCTGCAAACGCCCAGGACCAAGCGCTGAACCTGGGGTGACCAGGCACCTGTGGAACACACTTCCAACCCACATCAAAGCAGCCCACACGCTCTCTTCTTTTAAATCCACCCTCAAAACGCACCACTTCAGACATGCCTTCCCCAGCTAATCCCCATTTCCATTGTTTTACCTTTATATTGATATTTTTCTGTTAATGTAAAGTCTATGTATTTATTCATATTTACTGATTTACCTTACCATAATCCAACATCATCATGTTCAAAGTCCTCAAGTTTGCAGACTACAACTTCCTGCCTGTGTTTTCTCGACATATGTTGGGTTCTGTCCATCTCTGATCCACATTTTGCAAACTATCCCTTGACTGGAAAATGGAAAGAATTCACTCAAGCTTCCTGTTTTCTGACACAGGTGGACACCATAAGTCACTTCAATATTGTTAAATAAGTATAAAACAAGCTGCCTATTATTGTCTACTGCTTCATCGTGAGCTGTGCTGCATCTCTTGTAAACAAGGCTGATAGCCTTTGGTAACCACGGCACCGGGTAGGAGTAGCCTTGGAGGGAGGTGCACAAAGCAAGCATGCTGGTTCTTGCATCAATAGAGAGGAGCACAGCATGTCTGCACAATTTATTCCGGTCATAGGGCAGCAATTTCAAATATTGTAGTGGTTTTGTAGTGGTTTCCAGCGGTTAAATGTCCCTTTTTAATATTTTTGTTTTGTCATTTGCAGTTCTGGAATCAACACGTCAATGCGCCTCAGCATGCAGATGGACAACTCGCTGTGCTTCAGCAGTGAGTCAGCAGCTGGAAAACTCACACAGATATCGCTGTTTAACTCTGTGAAGGGAAACACACAGATATTGATTGTTTAACTCTATGGAAACACAAATTAATTAAGCATTTTCTGATTGGCTTTCAGATTTGTGCAGAATGGACAACCATAGACTGTTGTTCTAGTTGTGTTGTAATGGTTGTCTGCCTGTCTCTCCTCAGGTTTCCTGACTGGGACTGTAGGCTGGATAATAACAGGAGGTAATGTCACAATTCAACAGCATAACTCCACTTTTTACCATTGTTTTTATTGTTTATTTACTATGCACTGTTTAAACATACAATGAAAATATCTATTTTTGTCGCATTCGATATTTTGCCAAATCCTACCATCAACTACACGCGCACACACACACGCACACACACACAGATAGATATTTTTTTCGTTTGTGAAGTAAGATAGCAGTGTCCAACACTAAAATGTATCCTGTCTCTCAAGGTCTGACGAACAACCACAGAGGTCAAAGGATGAAGATAGGCCCGCCCAGCGAGTTCACCCAAATAAAAAGACACAACAGAAGGTATTTACTGTTTATATTTCAGATTTTGTGTACACAATAGGCCGTCCTTTCACCTAGGTTTTTCAGACAGTTTCGAAACTCTTCCCTCCTACTTTAGGGTTAGGTTACTTGTAAATGATTGTTGTTGCTGAAGAAGAAAAAACTTAAATAAAACATGTTGTAAAATAACCATGACACTGTTGACAGAGGTGTGGTGAGGGGAATTCTGGGTAATGACAGAAAAGTAATTGCAGGATTCCTGGATTTTTGTTTTATAACTGAATGGAAACTAGTTTGTTTTCTGTCTCCCAGCGTCCAGCTACTGGGAAGGTGATTTCTGCCAAATTTGTAGCTCAGTCTGTGGATGAGACTTACCTGAGGTCCCTGGTAGAAACATTTGGGAAGGTTGTTAAAGTTATCCTGTTCCCATCATTGGTAAGACTTATTTACACATGCGCACACGCACGCATACAAGGTATAATAGAATCTCATTAACTACAGAAAATAGCAGTTCTAGTTACAAATGTTCTAAATGTATTTGTTTGTTTGTTGCTCCCAAAAATCTTGCACATGTTTTTACACATTTACACATTCATTTTGTGTAGGGTTTGGTATCATTTGTAGGTTGTTTTTAGAAATAAGAAACACACTCACATAATGCTGTATTTATCCTGCTGCATCACAGAATTGAAACGTTAACAGGTGAATAATAATCACACACTTAATTCATAAGTTTATAGTGTATATATTCCTACATACAAGGAAGTGTCAGCAGTATTAATACATGATCTAACAGAATATGTGACCCGCAGGCGTTTGTAGAGATGGGCTCCTGTAGCCAGGCCAGAGATCTGGTTAAGTGGTACGACCGTAACCCAGTGTCTAGTGGACAGAACATCGTCTTTGATCACTCCTCTACTTTCAACTTCCTGCAGGTAATTTCAACTTCAGTCATACTTAGTTGTGCGTGGGTGTCGCACCCTGACAATAGCAGGTCTTCATGCTCACTTGTCATGAGCTGAACTTGTAAATCTGCTATTTTTGTGGGTGTCTGTGAAAGTGTGAACTGGGTGTCTGTCTCTGAAGGTTCCAAAGCTTGAAGTGGGTTCAACCCTGTGATGGTGTGCATCTCTCCGCTCAACATTATGTCCCCGCCTCCCTGTCCTGTTTCACTTGGAAATGCGTCACGATTTAATTAAACTGCATAATGTAAAATAAAATAAAAATATTATTGGTGTGCCTTTTCCCAGAGTTCTCGTGTGGTGAGTTTTAGCCCCGCCCCTTCAGGAGAGGACAACATCTCTGACCTCATCAGCATCCTCAAACGCTTCGGACCTCTTCTGTACACGCTGTTCCTGCCCTCAATGGTAATATATGTCCCCTAAACCTTCATCTCTGTCGTTTACAGGGAGTGGGCAAGGGGTAGAGATGAGCCTATTTCACCCACCTGATTCGGATGCTATCAATGCATTGAATGGGACATTATCACCTTTTATTAGACCATTGAATGGGCGAAATAGGCGACATACTGACCTACCCGCGATTTATCAGACCATTCATTGGGTGTTATCAAGACATACTGACCTACCAACGGAGATGACTTAAATAGTTCAGTTTTGGTTTTGGTTTTGGTTTCGGACCATGACGGAGGCGCGCAGTCTCAGGCGAACTGTCACCCCGTGAAGGACCACCGAGGGAGCTAAAGCGACCGAGTTGCCTTCCTGAACGGTGTGACGTTCGCCTGAGCCTACTCAGCGCCGTTGGAGTTATGTACCGATAGGCACAGAATCGTAAATAATGTTGTGGGGACTGCTCCGCCTCCAAGTAGGTCAGTAGCTCCTGATTACGCCCCATGAATGGTCTGACAAATCGCGGGTAGGTCAGTATATCGCCTACTCGTCGCCTACTCGCCCATTCAATGGTCTGATAAAACGTGATAATCTCCCATTCAATGCATTGATGGCATTCGAAGCCGGTGATTTCACCCACAATAACCTGACCAATGCTGGGTAGTACTGAAATCTGAACACGCTGATTGACGCTTTGCTTCATGACGCCTTGCTTCATGACACGTCATTGCTACAGTATAACCCCGGCAATGCCAGACTATTTGTAGTGTAGTATTTGTCTGCTTCATTAGTGTTGTCTGTCATTTATTCAAATAAATTGTTTTATTCAAACAGGCTTTTGTAGAGATGAAATTTGCACCAGATGCTCAGAAGCTGGTGGACTATTATTCCACTAACATCCTGAAAATAAACGATGTGGCCATTAAGGTGTTCTACTCTGGAGAATATAACACACTCATGTAAGTTTCATTCTGGATTCATTCAACCCAGCTTTTATGTGGTTTTGCTAACAATGCAGTCACTTCTTTCCATGTTTAGTTTTCAATCTTTGTACAGCTCTCTGGTACAGCGTGATGGGACAAGACCACATGAATATGTGGTGTTGGTGTTTATGAACATGGATGATAACGATGAACACTGATTTAATGTTAATCATTAACACTGCTTCTAATGTCCTGCAGGAGAGTGCCAAAAGCGAAGAAATTCGAAGAAGAAGAGGAGAGTTCTGGAAGGAAGAAGAGTAGGAGCCCACGTAGTGCAGGAAGGACGAGGAGCAGGAGCCCACGTAGTGCAGGAAGAACAAGGAGCAGGAGCCCACCCTCAAAGAGAAGGAGGAGTAGAGACAAGGAGGATAGGGAAAAGAGGACGGACAGAGAGAGAGTGAGCAGTGAGAGGAAGAGAGAGGAGAAGAAGATAGAGGCGGACAAGGAGCGAAATAGAGAGGTGGAGAAGAAGAGGGATGTAGAGAAGGAGAGAGAGGGAGAGAAGGAGAGCAGTGAGAGGAGGGCCAGGTCTGAATCCAAGGAGTTAAGCTCCGCCCCCATCAAAACCGACACACAGCAGCCTGGTGAGAATCAAACCACTCTGTTAAACCTAACATCACATTTTCAGCGAAGAGATTTGGTGTAGAGGGAAAAAAAAGCATACCAAGTACAACGCAAACTCGGGTCAACTTTACTAAGTATAGAGGGTCTATGTGGTTGTCATGACATCTGACTTGAACCCTGAAGGTCTTTTCACACGGGGCGTAATTGACGTGCTTAGTAATTCATTTATAAAGATAGGGAGGCGGAGGCAATCCGGAAGGCGCAATCCCATGAACATTTCAACGTTTGTGCTCATCGCACGCGCCCACCCGTTGGGTCATGGAACATTTTTCTATGCTACGTGTAGAACTTGCCAGTAAAGCAGTGTTATTCATTTTCGAAATGAAACCTCATTCGCGGCAATAAAAGCATCAACCTGCATGAGGCATCACCAAATTAATAGTTTGATGTGAAATATTTGCAGACACATTTTCGTATATGATTTATTCGTCACGCTCCCAGTGTGTAAGGTCCATAACTCTTGACCATGGAGAGAAAAGGAAATCAAGCAGGTGACCAAGTCCACCCTCTTTACCACACCCACAGAAACAAAGCCTGCAGCTGATAGGCCGACCCTTTCAGAGCCTTCCCAACCAGAGACCAAACAGAACGCTGGACACCAGGAGGACGAAGTGTGAGTTTATTGTTGCCCATTTCCCTCTGAACTCGAGCAACACACACACACACACACACACACACACACACACACACACGTGCACTGTAACTGTGTTTGAGGTGCTAGTCAGTATCTGTTCATTAGTCAAAAAGGTCAAAGTAGAATAGTGATCACAAATCAAAACATACAAATATTATTGTAAAACAGCAGGCTTCCCTCTCCTTTTATTTCCACCTGTTCATTTAAAAGCATACATTTGTTGTGTAGCAGTATCACCATGTAAAACATAATATAAATCTACGTTTATGAATTATGCAGCTTCTGCAGTAGGAGTGAAATCTAACTGATCTCCAAACAGGTCTGAAGAGGACAGTGACATCGAGGGAATGGAGGTAATAGGAGAGGATGGAGATTTTGTCGATGACACAGATGAAGAAGAAGAAGAGAATGGTGAAGGCCAAACAACAGGTACATTTGAAAACAAACGCATGCTCAAAACTAACCATGTGAAAATATGAAGATTCTATTGTGACCAAAAAGAAAAGGGTTCAAAGTGAAGTTACTCTACCGTGGCAGCAGTGAAGGAGGAGATGGAGGAGGTCCCAGTAGAGCAGAGCATTGCGACCAGTACAGAACCAGTGGAGGTGTCGGTAGCACAGAGTGACCAGCAGGAGGTCCCAGAGACGGCACCGGTACCAGTGGGAGACATGGAGGCGGAGGTAGGGAGAAGTCCTTTCAGAATATTAATGATCAGCTTTAATATTAATATACAGCTTTCAGACATACAGTATGAAACCTTTAATATCTGATAAAGTGTTGAATGATAAGATGCACCACAGTAAATCCTGTCTGGTGTAGAGAGTGGCTGGGAGTTGATCTCTATGTTTTATGAGACACATTTTATTATTATTATGGCACAATATTACAAACTGAAACCAAACACTCGGTATGTACAGTATGTACTACTGTACATGTGACCACACGTGTGCTTGTGCGTGTGTGTGTGTGTGTGTGTGTGCGTGCGTTTTCCAGTCAGAGCCAGATTTCCCAATAGACCTGTCCAATTGTATCACACTGGATGAACTGGGGGAGGAGACAGAGGAGGAAGGTAATAAATCAACCAATCACTTCATTACATGCTTGGACAATTTGACTCTTAAAGGGGAATTTCATAAAAACCCAGGTTAGAATAATCTGACAGATTTCTCTTTTCCACCAGCAGAAAAGTGTAAAGAGAAAGCCGAGGTGAGTTCTAAACCTGTATAAACCTACTCTGTTTACACAGTATGTATGTATTATAGTATAAACGCATTCGTCTATTAGTCATACACTAGTATGTATTATAAGCAGAAATACAGTAATTTATATTATAGTCGATATAGACTAGTATGTATTACAGTGGATATAATGTCATACTGTACTGTATCTGTTATGGTACTCTAGTGTGTATTATTTAAGATGCACTGTTTTTATGAGTGCTTTAGTAGAATGTCGTATTGTTGTTTTTAGGAGCAGTGTACCAAGGTTCTGTACTTTAAGAACCTGCCCTTCAAGTTCTACACCGACAATGACTTCCTGTCCATCGTCAAAGGTTATGGCAAAGTGTCTCGATACTTCCTCATTCGCAACCGCAGAGAGGTCTGTCTAACCACACTCCCTAAGAAACATTATTTCATTGAAATGTTCAAGTCCAATTTATTCAATGTAATTCATTTGTCTCATGTGGTAGTCTGTCATGTCAGTCAAGTCAAGTCCATCTAATCATCAAATCCCGCCTCAATATCCTGTGTTAATATTGTGGAAATATGTAAAAGGAAACCAAAGTAGAGTGCCATTTCATGGTGACTTTGTATTATAATTTTTCACTTGTATTTCAGGGCTTCATTGAGATGTACAGTGCATCAGACGCAATACGGGCAGCCGAGGTCCTGACCAGCAAAACACTGGAGTTCAACGGCTCTGTCCTCCTTGTCGACCTGTCTCATAAATACAAAACACTCACTGCTGGGTCAGTACATATTGTATTAGATGTTTCTCTCTCTTTCTATCAAACTATTACAAATAGCATAGACATAGAATTTCAATCTAGCATCAAATTGTTTGGGTAACACCAAACGTTTGGGTTGATATTTTTGTGGAATCTTGATGCTTAACGCTGGCAAACATGTTATTAAATCACTATTACACTGGAGGGCATGATATAAATTAGATGATCACCCAGACATTCACCATTGCTTAGGTTTTTCCAACAGAGGGCTGGTGTGTCGGCCTGAGATGCAGATGATGTGAATGCCAGGCAATACATTGTTAATCACATACACATAGCCTTATTTATTCACAAAAAATACTAGCGTCTATTCTCAAAATTAATAGATTAACATTACTGTCAATGAGGAATTGCCCTAGTTAACAAAATGGTATAATCCATAGTCTTTCTAGCATTTTCCAGCAGTGTGTAGGAAGGGAGTCGACTCAAAATACACAAGGTGTTGCTGACGTACCGTGCCTTTTTTGGTATGCAGCATTTCTGTTGAAGGTCTCCGTTTTCCACTCTGTTTAGTTTCTTTGCACCCGATAACTTCAGTTTAGCGAGCGGTGGTACTCATGGTGATGGTCAGCTGCTGTATAATTCCTAAGATACAGCAGCTGCGCAATCAGCGCAAACTGATTGGTCACCCTCTCAGTGCTTTTATCTAGGCACGTGCACAGATAGACTCTAGGTGGTGCTAGAGCACCTGCCCTTTGCCCTCTGCATCAGACAGCATATGGCTATTGAAACAAATAAATATGCAATTACAACGTACAAGATGTGCCTGTAATAAATATCACACTACTAGGACAACCGGCGGTTCCGCGCGCCGCACAAGGTGCCCTTTTTTTTTACTTGAGCACCTGCCCCTCAAAATGTCTGTGCACGCCACTGCTTTTATCATCCCCTCAGTCAGAGCAAGTGATATTGCATTATATTGCGTAAATATATAACATGTCTATTCATCTCTGCTGTGTTTGTGTCGCAGATGGAAGGTTGAGTCAGACTCCGATGAAGAAAAGAGGGACACGGACAGGAGTAGGAGCAGCAGGAGGCTCGCTTCCAAGAGGAAGAGAACGGAGAGAGAGGAAGAAAACAGAAGGGAGGAAACAGGGGAGAGAGAGAAGAGCACAAAGGAGACTGAGAATGAGAACAGAGAGGAGAAAATTACAGATGAAGGAAAGGAGAACAGAAAGGAGGATAAAATAAAGGAGACAGAAGAGGAAAACAGAGAGAAGGGAGAGAGCAAGGAGGAAATAAAGGAGATAGGAGAGGAGGAGAACAGAGAGGGGATAAAGGAGACAGGAGAGGAGGGGAACAGAGAGGAGATAAAAGAGACAGGACAGGAGGGGAACAGAGAGGAGATGATAAAGGAGATGATAGAGGAGGAGAACAGAATAGAGACAGGAGAGGAAGGGAAAACAAAGGAGACAGGAGAGGAAGAGAAAACAAAGGAGACAGGAGAGGAGGAGAAAACAAAGGAGACAGGAGAGGAGGAGAAAGCAAAGGAGACAGCAGAGGAAGAGAAAACAAAGGAGACAGGAGAGGAGGAGAAAACAAAGGAGACAGGAGAGGAGGAGAAAACAAAGGAGACAGGAGAGGAGGAGAACAGAGAGGAGATATTAAAGGAGACAGGAGAGAGTATGCAGGAAGAGAAGCCTGCTACCTCAGAGGAAGTGGCATCGTCTGAACCAGGAAGTGAGGTACTGTAATGACAGTGCTTATGTCATTATTATTAATGTGTCTGTTAACTTAGATTTTGTCAGTTAACTTTTCAGCAGATCCCGTGAGGGAGCCCTTCATAGCCATGCATAAAGTGTGCTGCTCATTTAATGTTCTGATCTGCTGTGTGACCCAAGTCGTAGCATGATTCATGAAAAGTCAGTGAATTTTACATTTGATCAAGAGTGGGAACCCTGTATTAAACAATTTTTAGAAATGTATTTAATTAAACTGCATCGATTAATTCAGCTGAAAAACATGATCAACAGATTAGCAGCCCTAGATTCTATATGGGCCGGTTGTGGTTTCATCTGTGTGTTCTTTTTAGTGTCCCAGGGCCAGCAATAAGGAAAACCCAGAGGTCAAGGCAGAGGTCAAAGATCAGGCTCCTGCTGAACCCGTCCAACCAACTAAGCCTGTTGGTGAGAAACACAACATTATATTGAGTAGACAGTCCAATCATGTTCCACTGAGGCCTGAGAGTATTCAGGTTTTCATTCCAACCAAGTAAATACTACACCACCACTACTGTAGATAGATACTGCACCAAACCGACGGGAAGAATAACCCAGTGAAACCATTTGTACTACTACTTCTAGATGTATTATCTCTATTAGTACTTATAGTAGTAGTTCTAGTACGGTATGTACTATAGTAGCAGCAGTAGTAGTAGATATGTAGAAGAATTGACCTTTGTTGATCCCACAGGGGAAATACAGTTTTGATTCAGTAGTACCGGTACTAGTGGATGGTTGTCATTGCATTCACCTGCATGGTCTTAACCACCATGGAACATGGCTGTACATAATACTGACTGACAAAGTGACCTGTCTGCTGACCGGTTTGTCTGTCCGTCTTACAGGTACAGAGTTTGTTCGGCCTGTTGTTGGTTATTTCTGTAACTTGTGTCAAGTGATCTATGCTGACGAGGAAGAAGCTAAAAGCAAACACTGCAGCACTCTGCAACATTACAACAAATACCAGGTCAGTTCACCCAGTTGCCTGTAACATCCATATAAAATCCATGACTCTGTATCTCTGTCCGTCCTTTGTATATCTCGCAAACAATTCATCCAATCTCATCGGGTTACACCAATTGCAAATGGTGTATTGGGGATCTGGTGAGCCTGTGAATGGTCAAAGACAATGCAGCACATTGTTTTGTCTGCAGACATAAGTTTGTCTTTTTGGTTTGTTGGTGGTTTTCGGAGCGTAGAGCTTCCTGTATGTGATCGTTTAGAAACTTAACACATTAGCAATGACAGCCTGTCAGCCATTAATCCCAACTAATCAGACTTGTGCTTCTGTTGTCTTATGTCCGATTTTAACCCAGGAGCACACAGGTCGTGACCCCTGGACCAGCTGAGTGTTGTCCATGTGAGGAGAGACATGGACAGAAGGACAAAATGGACATTTCATTTAGACTGTCTTGAGGACTAATTCTGCCTTCAATAATAATCAGGGCATTTCATAATGAGGAAAATAGCGGATCTACAAGCTCACAGCACATCGTGAGCTTGTAGACCGGCTATTTTCGGCGAAGAGATTTGATGTGGGGCGGGGGAGGAGGAGGCCAAGTACAGACCCTTGGGGGACCCCGGTCAACTAAGTACTATTTTTAAGTGGTTAACTGAATGCAAAAGTGTGTTGGAAAGTTAAAGTTAAGGGCTCAAGAAGAATATTTGGACAGTATTGTGGGGATGGCTATTGGTGCTTTCACAAAATATTTATGCAATGATATTTTTGAAAAAGCAGCAGTAATGCCTATTTAATTAAGTGGGTGAAGGTAAATACTGGAACAAGTCGGTTACATAACGTTACTATAATGCAGCCTTTAAAACCAGTAAAGGAAAGAGTAAATATCTGTATATTGCCCAGTTCTAATCAAGGTTTAGTTTTTTTGAGCTGGAATATATATTCTCAGTCAGTATGTCACACCACAGAATGTATTATGTAAACCACACAGCTAAGATAAGTATTTTCTCTACTCACTTTAATCTGAACCAATCATGCCCATTCACTGGACAACATATGCCTGTGCCCCCTCATTACTACTACATAGTTCAATTTTTTTTACATATGTGTTAATTGAGTTTCCTTTGTCATGTAAATAAAGTGATTTAGGCCAGCAGTAACCATCTCACTCGTTTATCAGTGATGCATAAACAGATCATTCACATTTCACTTACTGAAAACACTAATTTCATTTGACTTCACTTTATATACTTTCTGGGTTGTATAAATCTGAATTAAAGATTTTTTTAAACATCCGTTTGTTAAACTTTGTAGTTTCATGAAACCAGGGGGCATTTGATTCATTTTTCACCAGAGCAAAACTAATACATGACATATACTGGAGAAGTTTGATATGAAGTATTTCAGAGACTGGTTAGTCCATACCTTGTGTCCAACACCATAAAAAAATAGCATGTTCCAATGCAGTTATTTAGTCAGGAGCGTACTTAGCGGTGTCGCGATGCGACATGAGCTTGTACGACGAAGTAGGGCATTCATTTATGAAAAAACATGAGGTTGGAGATAAACTTTCTGTCCTATGTCAACATGTGACTGAAGGTTACCAAACCAGTCATTTGTGAAATTTCTCACAATTATTAAAAACGTAGCTTGTATATCTATTTTAGAAATTGTTTGAATAGGACTTAAAGGGATACTTCACTTTCGCATAAAATAAAGTTATGGCAAAATAAAGGCCCCCTCACACATTAGTAGGACACTCTAATGCGTGAGGGGGCCGTGATTTTTTCATTACTTTTTTCATTTATTTTTAATATTTTTTAAATGTTTATTTTATGTGAAAGTGAAGTATCCCTTTAAATGGTTGCAGCAAAACACGTCAGAAATGTATTCCATGTTCTTTATTTAAAAAACAAAGCAAGTCAATAATGAGACAAAAATGGTGACATGCAGTCTACTGTCTTCAATTCATTCTTCAAAACAAAAGATAAAAATGCTACATGAACTAAACTAAAATCAAAACATGAAGAATTTAGTGTTTATGAATACTACTCCGTCTTCTTCCCTTTCTTGTTCTTCTCAAGGTGTTTCTGAAAAACAAAGCCAAAGAAACTAATTAAAGCAGACTATTTAACCCACCTACGGTTGAACAACAGTTTGCCATTGGACTAATTCTACATCAACTAGGAAAATATGTGCATCTCAGGATCGACGTAAAAACGGCGTGGCTTGTGACAGTCATTTGTGACGTCACTCTTTACCTTCAGTTTGTCATAATGAGTCTGGCTGCTGCAGTGAATCTTCTTGGCCGTTTCCTCATTGGAGTAAAATAGGAAACACAATCTGCAGTAATAGCCCATCTTCACGAACTCCGTACCTAAAAACAGATAAACAGAGTTTATCAACTATACATACAGTTTTTTTTTTTTTGTAATTAAGGTTTTTATTCCTTTTTCAACAAATAAACATGACATAACATAACAGACAAAAACCAACAACACAACATAACAAATAGATAAAACAACATAAAATACTTAAAATAAAACAAAACATAACTAACTAAAGCAGGCAGGCATACCTAAGCTAATCGGACAACACCCCACACCCCTTTATTTATCACTTGTGATTATATGTGATCAGTGCGGCAAACCCTTTATATATAGAAAGAAGAACATACAGTTTAATGAATGTGTCAGTAGAATGAGGTGATTCTGTAGACTCACCAACAGGCTTGTTTTCATCATAGGGGGCAAGGGGCAACGAGGCTGGAGCTGGTTTGGTATGTACTGGTGTGGCAGCATCATTCTGTACTGGTGTGGTAGCATCCTTCTGTTCTGGTGGGGTGGCATCAGCCGGTACTGGTGTGGTGGCATCAGCCGGTACTGGTGTGGTGGCATCAGTCTGTTCTGCTGTGGGTGTCTGGTTCTCTCCAGAATCCATACTGTGGTTCTGTTGACTCGGACTGGTACAGACCTCTTCCTCCTCCTGTTTCACCACCTGCAACAAACATACATCCACCAATCAGTTCAGTACAACCAATGTTCTGCTTGGGGAGAAGGTGCCCAGTATGCCCAGTCTTCTACAGGTGACCAGTACGTTCAGTCTAGTACAGCAGATAATTGCCCAGTGCAACCAGTCTTCTACTGGTGGACACTGAACCTGAGTGTTCATACACTCCTCCAATGCAAATATCATTTATTTATATACAAGACAGATTTCACTCAAACTCTACCTGAACCGTTGGTTCAGCCTTTCTTAGCAATTGTTCAGTTATAAGTCGGTTATTAGTTCTTAATAACGGTTTTGAAATATGTTCTGTTAATTGCCCAGCCCTGAGTGGTAGTATTAGCAGCAGCCTTTCTTAGCAATTGTTCAGTTATAAGTCGGTTATTAGTTCTTAATAACGGTTTTGAAATATGTTCTGTTAATTGCCCAGCCCTGAGTGGTAGTATTAGCAGTAGAATTAGCACTAATAGTAGTACTAGTAAGAGTACTGGTATTATTAGAACCATTAGTGGTAGTAGTACTACTAGGAGAAGTACTGAAGTGGTTCTTAATAGTAGCATTCATACAGTCTATGTTGTGTGTTTTTTAACTTACATCAGAGCTCAGTAGTTCCGAATCACTGTTGATGACAATCGAGTCAGGCTCATCCTTGATCTCTTTTTGCTCTTCCTCAATGCTCTCCTCTTCTTTCACCTCCTCCTCCTCCTCCTCCTCCTCTCCTTTCATCTCCACCTCTA
Organism: Gymnoscopelus braueri; assembly: GCF_963280865.1. Lineage (NCBI taxonomy): Eukaryota > Metazoa > Chordata > Actinopteri > Myctophiformes > Myctophidae > Gymnoscopelus > Gymnoscopelus braueri. Next base: position 7,997,437 of record NC_137622.1, on the reverse strand, counting down.
ATTTCAGCTCCTCTTCCTCTCCTTTAGCCGCTTCATCTTTTTTCTCTTTAGATGGTGTCTTCTCCTCCCTGGGTTTCTTTGCTGGGGGTTCCTCGGCGTGTGTAGAGGACCTGGAACTGCTGTCTCTCTTTTTTGTTTTCAAGTCTTCAGTAGGCCGCCTGTGGCTTAGGGAGAAACAATGTACCGTCACTGTTGTCCAATTCAACAGCATTTAATTCCCATTCCCATTTCCCAATCCACAGGTCATAGTAACTCACCCATGTTTCAGTTGTTTGTACTTCCTGCTGACGTAGACCGTCAGTCGTTTTCCATGGAGTTTTGGTGGATTGACTTTACACTTGTCTGCCATCTTCTCTGCAATTTCTGGATTTTCCATCTCTACAAAACACTAAACAAACATAATATAGTACATGATAATCTTAACAAATGAATAAAAAAATGCATGTCAATACATTAAAGGAACCATGTCTCAATGAGATTACCTGTATGAATAAAAAGGTAACACTTTGCCAATGCTCAAAGATAATTCAAAGTTATCCTTTCATTGTTTATTTGTCGAAAAAGTATTTCCAACCAGCACTTTGTGATAAGTCGCCCATACCAGCCCAGACAGAAAAGTCACTTTGTATTTTAAAACAAAATGCCAGACGCCAGAGGGTTAATCTGTTGGTGGACGAAGTTCAAGCCAAATTGTGCGAGGGAAAGATTGAAAGAGGAATATCAATTTGGATCGATTTGTCCAGAATGGCATCTAATATTTTGTCAATGCTCTGCACATGTCATCTTTAGCAAGCAAATGGCTACATTTAACAAGAATTATAATTTTTGTGATTTTCACATGACAAAAAAACCCTTACGTTCAAAATCAAAACCATTACTTTTCAGGAAATGGAATCTTTATCACATGATAATCCCAAAAAATAGTAGATTATTAACGGTTCTATTTCTTTCATGAGAGAAAGTACAGCTTGAATCAATAGTGGCAAATGAGTATTGAAACAAATATTCAGATACAATATGTATATAGTAGTATTCTAGTTGTAGCAGAATACTAGTTGTAATACTAGAGCTAGCGGTAGTATGAGTAATTCAAAGACATACTTCTCTCTTGATTCGGTTGAGAAAATACTTCTTGACTTTTCCAAAAGGTTCAGCGATCTTCAGAATGGTCTCGTCTGTGTATTTTATGTCTGGAATCTGACCCAGGTACACCACCCGACTGGCACCGCACTGTAGAACAACCAAATGCAACAGAACACATTTCTCAGTATAAAACCGGTTTCAACAATAAGACAACAATGAACTCATTGACTGCCATTGGCGAGTGCACTCGTCAAAATTGGCCCGAGGCTCAGCCTGCCATTGACGAATGTGTGGTGTTTTCAATGGTTTACGCTAGAGGGCGCTGTTTGCCAACCTATGAGTGATCCTATGACTTCTGGATAACAGTAGACCCGGAAATAATATCACAACAAAGCCAGCCCGTCCGATCTAATGTTAAAGGATTTAGAGAAAAATAAATGTGTCTGCTTTCTGTTGCTTTTTGGCGAAAACAACCCACATTCAACTGCCCACAACTATGGAATAGATTATCTCGGCGGCACAATTTATTTTCTCAGATTATACGAGACTCTGCTACGTCTTTTAACCCATTAAGACCTGGAACGCATCTGTGTCACTTTAGATTTCTTTGGCTATTTTTTAAAAATCTTGATATTTTTTTTTTAATATGTTACGATTTAGAAAAAAATATTAAGAATCGCCTCAGGTCTTAATGGGTTAAAGCGATCGGGGGTGGATCTTTGTGAAGAAAAATATTCTATGATTTTTCAAAGGTTAGTGAAAACCCTCGGAATCACTGGCAAGGGCAGCCATAGATGATGTTTAACTCTGGCAGTCAATGCGTTAAAAAATATATAAACCATTCCCCATTAGATGTCCTTTTATTGGACAGTAGGACAGCAGAGAGAGAGAGAGAGAGAGAGAGAGACAGAAAGGACAGCTGATAGAGACAGTAGGAAGTCGTCAGGTCAGATGGGAGAGGGCAGTGTGTAAGTGTATGGCTATGGCGTTGTCTGCGGTGTTGATTTTGTAGGTAGGAAAATTGCTGGGGGTCAAGGAGTGGCAACCTGCTATTGATCAGCTCTTTGACATACTTCTTGGAGCACTTGCTACATTATGCGCCTGAGTGTTATGGGTCACCACCAGACATTTAAACCAGTTACCTTGCTTTTTCCGGCACTGGAATTATTGTAGCTCATTTGAAACAGGAGGGTCCTCTCTACTCTCTCTACTCTGAGAGACTTTCGCACTGGTCGTAGTGCAAGGATTAAAGTCAGCAATAGTGCGTAAGCCGCTCCAAAGACTTCTGCTGCTTTAGCACTTACAGTAGCTGTGACTACCTTTTCCAAATATGTGCATTTGGCTGTTTTCACCACTACGTGCATAAAAGGCCCTCTTTCTCTACTCCTCAGTCCCCGATATAAAAGCGGTGACCGGCGACTCCTTCCCTAAGTGCTTCTCGCACAGTGCTGTTTATCCATGGACTGTTGGAAAGCTGAGAGAGAGAGAGAGAGAGAGACAGACTATAGGATGTGGTTAGGCCAGGTGGGATTTAAACAGATCAAAAGCACTTACCTGTATAGTTGGATAGGTCTGAGAATGACTGATCTTCACATGTTTACCACACACTGTAGCTTTAACGTTGCTGTTGTAGAATTTAACCATGGCCTTAGCCTCCTCCTCCGTAATAAACTGAATGTAAGCCTGGAGTAAACACAGTAAAACAACACCAATTGTAATGTGATTGTAATGTTGCTGATCTGAAATCTGATCCTTGCTATTGGTTGATTGTAATAATATTTTAGGATTTGTACCTCAGGTCGCAGGTCTAGAACCAGATGTTTGACCACCTTGCCAAAGGGTTTGGCCAGCCCTAGTATTTCATCCAGAAAACCGTAACCTTTCCTGAAGCCTCCAACATTCACTACACGCATCCCCTGCAACAAGACATCACACCATAAACCACACACAAACACCATGACAACAGACACACATTAAAATAAGACACAAACGCCATAACAACAATGCAAACACCATGACAACAAATATTAAAACAAGACAAGAATGCAGTGTAAAGTATACTTCTCAGTGTTAAATAGCTCCATATTCTCATAGTAATCAATGCTAAAGAGTGTTTGTTCGGTGAGAGCACTGCAGCACTGCCACCCAGGTATGGAACAGTCTAACCCCATCCCTCAAAAAATGCATTCGCTGGGCTCACTTAAAACAGCCCTAAAAACCTTCCCGTTAGACGACCCCCCCCCTTTTTTTGTGTGTATATATATATATATATATATATATATATATATATATATATATATATATATATATTATTTTTTTTGGTAATGCTTCTTATTGGTACAGTGTTATTTTCTCTGTATTTTTGTGTTGATATTTGAACTGTTTGGTTGCTACTATATACGTCATGAAATGAATACCAAGGACCTCAATGGAAACAAGACTGCAAGGACTTTTTTGTGCCTAATAAAAATTTTAATCAATCAAAAAGAGGGGTCTCCCGGCTTTAAGAATTGAGCTATAAAACTGAGGCTGATAAATGGGTTCTCTCTCCTGATTGGATGAAATTGTTAATCCTCAACCTGAAAATGTATTTTCTGTTAACTTAAGTGCTTGACAGACCGGGAGACCCCTGTTACTGAACAAACACTCTATAGCAATTATCACCATCAGAATATAGAGCACTAACTTTTTAAAGCGGCATGATAAGACATCATGAACACACCGACACCACAGGCAACATCACAACAACAAACACACATTTAGAAACTGTGGCAACACAGCCTCTAAAAACTCAAGAGATCGTGTTCAAACAGGTACATACCCCCTTTCTTGTATTGTCTGCAGAGAGGAAGACACATACACACACTGTGTTAATAGCATGTAAAAGTTGGCTTTAAAGATGTCATATGATGTGGTGTTATATGAAGTGCTAATATTCTGAGGAGAACTTCAGCCAAAAATAGCCGATCTAGAAGCTCACAACGCCTCGCAGTGCGAGGCATTGTGAGCTTGTAGATTGGCTATTTTTGGCAAAGGGGTATAGGTGTAGAGGGAAAAAAAGAGAAGACCAATTAAAAAACAAAAAGTTCAATCTGAAACACAATTTTATACAATATAGAGGGGGGCCCTGCTTCATCTCTCTGCCTGGAAAACATTGAAGACCCCTGTTCTATACCATTAGTTGACTACAGGAAAGGTTCTATTCTATAAGTCCACGGTGCTACATTCCCCTCAGATACTAGATTCTATTCTAGCCTCTAAGTTAATTGACTGTACCAGGTGTCCTATTCTATTCTTAAAGTTACACAATCTAGTGGATTCTAAACTACTCTATTCTATTATCTGGTCAAACTGTTAATGTTGCAAGGTGGAATGGGACAGAACAGATCAGAGAAGAATACAGTCCAGTAGGTTACCAATGTCATCATCTGACATGCTTTTGTTTGCATCTTCATCATCGTCCATCAACTCATCCAGTGTCACAAAGTCATCCATGTTGTCTGGAAAGTCCTCCATTGTGGCCTGTTACACAAATTAGAATTTCAATAAGTGAGCATAGAAGTATAAAGATACACCCTTTCCTCTCCTTTTATTTATCTTTATTTATTCAACTTTGTTTTATTTATTTACACTCAATAGAGTACCGAAGTCTGACGTAATTTACGCATCCGACCTGGGTCACGCTTCTTTCTTCCCCATTCTGAATTCCCATAGACGTGTTTAATATCGCATCATACTGGATATGAAGTATCAACTGGCGGCAAGAAAACGCTTACGTTACCGCCGCCAAATTAATAAAATGTTCGCCAGAATATGAGTAACTGACCATCATAAACGATACAGAGCCACTTCCCTGACTTCACTATCATAATTTTATGCTCATTGTATCATAATACTCTCGTTTAAAGAGACAGAGGGAATAAGGGAAGGGGGCACGATCTGTTCTGGGAGAGTACGAGGGCAAGAGTGTTGTTTTTTAGTTTAGTTTTTTTGTGTGTCTGTGTAAATGTTTTTTGTTAGTGTTATATATTTTATTTGTATTTATTTGTACATATTTTAGGAATATATACCTAATTATTTGTTATTGTCTTTTCATGTTTTAAATATAAAAAAAGAACTCCAATAAAAACATCACAGGCAATACATTTAGAACGTCATAATAAAAAGACAGACAGGCAGTACCATGTCTTCAGGCATTTCTCCCTCGTTCATCTCAGAATCTTCTGGGTTGGCAGCCGCCTTGTCTCCGCCGTCCATGTTCTCGCCCTTTTCTGACAGAACAACCTCTGGCTCCGCCTCCTTCTCCTGTGCCTCAGCTCCATCCGCCTCCCCGTTTGTTGCTGTGGTGACAGGGTCACCATCAGGCTGTTGCTGGGCTTCTTCGGGGTTTTGGAGTTCCACGTGTGGTTCAGTCTTCTCGTCTTCACACTCCTGCTTTTCCTCTTCTCCTTGCTCCTCCTCTACCTCCACCACACCAGAAACCTGATGCATGATAAAACTATAGTCAATAAAAAATCCAATTATACATAAACACAGTATACTGTATATATACACACTGTTTCACCTCCTCATCTCCAGACTTGGTCTCCTCTTTCTTCTTCTCCTCCTTATCGGCAGATGATTTGGTCTCCTCTCTCTTCTTCACATCCCTCTCTACAGAAGACTTGGTCTCCTCTCTCTTCTTTTGCTCCTGTCTCTTGGAGCTAGACTTGGAGGAGGACTTGGAGGAGGACCTGTTGTTCCCAGGGGACGCGTAGGAGGAGGTAAAAGTGTTCTTCCTCCCTCGGTTGTCTCTGACTTTTTTGTCCGTACTTCAACAGAGAAACAACAACAACAAAAGGTGAGAGCTGCACAAGCAGATTATAATACATTATAAATATGTTTATAACCCAACATAGACATGGGATGCCTAGCAATTGTTACCACAATAACGTTTTAGTGCAGACTTCAGTGGTAGGGTATTATTTTCAAATTGTCAGTGTCAAATTGCAGATGATTGTTGATTCCCTTTACCATTTTGATTATTACACTTGCATTGTCCATTTTCAGACTTTTGCTACATAACTCCTCGGCACACGTGCCACAAACCTCTCCTCGGTGACAGTCAATCGGTGCTTAATCAATTGCAATAGAGAGCTGTGTTGCACATTCTATGATTCCACGATCCTTACAAGTTATACCTCGTGGTAAAGGTGACTAATCAACAAAAACTTTATCCCCTGGGACAAATAATCGAGTTAAGTTTCCGAACTTTTTTTGAGGAGTTTATATACTTTTAAATTTAGTTTTCCTTCTGTTTTTATGGGTTGGGTTGTACCCTTTTGTGGGGTCGGCAGCTTGACAGCCCTGTGCTAGGTAGTATAAATGTTATGGTGGTCTTACTTTAGAGTTTTGTACTTGGTACAGATATTGAGTCTGATTGGTCGGCCTTTAATGGTGAGAGGGTTTTGAGTGTAGTATTTCACCATCATCTCTGCATCTTCAGGAGAACTTAACTGAACAAATGCCTGCAGGAACGAACACACACACACACACACACACACACACACACACACAGGTAACTGAGTTGTCTGAGACAGAAGGAGACATTAACAGTTGAAAAACAGCTGTATACTGGTTGAGCCGAATCTGGCAGAAAATATGGTCTTAATAGTTACTATTTAATTCGTACATTATAATTTACCTCATGTGTTATCAAAAAAGTGCCCACCCAAATCAGTTAAATCTAACAAACATATTCCAGTTCATACAATAATAATTTGGTCTGCACTCCTTTGCAGCATTTGTCACTGTATTTTTGCACATGGAATGTGAAATCTGCATTTAAGCCATCCTTAGTCTCAGGAGCAGTGGGCAGCACCCTAGGGAGCAGTTAGGGATCAAGCGTCTTGCTCAGGGACACAGACCGGGGCCAGGATGCGAACCAGCGACCTTCTGTTTCCCAGGCAACCTTTCTACCAACTCAACTACGGCCAGTGAGTGACATCATAGTTTCCAGCAGCGGCTAGCAAAATACTATGTTCAAAAGAGAAACTTTTACCTCATCTGTTAGAAACAGATGTTTCTCCACTGTCCCGAAACCTCCCGCGATGGTCAACAGCTCCATCTTCTTCTCCTCCTCTCTGGGAAGGTTGGAGAAAAACACCACCTGACTGCCACTGCCAACACCTTTAATATCTCTGAGTGAGTGGTCACCACCACCACCACCACCACCACCACCACCAGACCGATCATCTTTCTGTTGGGAGAAGGGAAAAAAGCTTTGAAGTTAGATTGTTCAGTTTGAAATACATTTACAAAAGGCACCTAGAGCTTTGATGCAAAATTCTGCATCACTGCAGCCTCTAGAGTGCTTTAAAATTACATCTCTCTGTAAACTTGCAGTGTTGCATGAAGGCCCTACTGTAATCTTGCCCCTGCTGACTAGTGAAACTAGTCAGTACACAATGTTAAACTTAATGTTATTAAAATGGAATTCAATACAACAAATAGCAAAAATAGCTGATGCGTTGTGAGCTTGTGGTTCACTACAACGTTTCCACAAAACAGGGATGCCACGGTTAACAGGATTAACATGCTAATCAACATCATTACCTCAATCACCACCAGGTCCTTGGACAGGTAGAAATGTACTGGTTTGCCGTACACCGAAGCTGGGTGTTGCTGTTGCTGGTAGTACTGGACCATATCGAATGCCTGCTGGTGGGTTTCCATCTCCAGAAAAGCCTAGGCGAAACACCAGAAACATCATTATCATCATCAGCTCTAGCAGTAAAAGGGGCAATGGCCTTGTTTAAAGTAGACCATTCTCACCAACAAATCCTGTATTGAGAGCATTTAAAGTATTTCATCACTTCACCTGAACAAAATAAGTGTGAACATCAGCGGGGAAAGCATTGGGGAACCTATGTCAATCAACCACTCAGCAGAGTTCTCTCCTCCCAACTGGGAAGAGATTCTGTGTCCCGCTGATTAAAAAGAAAAAGATCTGTTTTCTATATCTCTGCTTCTCTCTCCCTCTCCCGTTCAGTCCTCCTGTGAGTGTTTAGGCTTAAAGTTGTAAGTATCCTTAGTAACAACTATAACTTTTGGAGCACTGCAGAGTAAAAAGAAAATGTTGAGCTTTGTCTCCCATCTTTATTGTTCTCCAATGTACCTGTCCGAGTATTGGTCAAAATCATATGGTTTGTTATATTTTATTCATTAATTTGGGTCATTCAATGCTTTGCCTGTCCAACCACATGGAGTTGTCGCGACTGCAAAGTTCTATTCAAATTCTAATACAACTGTGACTCCAGAAGAACACTTTAGGTTGTTGAAATAGTTCAAGTCTGCAAAGATATCCTCGCATGATCAATGTATAATGTATCATTATACAGAACAAAATGTTCTCAAATTCCTCTATTTTCGCTATGAATACAGGTGTGACTTGATAATTTTACTTGCCCATTGGTGTCGTGGGCACAAAATAATAAAATAACTGATTTCGATGGATCGCTGTTAAGCGAATGAGTGTGTAGTTGACACTCAGGGTAAGCTGACCTTTGTGGCATGCATGGCTTCCATGCTCCTCTGCTTTTAAAACAAAGATGGAAAACTTGTGTGACATAATAGATACATAACCTTCTGAACAACAGTAAAATACACAACCTGTGCGACCAATCAGTTATCATGGACAAAGTGCATCGGTTTCCCTCACATCGACAGATAGTGCTGCTGACCAATTCATGTTTTGCCATTCTTCTTTATTTGTATAATAAAAAATACTATGTTGGTTCACGTTGTTGAGAGTATCTCACTGCAGAAATGCACTACCGGTATTAATAGACAGTGACCTGTTTAAAATGATTATTTAGACTTGACTGTTTTACTACCAACAAATATGATTCCAAATTATCTTAAGATGTAAACACCAATTGCTTACATTCCAATAGTACATACATGTACTATTGGAATTTCTTTTTTAAAGCACTGGCAGAATCATTATAGTAGAATGAAAACTGTTCGCAAAACTGTGTTGTAATGCATCACCAACCCTCGGATCAATGGAAAAATATATATACATTTTTAACTATTTCCACAAATTTCACATGAATGTTTAACTTCTAGTTTCTATGGTTTCAGTGTTGTACCTTGTTCTTGAGAACCAGATTTTCTCGGAGCGTTCCAAAGGGTTCTGCCAAGGCGAACAAGCTCTTGTTGCTCAGCGGTTTCCGGTCATATTTTGCAACCACAACCCTGCTTCTCTGAGGAACAAATAGATGTTATATATTAACCACATCTGGTTTAACCCAGACATACGTGAGAGAGTGTACAGTTAAGTGCAGTACAGAGTACAGTGAAGCAGAGGTTCCCAACCACCGGTCTGCGGACCAGTGGCGTATGTCTGTGCTACTTCAGTGTTGCATAACAGTGATGTCACTGTCGAATCCTTGGCATCTTTATCCTAGCCTTTCAACGTGCGTTGATCAGCGGCGTCACTACAAGCTGTAAATTTGCTCGCGCTAATGAAACACTTAACAGGATTATTGTTTAATGTCAACATTGAAGTACAACTATCAGAAGATGTAACCCAGGTAAAGCCAGGTAAAGTAAGTTTAACAAAAGGTTTTCGACCTGTCCAATAAAAGTCATTTCTGACATAAGCTTTTTTAATCATCCTATTTTTTTAGGTCAATGATATAACATTATGTAGTGATATAATAATATATAAATAGCAGCCAGAAAACTTCTGTGTTTTGGTACGATTGGGTTTCACACCTGACTACCACGCAACAACATCCCCCGCCAGAGCATACGAACGGAGTGGAGACAATGCCTACATAAAAAAGAAACTTAGATGGCGTCTTTTGCAACATAGTAGGTCTAGCTGTCCATTGTGGCTCTTTACATTGATGGGGACGCATTTGTGGCAAAAGAGAAAGTGTTTCGGACACGCAGCATTTTTTAAATTATTTTTCTGCTGCTGAGCGGACGGCTCTGAGCGGACGGCTCTGAGCGGAGCGAGAGGTGGTCCGCAAACATTTTATGAACTGTCAGCCAGTCCGTGATAACAGAAAGGTTGGGAACCCCTTCAGTAAAAGTACAGTAGAGAGTCAGTATAGTCCAGTACATTAGAAACAGTAGAGATGACAGTTGAGTAGGGAGAAACATAGAGAACAGTAGTAAAAAGTACTACTAAATCATTAAAGAATTACCTTGGCTTGTCCAGGGAGAGATCTGTTGTTTCCAGCGTTTCCACCTAACACAAGACATTCACATTAACTTGTTTCTTCCGATTAGGCTGTTTGTTGTAAACCTCATGTACATACCTGCTGTTTGTGGACCTACTGATATGTTGCCACTCTTTTGCTATTTATGCCATGTGTATATGTTGATCATTTTATTTTATTCTGCGATGCGTTTCTTTTTCTTAGCTCTCCCTCGCTCTGCCCCACTCCCTCTTTTTTCCTTAAAGTAATGAAATGAAGCTTACACAAAAACAAATTTTACACCTGTAACTCTGTGATGCGACAATAAAACCGGATTCTGATTCCTTGTTTTGTAAATGCTGGGATGTATATTCAACTGAAATCTTACTGGGCAGATATTAGCTGTGATAACGCCTAAGGGTTTTGACTGACAGGAATTGTAATCAATATTCAACATACTTCTTTGGTGATGATGTGCAACTAAAGAATACATGACCTTTGGGACACATTCTTGGCCCTAACCCACGTCCCTTACCCCAGCCAGAGTTCATGGGTCCCGATTGCTGGCCTCCCCCCATGGGGGCTTGTCCGAGCAGTCCAGCGGACAGGTTTGGGGTATTCGCCATACGGAGATTCCCACTGAGACAGAAGAAGACATCAACCATCAGTGTGTCAGCAATACAGCAGACATATTTATTATTTAACTCATTCAGTGCCATTGACCATTGACAGTGCCAAAGACGATTCACACGTCCAAACCGTGTTTACGCCAGATGGCGCTGTTCCTCAACCTATGAGTGATCCTATGACTTCTGGAGAAGAGTAGATCCAGAAATAATGTGATCACAACAAACCCAGCCCCGTCCGATCTAATGTTTAAGGATTTCAAAAAATAAAAATATCTGCTTTTTTTTGTGTGTGTGTTTTTGGCGTGAACAAGCTATATTCAACAACCAATAACTAAAGAACGGAGGGTCGCGGTGACACGCTTTTTCACCCTGATAGAAGCAGAGACACTCCTCCGTCTTTTGCGACACTCTGTGTGTCGATCGTCCTAGAACAAAATATTCTGTGGCTCTTGAAAGGTTAGTAAGAATTCTCAAAAACGCTGGCACTGGCTGACTTAATTAATGAATTAATTCTGGCACTCAATGAGTAAAAAAAAAAAGACAAGGTAGGAACTGATGCTTCCTGTTACTGGTTGTACATTTCCTGTTGAGTGATATTCAATATGCGTGTTATTAGTGTGTGTGCACACACGCACACACACAGTCACCTCCTGAATTACTAGTATTCTTGATTAAAATGCAGATAGAATCCACCAAAACATATTTTTGAAATTATAATATGCATCTCCAAATAACATAACGATCACAATCATCGTCACCCCAGTTAGTAGTCCATAACAGCAATAATCTACAATCATTATTGTAATTAATTTGTAATCTAAACAGACAAATCAACTGGCTCTATCATGGTGATTGATGACAAAGTGCTTTAATTCATTCATATCACCATAATACTAACTTCAATAATCAAAAGGAAATTAAATATGCACTGTCAGAACTGAACTTGGTTTGATCTTATTAAGGTTCATCTCAGGTGGTGAAGATGAAAGTGAAACCTAAGTTTTTAGAAATCTTTTTTTTATTTCACAAATATCGTCTTTTCAGCTGGACTGCTGGAGTATGTGGAGATACTATGGTCGATCATGCACATGTCTTTTGGTCTTGTCCTGCAATTCAACCTTTCTGGAAGGAGGTAGCAACACTTATCTAAAAAAATCTGGGTTTCAGTATCAATACTACATTTGAATCTTTGTATCTTGGACAAACCCCGGATGGACTGAGTCAGGATGACTCTTATTTACTTAAGATCCTACTTGCAGCAAGCAAAAAAGCCATCACAAAGAACTGGTTGCAGAAAAATTGCCCTACTATGGGGCTATTTGTCAGTATTGTGAGACAATTGCATCTCCTAGAGCAGATGACCTATTCTTTGAATGTCCCATGATCTTTTTTTATTTATTCGTTTTTGTTTTCTATTTGTTTGTATGATTATCTGTATGTTTTATTTTTGCTGCTAATTTTCTTGTTGATTTTTGTACTATTTGATTGTATGTTATGTCTAACACAATTTTGAAACCTGAAAATAGAGTTTAAAAAATATATATATATATCGTCTTTTGCTTAAATCCACCAACTTACAACAAATGTCACTTTTTTCCACGTTTTAAAATGTTACATGCCAAATGGATTTATCTGGGCTTTTCCCCTCCAGAAAAGGAAAACGTTGGACTGTTGTGAAAAAACTAAAATCATGAACTGCAATCAAGTGCAGTCTTAATCATTATTTAATTATGTTCACCTTCTGGTTGGTGCCATGCCTGGGTCCATGCCTGGGTCCCAGTCAGGATACCTAAAGAGAACAGCACAAATTAAAGTTATTTCCATTGTCATTACACATAGAATGCATTTAAATGATATGCTGTTGCAGCACATGCTTGATTAAAATTAGTATGACTTTTACTTGGGCTCTGATTTATACTTAATAATTTATACTCAAGAACTGATATTTCAAGCTAACAATGCATCGTAATGCGATACATTGTTAGTTTAACCACTAAATGTTTCAAAATATCTACAAGCTTGCTATGCGATGCATGGTGAGCTCGTAGTTAGGGGTGGGCGATATGGGGAAAAAATATATCACGATTCTTTCCAGGCAGAATCACGATTCGTTTTCATGTTGGTTTTTAAGATATTATTATTTTATTACGAGTATTAATAATAGTTATATAATATACAGTATATATGATGGCTAATAATATATTATGATGATGATGATGGTTATTATTATAATATGATCATATATTATTATCATATACAATGCCAGTGGTACTCAAAGTGGTGTGCAGGGACCCTCAGGGTGGACCCTTACAGGTGTAACTCTGAGCGTGTACAAATGGAACCAAAAATGATGCTCTACTCACATTTTGTTTGTTTATTTTGCATGTAAATGTTGCTAATGACTCAAGACAAACTAATGAGTGCAAGACTATGGTCAATGACAATATGCAGTCCTGCAGTAAACATCAGCTGTGTGTTTTGGAGACATGCTCCTTGATGTCAGTGTGGAGGTGAATGACTTACATTTGAAGCAGTTGTCTGCGGTTCTCAGCATGGCGTAAACCACTAGTGTGTTGATTCCACTCCTGGAGGACACAAACAGAAGCTTACTGAACAGCTTAACTTAAAGGACTGAACCTTTGGATATCAACTAAATATGATCATTTACTTCATTTCAAGTATTGTCTCTACATGTGCACGAAATTCAAGACATTTGGCTGGCCGGTCCTTCTGAAACTACAAAGACTCCATAATGAATAGTATTTGTTCTGTAAGTCTTTAAGAAATGTAAGACATACAGAATAGAAAAAGACATAAAATAAGCCAATTATATATGGATCCAGTCAATAGAAAACATAACAGCGAGCATGTCTGTCGTGGAGATGGAACATGAATGAGATCCAGTGTAAGGACTGGAGCCAATGAACCAACATTTTATGAGTTAAATCCCACAGAAAGAGGAAAAGGGGATGAAGTTGGAGTTGTACTCACCATGATGGAATGCACATCAAAGTCACAAAGAGAGCAGACATGAGGGAACATGGGGGGCGTGACTCCCAAGAAGTCCTGCACTTTTCCTTGGGATGGCAAGCCAATCCTCCGCTGCATAAAGACGGACTCGGAGGACGTCGTCATCCCCATGCCGCCATAAGAATCACGGGAAAGCTCAGAGTATGCAGGCCTCTCCCTGGGGTTGTAGTCCAAGTCGTAGCGGTGGGCAGCGGATGACGAGACACTCGACATCGAACCGTAACCAAAATCGGCCGCAGAGGATTGTTGTGGAGCACGTTGTGGAGCCATGCCCATGGAGGGACCGCCTGCCATCCCCCCGCCCCCCTTCCGGCTCTTCAGCTGCATCAAGATGTCAGGCAGTGTCTCCACGCTGATGTCCTCCTCTGGGATCTGAGCCAGTGCATCCAGGTCAGCAGGAGAAAGACCCAAGCTGGCAAACAGCTTCATGGTGTTGCCAATGTGGCTGCCGCCGCTACGCCGGGGCAGCTGGGAGCCACGGTCTGGGTTTTCACCCCCTCTCATTGCTCGGTTTGGGGGAGCTGAGCTGAAGTTCAAGGTCTCAGCAGCGGCCAGTAGGCCCCGCCCCACGGCGAAGCCCTTCTGGCCGTCTCCTTGGTTCCTCTGGGACATGATGGTAGATGGACTCGCTCTCTGGACTCAAAAACACTGATGACTCAAGTTCCAGAATAATTAGTTTTAGTTTTTTTACTTAAGGATTGAGTCTGGGAAGATTTTCTTTCTCAACAGTCACGTTAAATTTGAAAAGTGGGAAAACAGAGTATCTCCTCTTGTTCTTCAGGGAATGCCTGATCTCAGCTGAAACACAACCAGGGAGGGAATCTTGAGATAGCCTCCATCTCTCCACCAAGACCACAGAAGCAACAAAGCAGCAGCACTGTGATCCACAGGCCAAATTTACAACAAATGGGGGAGAAAAATAACCACAATGCAAAATAGATATGCTTAGTCTAAGCACTGAAAAGAAGGGTAGAAAGGAGGAGGTAACAGAGAGAGGCGTGTGCAATTAAGATTCAGAACTGACCTCAGACACAGAGGGCGAAGAATAGAGATACATAATGAGTTATAAGACACTGATATGACAAGGAAGCTGGTGGGTCTTAAATGGGACCATCATCTCCCTTAGCAAGGAACAATATTTGAAATCAGAAGTCTCATATGTGGCTAAAACATGGATAATCATTACATGTGTGTGGGGAAAAAAGGTTGTAGGCAGACAGACGCCTTGATAAAGACGTGAAGAAAGCAAACATGTCCATTCAGGTCAGAAAGGCCTGGCCAAAAACAAGATGAACAGCGTGTTTGGTGAAAAATAACATCGCTGATCAATGGGATTCTGGTGTTTCTAAGATATATTGTGGTAAAACTATATATGTAGTATAGTATATGTAAATCAATTTAAAAAATAAAAATGAATGGTAGGAAGAGGCCTACATGGTAAACAAGAGGCTATGGCGGCTAACCAGTGTTTATATGCAACCTAAAAGTCTTAAGGTTTTTCGAAAATAGTTACTAATTACTCAAGAATTAGTATGAAAAATAAATGTTGGTGTTAGTGGAATAATACAATTATGAAGATATAGGTCCGAAAGGATTATACTACTACGCTTCTTATGCTATCATGCTATCATCACAGCCCGATGCAAGGAAGGTTATTCTTCTGCCGTTTAGAATTATAATAATGAAATAATAGAAACTCGTCAAGAGCACCAGAATGATTTGTATTATAGCTGGTACGGCCTCAGCTTACACTTACCTTTAGTTTACGTTGGGTTGCTAACAAGTAGCTTAGCTTAGCATGCGTTGCTACGTTGGTGCACCTTACTGCACATAGACCGTGGTAGACTGTGGTCTGGTAGTAGTTTCCTCCGTGGTGGAAAGCCTGGTCAAGATTTAAATAGGCTTTGCACTTTTATATTTCTTTGCAGGGGGAGCCTTTCGCTCAACCCAAAACAAAACAAAAATGTTATTTTCAACTCGCTTTCAGGCCTGAACCGAACCGAACCAAGTAAACGAACGGATTCAGGATTTCAGGTCAGGGTTCTTGTGCCGAAAATCAAGCGTGCTCTGTCGAAAAGTGGTCCCCTCCTGCTGCGCACACCGGAACAGCAACAACAACAATGGTTTCGCAGTGTTGCCATGTCCGCTTATTATAAGCGACGTTGGGCTTGTTTTTCTGTGAAGTAGCTTGTAAAAATCGCATCTGAAATTTTTTTATGCCAGGGACTGGAGTGGGATTAATGTTTCAGAAATATTCAATTTTTTGTTGTTGTTGAAAATAGCAGATCTACAAGCTCACAACAATAGCAGAACTACAAGCTTGTGAGCTTGTAGATCTGCTATTTTCAAATATCCACTGTATATAGGTTTAACGTGTTCATGTGGCCTATATAGTCGCTTCAATTGGGCTTGCTTTCGTAGTTTTCGTCATGTTTTTTTTTCACCACAGCGTCATTCCAGGGAAACCCTGCCCTCACAGTCATTGTAGCTTACCCTCCAACCAAAGATGCAAGCATGGACAGTAAAGAACAGTTCTACCACGAGCTCAAGCATGCAATTGAAAGAGTCAAGCCACACAACTTCCTGGCCATCCTGGGAGACTTCAACACACGTCTCGGACCAGAAGATGCGCTGTTCACTTGAAGAGTGTCATTAACAGCGAGGCATACGGGTCCTTCAGCTCACTCTGCTCAGACCACAGGATTGTCACTGCAACAGTGAGGCTGAGCCTGAGGGTGCCATGGAGGGAGGGAAGGAGGAAGGTGAAATACGAATGGAGTCAACTGGCAACGGACCCTCAACCATGCAGTGGAAATCAAGAACAGGTTCCAAGCGCTGCAGGAGGAGGAGGTGAGCATAACAGCCCGCTACCAAAGCTTTGCTGAAGCAAACCAACTAGCAGCTGAAACAGGCCTCCAGCAAGTTCCCAAAGCAAGGAGGAAAGACAGATGCCTTGACCCCAGAATCACCAAAGCCAGGGAGGAGATGAGAGCAGCAGCACACAGGGACTTTGTCACTGCCCGAAAAGGAGAGGGTCTGAGGGAGGAATATAAGCGGAGGAAGGAGGAGCTATACCAAGTGTATGCAACACTGGAACAACAGGAGCTGACCCAAAAGATCAGGGACATTGAAGAGGCGCATGTTAACCAGAAGTATGGCATGAGCTGGAAGCTCATCAATTACATTTCTGGCAGAAGCTCTTCTCAGTCTTCCAAGATCTGGGGAGAAAACGCAGAGAAACGAGTTGAAACAAGGTACCAGCACTTCAAAACACTCCTAGGAAAAATCCTGCTTCAACCGAGGAAGAGGATGATCCGATGCTCCTGTCTTCCATGACCTTCCCATACCAGACGGACCATTCACCATGGATGAGTACCAGAGGGCCACGCTACTATCAAGTGCAACAAGAGCTGCGGGGAGGATGGAGTGACACCAGAGATTCTGACGTATGTGCCCATAGACGAGGTGGTGTTAGATTTGATCAACCAAGCACACACGTCTGGCGAGCAGCCGCAGCTGTGGCGCACAATGATCATCGTTCCAGTACCAAAGTCAGGCGACCTCATCAAGACGGACAACTATCGGGGCATCAGCCTGAACTCAAAAGTCGCCAAGGCAGCTAACAGGATTATCCTCAACCATCTTAGACCCATCTTAGACCCTCTACTGAGAAACTCACAGAACGGCTTTGACCCGGAACAAACAACAGGCGGGCAGGTACTGGCACTGAGGAGGATACTGGAAGTAAGGGAGCGGAACCTGTCAGCGTTGATCACCTTCATTGACTTCCAAAAGGCTTTTGACACCATCGACCAGGGGAAACTCATGAACATTCTCCAGGCCTACAGAGTTCTTGAGAAGATGGTTCAGATGATAGAGGCAAGCTACAAAGAATTTGAGACAGGGTGACACTCTGGCCCCCTTCCTGTTCATTGTAGCGATGGACCATGCACTGAGACTCGCAATCAATGACAGAGAGGAGGGGTTCACTATGGTCCCGAGGAAGTCAAGGCGAGTACACCCCATCATGATTACTGACCGCAAATGACATTGCCCTAATATTGGATACAGCAGAGAAAGGAAGGGAACTACTACTGGCAGTAGAAATGGAGTGCAGGAAGATCGGCCTCAAGCTCAATGCCAAGAAAACAAAGTTACTGACAGTTAACACAGAGGACAAGCCAGTCGAAGACTTCAAATATCTCTGGGCTTGGACTGCTTCAACGAAACAGGACCTGAAGGTCCGGAGGGCACTTGCCTGGAATGCCTTGCATGGGATGAGGAGAGTGTGGAAATCAGACATGGGAGAAGACCTCAAGAGGCGGCTGTTCATAGCTACAGTGGAGTCAGTACTGCTGTATGGGGCTGAGACATGGACCCTCGCAGCACAACAGGAAAGGGCCCTGGACAAGAATGATACGAATGGCACTAGGTGTCACATGGACGGACCACATCACAATTGTGGACCTCTATGGGGACCTACCACGAGTCACAGACAAAGTCAGAGAGAGAAGGATGAGGCTGGCAGGGCACTACGTCAGGCACCCAGAACAAGAGGCAAGCAAACTGACACTATGGGAGCCAACCCAGAAGCCAGCAAAGGCAAGAAGCGCACCACCTACGTAGATGCACTGCGGCGCAACAGCTTATCTAACAACACTGTAGAGCTCAAGACCCTGATGTTAGATAGGAGTGTGTGGAGGGCAGCGATCAAGGAGTCCCGAGTTGATGTTGGCTAGCCTAGAACCACACTCTCGCATGCATCGCATCATCGTTTTCGTAGTCCTGGTTGCTTATATCTCTCGCAAAATCTGGCAACACTGTGGTCTCGCTTTCTGACGTCATTTTGATGCGACGCAGTGCTCATTCCTCCTCATCCCCCAGTAGAGAGAGAACAGAACAGAGATGTCTTCTTCATTCTGGAAAAGTGTCGTTGGCGTTGGACTCTTTGCTTTGGCCCACGCAGCTTTCTCGGCAGCACAGCGTAAGTGTGAAGGATAGATTTGGGTTTATTGTTTGTTTTCGTGGCTTTTTGCACGTGTAGTTTTACGTTAGGATGTTGATGAAACGGCGACACAACCTGCGGCCTTCCTTCCTTCCTTCCCGTCCGACCGTTGCAGCTACATGTAGCTCCATTTAGCTCCGTTAAAAAGGGATTAGATTTAGGGATGCGCCGATGTGACATTTCTGGCTGATGCCGATAACCGATGTCAACATTGCTGTTATGGTCGATAACCGATGTTTATCGATGTCGAATATCTGTGTAATAATAAGTTAGAATTGTGTCCTTTCTGAAAAAGGCATATAAACACTGAATTATTATTCCAAAACTAGGGATGCACCGTTATTGACATTTTGGCCCATATTCCAACGTAAACACAGCTTAAATGTAGTATTTTCTTAATTATAAATGTTCCAACTTGTTGACCCTTTTGAAAGCTTTCCCAGAAAACACTGATTGAATCTGGAGCATTGATCATCATCACAACATGCTTTTTCAGCTTCATATTCAAACATAATTATTATAAAATATCGGCTAAAAACTGATATTTTGATTTCGGTTTCATACCGATATTGCATTTTAAAGCCAACATCGGCCGATACAGATATGATGACCGATTAATTGTCCATCCCTATTAGATTCTCTTATCTTCATGTAACTTATGTGCACAATGTGTCACTGTGGTATCATAGTATCAACCAGTGACAGTTAATACATTGTTACGCTTCATTAATAAATCATATTGTAAAATGAATAACGTTTTTCTTTTCCTTTTAACCATCCAGATCGATCATACATGCGACTCACAGAGAAGGAGAATGAAACACTACCGATAGATGTGAGTGATGTTGTTTTTATTATTATTATGACGATATTAGTTATACATTATATTGTTATTATGTTTCATTTTTGTTTTGTATCTTGCAGATTATGTTACAAACGTTATTATCGTTTGTCGTGACCTGTTACGGGATCGTTCACATTGCTGGGGGTTTCAAAGACATGGACGCCTCCTCAGAGTTGAAAAACAAGTATGTGTATTTTCCACCAATTTTAGGCATTTAGCAGTCACGCTCGTTGTTTATGCCACTGGTTCTCAATGGCGGATCTGGAGATTAGACTGAGCAAGTAGTTTTTAGTAAATATGATGATGGTCAGGGTCCAAACTCCAAACCCTTAAGAGTTATTTTATTTTGAGTTCAAATCTGAAAATATGAACCAGTCTCTAGTCTACAGGTTAAAATGCAGTCCCAGACAGTGCATGCAGTGTGATCAGCCACAGCCTGGGTCATTTCCTGGTCGTCTCTCTAATGCTGAATAATTTCAAATTTCAACATTTATAAAATACAATTTACACCTATTTTTCCTTCTCAGAACATTCGATACACTGAGGAACCATCCATCGTTCTACCTGTTCAATCACCGGGGGAGGGTGCTATTCCGCACAGCAGAGGAAGAGGCCTCCACTGTACCCAATCAAGCCCTTGCTAACCCCTTAAGGCTTCGCAAGCTGGAGCTTTTGCACTGAGACTGGCCTTCACTGCCTGTATGTCATCTTTTGTGCACAGATGAGCTTCCTGGTTAGATGGAGGGGGAAAACGAGAATCCACTTACCCAATTTTAGTTCGTCTTTGTACATAAACTAATGTGCTGTTCAGTCATGCATCTTTCCATAAAAGTGGTCAACCACCCTATTTAACAACTGTGCCAACACTTCAGATTTGTTTGTGTAATTGTAATTGCTTCAGTCTTAAGATTTTGAGACATCTTCCCCTTTTATGTCCCTTTAAGTCTAATTTTGTTTAACGAGGGGCATTAAAGTAAGTTAACTACTTCTGTTGAGAGAATTTCTTGATCGTCTCCTGGAGTCGAGCAGGCTTTATGTACATTCTGTATGCAATAAAGATTTGGAATAAGTTGTGTCACTGGAAGTCAAATCAAGGCAAGATGTGAAACAAGAGTGAGGTCGACACTGAGAATAAAGTAATGGTACAATTTGTTTTTGTTTAGTTTTTCATTTTGTTAAGATTGAATGAAAAGATTGTTTTTAATTTAATAAAAGCTTACTGATTTTACCCATCTGAGAAAATGTTTTTGTTTTGATGTATTATAGGGGTATGAAAATAGGACAAGAGTACCTTAACGATTAAAACATCCAACCCAAGACCCAAACTTAAAACGCTCTTGTATTTACTGTAAAAATGCCATATGATGAGAGAACAAAAAACAAACCCTTTCCTACATTACACTCAAATGGATTTACAACTGGCCCATGACTTTGATATGCTTAGTTACAGATAATTAGATTCGTTGTTTGGGCAGGTGTAAGTGTAATAAGTGGAATCCACAACACAAGAATCACCAGTCTACCAACCTGTTTATTATCTTTTGTTAAACAGATTCATAAAACTTTCCATTATATATAATATATCTATATAACAGTTTACAAAAATGAACTTTATACATTTCTTTCAAAATATTTGTATGTTCTCAAATAAACAGCTTGACAAAAATATTCTCTATTCTTTATGAACATTAAAAATTAGTGTACATCTTTCAGTAAAAAACAAAAAGGATTGATGTGATTGTGTGTTTTTCTGTTGATGTAAAAATGCAGCAGAAGGCAGATGAGCAGCTGTGTCAGTTGGAGAACAGGTGACTGTTAATGCCTGATTTATACTTAGTTGTCGCACAACAAAAACAGCTGATCTACACGCTCAAAACTTGTTGAAGCGCAACGTGTTCTGAGCTTGTAGATCAGCTATTTTCAGTGCGCAACACTGGCGAGCAACTAAGTATAAATCACCCATAACTGTTGAGACAGATGTTAATGGAACGCTGCACTGTTGGGAAGGAATCAATGGAGTGACTGTTGCACTATGGAGTGTGTGTAGTGGAGAGAGTGGGGTCATGCCAGCCTCCAACGTCCTTAGATTGAACTCAACAGCTGCCATCTTCACAGTCATATTGTACACATTTACTGTTGCTATGTTATCTGTTGGCAGACAAGAGTATATTAAGAATCAATAACCTACAAAGTACAATTATTGTACTTTGTATAAAGGTTTATTATTTCAGAGGGGACACAAGCCGTTGCCTACTGTAGGTTGGTGTGGTATTTGGTGTTGTTATGGTCTTTAGTACACAGACATAACACTGGCGTTTTCACACCAGGACCCTTTAATTAAGCCCTTGAAGTGGACGCAGACCACGACTCAGCAATTCTTCACACATATGTGAATACTTGTCCGAATTGTGGTTCGCTTAACCTGTGAACACAAAGCGATCCAGGTTCACCTCGCCCTTTGCCATTGTATTGTACCCCTCCTGGCTTGGCGTAGAGTCTACGGATTGCCTGCTGTGCCAACCCTAAAAATGATCCGAAAAAAGGACAGAGGCCCCATCAGAGCTGAACCGAGTCCTCTTTCAAATAAAGTGACAATGTGAATGCAAAAAGAACTCAGTCCCTTTTCTGTTGGTCCACTTCTTGGTCCACTTGAAGAGGTTTGTTTAAAAAGGACAATGTATGTGAAAAGAACATCATGTAGGCCAGATTTCTCATGTAAACCACAGATTCACACAATAGCCATGCTACTTATATAGCAATTACAGTATGTTTACAACTCTCCATTACAATAATACCTAATTATCAGACCAGCTGAACAAAGATTCTATTAATGCGTGTGTGGCATTTCTCCTGGAATAATTATGTTAAAGCTGCACTCCGCAACTTATTTTACTGAATAAAAGGTTATTTTAACCAATCTGTATGGTACAGTATGTTAATAGAACATTACTAGTACATCTACAGTGGTTGAAGGTGGTCTCCCTACACTGCCATTGAGTAATTTAAACCTACTGGTTGACAAGTAGTACTGCCTGAAGCTCCCCGGGCCAAGCAGGGATCCCTTATCGGCAGAGCGGCAGATCTCTCGTGGTCTCTCGTGCAGGAGACCAGGGTTCGAATCCCAGTATAGGACATGAAAAAAATTACGGACTGCAGCTTTAATAGTTGTTGCAACAGAGGCTTTATGAGGATCTGCTTGCTTGTATGTACCTGCTGTATGGAGTGTTTGTGTTGTGAGCGAAAGG
The DNA here is from genome assembly GCF_963280865.1 of Gymnoscopelus braueri. Lineage (NCBI taxonomy): Eukaryota > Metazoa > Chordata > Actinopteri > Myctophiformes > Myctophidae > Gymnoscopelus > Gymnoscopelus braueri. The sequence continues at coordinate 7,974,410 of NC_137622.1, read as the reverse complement.
TGCAAGAATGCAAAGACAGCAACCACATGGGTGTCCGTGGCATCAGTCAATGTGAGGAAGGGGATTATATTGAGTGTCTTTACTCACCCCTCCAGGCCCCTCCCACTGCTAAACCCCTTAAAGAGATAGTTCACCCAAAAAAAGATTTTCTATCGATTAGTCAAGCCATGGAGACTTGATTTCGTGATATTTTTTTCGTTTTTGTCGCATTCCTAAGACAATAATATGATGACCAGCGGCCCGATAGGCAGCGGTTCCGGTACGAGACGCAAAGGAGACTCTTTGTGTCTCCTACCGGAACCCACTGCTCGTCATCAAATTATTGTCTTAGGAATACGACAAAAACGAAAAAAACTCAATTTTTGGGGGTGAACTATACCTTTAACCTCTCCACCTCCAACAGGAAGTAATGTAACAGCACATGGACAGCGGGGCCATCCACCATCTGGGCATTGAGATTTTATCCATTCAAGGCCAAATAAACAAACAGAAGCCGCGCTACCTTCTGTACCTTTCTGACAGTCTTTTTTTTGTCTTCACTATCTGCCGTGGTCATAGTTCGACGTCGACGGCAGCTGGAACTCCATTTCTACCAGGGCTCTCTCCAGCTGATGGATCAGATTCCGTTTCTTGAACCTGGGAGGGGATCCAGGGAATGAGAGAAAGAGGAGAAATTAGACTGGAGATTCGTAATGCATTATGAAAACTATGACTGTGTGTTCATGACTGGGTTTTGCCTGATTTATACTTGGTTGCGTGCTGTGTCGCGCACTGACAATAACATATCAACAAGCTCACAATGCGTCACAATGCGACGTGTTGTGAGCTTGTAGATATGCCGTTTTCAGTGCGTGACTCGCACGCAACTAACTATAAAACACGCTATAATGGCTGCACTAAATCTACACTCAAACTACACTGCAATCAGAGAACTGTTGAGATTATACGATTAGAACCGAATCGGATGGGTGCCGGATTCAAAAAATATATAGTGAAATTGAAACAGCACAATCAGCACAACAAGCACATTAAAAGGATTTTCACTCCATGTGATTATGTTAATGGTGATCAATGCTGATCAATAGCTCTGGTACTGAGAGAAAGTAAGACATGGAGTCTAATAGCAGCACAGCCTCCCTGTCTAATCTTTTGCTGTTAGTAGTAAGTCACTGTGTGTGCAGTTTGTGAACGAACCCATGCAAATCACAATGTGGCATAAGGTGCCGAAGCTTCACTATAATGGAAACATGTCAACTGATGATGTACATTGACTTTGGCTAAATGGAAACAGCAATCTTCATAAATACTTCATAAAAAAGTGCTTCACAATAACAAGGCTGGTGTAACTAAGAGATTCACTGAAAAAATAAGCAATTTGTCTGTCATATGGTCCGGACATTACGAATATATCAGCGCAGACAGAAAAATGAATGCTGTGTGGACCGCTTCTGTCCGCGACTATGAATTGGACTAGGGCAACAACTATCAATTACCTTCTTAGCAATTATTCTATTACTTTTTTGATTTTAAAATAATCAAGAGGCACATGTTGTTTAGCATATATATACATATACAGTATGTATATAATGAGTTTTTTAAATACATCAACGAATCAAACTTTAACACTTCAAGACTTTCACTTGTAAATAGACTGTTCACGCTCCATTTAGACAGCATGGCAGAAAACCTGTTACACTTTGTTATAAGACATTTAAACAAATCCTTATGGCCAGGAGTGTTGACTGCTAAGACCTGATTTCTACTATGTTGTACTGATGGTGCCGTGCTGAAAATAGCCGATCCACAAGCTCACAACCCATCGCAGAAGCGGCACGTTGGTAGCTAGTAGATCGTCTCTTTTTGTTGTGACTCATACCTTGCAGCTTCTTTGATAGCATGGTAGATGAAATACTTTTGGACGTGAACGGAACCTTTCACCTCATCCAGTAACCTCAATATCGCTTCATAGTCTGGGAAAGAAAAGACATATAAACAACACTATACTAAGAGGCTTTACTGTATCTCAGAAGATTAGAACAGCAAACTGGAATGTCACCACTGTACAGTGAATCACAAATAATTATAATTTAGACTTTATTCAGTGATGTGGAACTATTATTACTATATATATCGCGGTCATTTGTTCTCAGGTTTTGTTACTTAGATTCGTTTTTTCTTGACCACAAGAATGTTATTTAGATCGCAAGCTGTTCAGACAGATGCTAGGTTAATTATTTACCTGGTATCCTAGTTTCTTTGAGGCACTACATTGTTCTCTCTGCACTCTACTTATGTTTTTTTTTTTAGCAGAGTTAATTTTTCCAATCTCACACTTGTAAGTCGTTGTGGATAAGAGTGTCTGCTAAATGCCAACATTATCAATTGCACTGTACTCAGCAAATTCACTGGATATCAAGCGATGGACAAACAGGCTACCCAATTCCTCGACTTACTGCGGCCTGGTTTGCGAACCTCCTTGATGACCCGTGTCCGTAGCTCTGCCTGGCAGCCGTCTAACGGGGGGATCCAGGTGGTCTCCGTCAGTTCCTGGTCATATCCAAAACCCTCTAAAGTCTCGCACTCTGGACTCAGTGCTTCACAGTTCTGTTTATCCTCTTCCGCGGGCTGATCGTCAACACCATCCACGACCAGCCTGTCCTCCATGGCACAGTTGTCCTCCATGGCACAGTTGTCCTCTACGCGGTCAGCTGTAGCCGGCCCAGACCTGTCTTCCAGGCTCCCTGCCACAGTGTCCTCCTCCCCCGTGGGCCAGCTGTCCCCCGACTCTGCTCCAAGACCCCCCTCGCCGTTACTTTCTGTGACCACCACACTGTTGTTGTTGTCCACGCCTGCAGGATAAGGAAGATAAGGAGCACTTCTTACTAAGTATTTAAGTTCTGGAGCATATATTTAAATTTTGAAATATATACTAGTTATGTAGTATGTACTAGTAACTAGAGCATAGCGTCAGTTCTGGCAGGACATCATAGTCAAGACTTGCCTCACCCTCATCAGCTGGTGGTCAGCTAATTCCGGCCAAGCCCACCCCCTACTCATCAGCTGGCACTCAGCTGTTACTCTGTCATTGGCAATTCATGTTATGGGGCGCTCTTTATAACCGTTTCATCTTGCTTTTACTGCTGCCGCAGCATACGCATGCCCCCCCGCAAGCTCTCGCTAAACCCACCTCCCACCTCCATCCCAGCTCCTCCTTTTATGCTCGTCTGATATTATTAATGTCATTGTCTGATGTCATTGTTGGCTGTGTTATCTGCATTCCCTGCAGGGAGATCCCAGAACAGAACCATGCCAACAAAACATAACTGCTTGAATATTGAGATTAAATCACTGTTTTAATATGCAATGAAAATGATTTATTTGGACGAAAGCGCCCCTGACAGAACTAGTGACATGTTGGTCAGCTGGGAGGTCAGTGCCACCTTCCCACAACCCTCCACTGTAGATAGGTAACAATTTTAATTCATTAGGAACTTAACTATAAACTAACTATGCATTAACTATTTTTTTCCCCATGATAGTAATAATAAAATAATGACTGTAGTAATGTAGTTATGAACAACTAAACAAGAGGCATGTGTATTAATAATAGGGTAAAAAGTTTGTAAAAATTAGGAACTTCTATAAATTAAATATAGGGTACACTAGTATTGAAATTACAGTGGAACAAAACTAATTACTTGAACTAAGCAACTTGCTTATTTCCCTTTCTCTAATTGCAGCATGCTTCCTGGATGCAGCAATAATAGAGAAATTCAGGAAATAGATGCAACTGGTCTTCAGTGTACACAGTATCATACTATTATGAATACTGCAAATGCCTAGTAAAATACTCTGCGCACTATGAACATTTTTCTACGTATGCCAGTTATATAAATCATTGCAAAGGATTGACAATCACAACTGTGTACAGAACCGTAAGCCTAGTTCAGACCAAAGTCAACAAAACAGTTTTAAGCCTTATTTATACTTTGTTGTACTGATGGTGTCGTGCTGAAAATAGCCGTGGATTTCAATGGATGCCAGTGACATGAAGATACAAACTGACACCCGACACTTGTCGCTGCGTGACGAGCTACAATTAAATTGAGCTGGCTTGAACGTTTTTTCATCGCTCCAATGATGCAGTGAAACGTCTATCAATCATAGGTTGTTGTTTCACCATTTCCACTCCCCTTCCCTCTCCACACAATTCCTACTTGTAATGGGGGAAAAAGTAATTCTTGCTATCACCCAGTTCTGTTAACCCAAGCCTTTATATTCTCGTTGTCCCCACACATGGACGCACACTTGATGACATCAACGAGCACTTTGAGCAACATTTCAATGAAGACTCAGCGACAGTGTCGTTGACCATGCTTGGCCGTTTTGTAACTTTTGTCGCTGCTAGATGTGAAGGCAGCATTAGGCAACATTTCCTACTCTGAGAGGCCCTCGGTCATACTGTACCTTTGTGCAGTGGGAGGGGCTTGATGGGACCTTGCTGTTCCTGAACGCTCTTCCCCAACACATGGTTGGTGTTCAAGGGTGGGGTCTGTGGCCGACGCAACAGCGGTGACATGCTCCGCCTTCTCTTCAACGCAGCACCTGAGTTGGAGTCACCCGAGTTCACCCGTTTCTTGTTCTGAGGACCCGCTACGAACTCGTCTGCCTCATCAATCATCATCCCCTGCAATGAACAAATGAACAATGACGGAATCAGATGACAGATAGATTTGATACTTACATTATATGTATTACGTTAATTATATGCTTATTAACACACACACACAAATTGGAAGGATGTGGACCATCCACATGGATTGGATATCAGACTTTTATTTTACCCCCATTTCTCCCCAATTGAGTCGTTATGGTTATGCCAATTGATTCCTCCCCACACACATGTGTGTTGTCAGTCACTGCTGTTGTATCCCGTTACGTTACTCATCAACAAAGCCTCATACCGGCCCGGATCGCTGGCGTAGCGGCCCGGGGCACCTAGGCTCCAAAGTAGCCTGACAGCGCGTCACAGGTTCGAGTTCCGATCCTGACGGCCCCATCTCTCTCCCCATTTTCCTGTCAAACTAGTATCCTATCAATAAAAGGCACAAAAAGCCCCCAGAAAAGCCTCATACCTTCTTGTCCTGTTTGAAGGGATTTCCAAACGTGTGCAGGCGTTTGGGTTGGTCAGGGTCGATCTCTCTCAGAGGAGAAGGCATCATCTTCAGGTATTCCTGGTAGTTACCCATCTGAGCCACTGGGATGCTGTGCAGATAATCTGACACGCAGAACAGTGGAGTTAGCGTCCTTACACAGCACACGACACACTGAAATATATTGCTACTCGCTAAAGGTCGTGTTTAACCACATGAACTCTAGCGTCCCTATTCTGTGGCGAACATGAGATGAAAATAGCAGATGTACAAGCTCACAACACAATTCAATGTGATGCACTGTGAGTTTATATATTGTTCAAAGTATAAAATAGGTCAACCTCAAGTGGTTAACCTGTGTATTTAGGCTTTTCTTAAAAATAAATCTCTAATAATGATGTAACACAATATAAAATGGAGATTTTAATTACTTGATAACATAAGAGAACAATTCTGTAGGTTAACACACAGGAGTTTTTAATTACTTACCTTCATCTTGACCCCTGATGAGTTTTTGGGTGGTCCGCAGCAGGTTGGAACGCATTCTTGTCACTTGATCCAGTAGATTCCTTCTTGGGATGTCGTAGGCGTTTCTGTACGCCTGAGCTTTCATGTCCTGCAGGATGACAGTTATGTTTACTAGGGGTGCATTAGTGCAACAGCTAATCATGTCACAGCCCTACCATAGACCAAGAAAAAAACACCTCAACAGTAAAAGAAAAGAAACCTCGGGAAGGATCACCAAAAAGATACAATACTATTAACAGTACCTTTTAATTTCAAGGACTACCAGTTCGATATGCATTAGTACACGGACCTCTGGGACCCCAATCTACAGTGAAAAATCCTCAGTGTTAATTTAACTCTGAGAGTGTACAAATGGAACAAAATGGATCTGTAATAGCCTGGAAACCAGACGAATCTGCCATTGCAAAAAAAAAATGCCCTCGGTAGATTTGGTCTGGCACTGCTCAGTTGTGATTGGATTCACTCCCTCCGAAGTAGTGAGGGACCAATCAGGGCCCAGTATGCAAATATGGGGAGGGTTTATCACCAGACAGAGGCATTTTTTTAATTCGCTCCTTGGAAATTCAGGTTCCACACAGAGATTCCAGACTAATATCTACGCAGTGATATTAGTCTGGCCATGCCAGGCTAGACCCATAAGGGTCCAATTGGTGGTTCCAGACCAGACGTTGAGAACCAACGGTCTATACTGTACTACTAAACATCACTTCAGTGATGACCGCGCTAACCTTGTTTAGAAGGGCAATCTGGAAGCCGGCGAACTCTTTGAGGTTGAAGTCGGCGAGGCGAAGAGGCACCTCCCCGCTGATTCCCTGCAGGAGCTGCTTGAAGTCGCGGCGGTGGGCCAGAGACAGACTGTTGGAGTGGTTCTTCACCTTGATGCCCGTCTCCTGCGGAGCCTTCTTCCCCACAGACACAATTAGACGGTCGGACTCCATCTTAGCCTGGACACCCAGGAAGGAACGTGAAGGTTATTTAATCCATTAAGACCAGGGACGCATCTCAGGGACGCAGAATATTTGTGTAAATCTTTGAATATATATATATTTGTAACTCAAATCTTTGCTTCTGGGGATTCTACTTAATGTCTTCTAAATCCTAACAGTTAAAAAAAAAAAAAAGTATGTTGCTATAATATCAGTGGTTCTCAAACTTTTTCATGTCAACCGCCAAAATGATATGTATTTGGCCGTGGACCCCCATCTCAAAATATATGAGGCTTTTTTGGCTAGATGTTTTTGGGGGCTTTTTGTGCCTTTTATCGATAGGATACTAGTTTGACAGGAAAATGGGGAGAGAGATGGGAAGTGACATGCAGCAAGACCCCCAGAAGCAAAGGTTTGAGTTACAAATATTCGCTTTAAAAGTATATATATTCAAAGATTTGCACACATTTTCACGATTTTTCAAAAAATAGCAATGAATAAACAATCCAAAATTTAGTCTGGGAATGGCTCAGGTGGTAGAGCGGCCACTTGGACTTGAAAGCCCGGTTCTATCCTCCTGGATGTGTGTCGAAGTGTCCTTGAGCAAGACACTGAACACCTAACTGTTCCCGATGAGAAATACAGTAATGCTGCACATTGTAAAGCGCTTTGGAGAAAGAGGCTAAATGCACCATTTACCATTTGTGTGTACCATTTTACAATTTATTTTGCATCAAACTATTCATATAGTTGAGGCCTCATTCATACTTAATACTTTATTGATGACCAGATGTCACCTACACCTGCTTTTATATGGTCGCTGTCTGGCGGAAACCTTTATGTCCAAAACCATTACTTTTTAGGAAATGCAAGTGGAAATGTAGTCACAAACTCTTGTTAATACTTTTGATTGGCTAAATATTTATAAAACCCACAGACAGATTTTTTTTAAATTGCGCAAATGTACAATCACAAAATGCATCGTTGTGATATTATATTAGAGTTTGTAGTGAAATGTTTTGCTACTTTTAGTATAAAATAGGGCATTCATTTATGAAAAATAAATACGTACAAAGATGCTATATGGACTTTCTGCACGACAGAGACATTATGTTTATGGGAATTATGGGTGATATCTTTATGTTAGGTTGAGGATTGACCTGCTGGCTGAGCTTCTTCAGGTAGGATATGACAGTGTAACTCAGACCACAGTCCATGGTGTCTGCAATGAGGTTTGGAGTTCCCATCATCCTCAGAGCCTTCTTCAGAGGCTGTTAGAAAGAATACACAAATACATACATGACGGTAACGGTAACACGTGTGTGTGTGTGTGTGTGTGTGTGTGTGTGTGTGTGTGTGTGTGTGTGTGTGTGTGTGTGTGTGCGCGCATGTTTGGTTTAGTGCATTACCAAGAGGTAATAAGGAGGCATGGTCTTCAAGTAGATCTCAAAGGCTTGTCGCCACTTCAGGTTTGGTTTCAGTTTGTGCACTTTGAACAGGTCGTCTTGAGATGAAACAGAGAGAGACACAGAAAGAGAGACAAAGAGAGAGAGTGTCACTGTGACAGGCAACTAATTCCAGATCTGGAAGAATCCTGGATTTACATTCAAAAGTAAAGCAGAAGAGGGAAGGGTTTGATTCCCGACAGCTGCCTCACAGATTCACCGGGTGCTCCAGCAAACATAAGTGTATGCGGGCAGGAAAGCCAGGACTGTTTATAATGACCAATATATATTTGGCTAAAATAGACGGCTGTTTTTGTCAAAGATATTTTTGTATAGTGTTTAAGAGGTTAACAGCAACAGAAGTTGCAACACAGCAGGGAAATGTGCAGGGAATCACCTGGAGTGTTCTTACCAAGCAGTGGGAGCAGGACGGGGTAGTTGTAAGGCATGACGAACAGGTTGACACAGGTGAGCGTGGTGCTGGCTTTAAGGTAACCGAAGGGTTGTCCCAGGTCACTGTGCTTCGCACTGCTGCTGACAAACACCTGCATGGAGACACCACAGAACATTTAACACAAATAACTGCAAGGCCACGTTGTCCTAAAATGCACAACTGCAAAGTCACAAGAGACATGCACCGTTAGGGACATACTAACTCTGAGGCCAGTGCCCTTGGGCAAGGCAGTGCTGGACCCTGCCCGCTGCTCCTAATAGTTAGGATGGGTCAAATGCAGAGGACCAACAATAACTTAACTTATGCTTTTAAACTGATGTAACCTTTTGTATGTCCAGGTTTCCTAATCGAGTATTGTTACACACATCTTCCCACTTTGCTTAGCTAGCAACCTAATTAACCCATTCAATCCTGGAACGCATCCGTGTCCTTTTAGATTTGAGCTATAACCATTATTTTATTGGCTGTTCAAAAGTCGTGAAAATGTGTGCAAATCTTTTAACACATCGGGTGCCAAACACGGTCTGAACCGTGTTTTCACAGAGTAGCGCTTCGGTGCCGAACACGGTCTGTTTTTTTCCACACGGGATGGGCTGGAGCAGCTCTGGAATCACCCATGGTGATTCTGAGAAGGAAAGGACAGATGGATCACCGTGCCAAAAAACATGGCTCCCATCCGCTTCCGTTCTCTCCTTCTCTAAAACCCCTATAACTCAGAAACTTTTTACGCTGGGGAAAACTCATTTTCATTGTTACTCGCGTGAGAGATGTTATCTTTCCAGGCGTTAGCCGGGACCATCGGGCAAAATGGAGGCATGCTTTTTTTCACATGGAATGCACGTCGTGGAGTCTACAGTTTAAACAGCGCTGCGCAGCTCAACGGTGAGATTTCGGCTGTTATTATAAAATGCTGGCACCCAATGTGTTAATATACATTTTTTAACGTGAACATTTGTAACTCAAATATTGCTTCTGGGGGGGTCCCTGGAACAAAATATTTTGCGAATGTTCGCTTTAAAATATATATATTCAAAGATTTGCACAAATCTTCACGATAAAAATAAAAAAAAGCAGATCTACAAGTGCCGCGCTATGAGCTTGTATATCTGCTATTTTTTGAATAGCCCAAGAAATCTAAAATGACAGAGATCCGTTCCCGGATTGAATGGGTTAATGCGTCTCCTAAGGACAACACAGCCCAATGGCACAAACGAGCGCTTTCCTACCTGCCAGCACATGTGTGGAGACTTCCTCTCCAGAACGTACTGGGTCAAAGGCGACGGCTCCAACTCGTACTTATCAAAGGGCAGCTTGTCAATCACCATGGGCTCACAATCCACACAGGAGAAACGCACCACAGGATGTGCAGAACGAGGAGGCTAGAGCCACAGTGGGGAGAGAATTTAATAAACACTCGCACACAATAAAATATATTTTAAAATCTTTTACAGCTTTAAAAGGTCTACTATGCAGTGTCTTATGTTTTATTGTATGTAATAGTGATTAACTCAAATACACTTGTGTAATGTAAATTCTGTTAAAACGTTTGAATTATATTTAAGAAATAATGCCACTTATAGTTTACTAAATTGCATATGTAGGATAATACAATTCTACAACCAAAACTGCTATATACAGCAGTTATTCCATTGCACTTCCTACCATAATTAGCATTTGATTCTATGAGACATTATTTTCTGCTGCCAACTCACCAGCGTAGGAGAGTTCTGGTCTGGCCAAAAAGACTCAGGAATGGGCCAGTGTCCAACCGGGACGCCTGTTTTTGGGTTTGGTCGTACATAGATGAGCTTGTGACAACTGTGCCAGGGCTGGGGGCTAAATGACGACACAGGACGACTTGACTCCACCGAGCCATCTGCAGAACAAAACAACCCAAATACTGACTCTTACTCACAGAGCCATCTGCAGAACAAAACAACCCAAATACTGACTCTTACTCACAGAGCCATCTGCAGAACAAAACAACCCAAATACTGACTCTTACTCACAGAGTCATCTGCAGAACAAAACAACCCAAATACTGACTCTTACTCACAGAGCCATCTGCAGAACAAAACAACCCAAATACTGACTCTTACTCACAGAGCCATCTGCAGAACAAAACAACCCAAATACTGACTCTTACTCACAGAGTCATCTGTAGAACAAAACAACCCAAATACTTTCTGACTCACTGAGTCTGACTCACTAACTCCACTGTAGCCAAAAACAACCCAAACACTGAATCTGACTCACTGAGTCAACTGTAGAACAAAACAACCCAAATACTTTCTGACTCACTGACTCTTCTGCAGCCCAAAACAATCCAAATACTGAATCTGACTCACTGAGTCATCTGTAGAACAAAACAACACAAATACTGACTCTGACTCAGACAGCAGTCAGAATGTGTGATGCTCATAAGTTTGTGACTCTGTGAAAGAGTCATATCAGCTCAAATTTCTACCACATTTTCTCAGCACCTTTTTTGTTTCTACTCGTGTTTTAAGATCACGGTTCTTTTAATTCCTCAGAAGGAAAGGAACTTACCTTCCGCTACCAGAGGCGGATCCGGCCCAGTCTTCTCAAAGTTAACGACGACTCCGCTGAGAACCTTCTGGACCAGAGACTCCAGACACTGGTTCAGCATCCTCTGCGTCCGCACACAATACGACCGCCCTGACAAACACAGAGTTCATTAATTCATTTTGTCTATTTGAAATTCAGCTTTCAGCTTTGCCCAGCTGATTGCTGCCCTCGTGTTCAGACTTGAGAGCAAACGGGGAGCAGTTAGGGGTTAAGTGTCTTGCTCAGGGACTGAGTCGACACATTGCCGGGGCTAAAACCTGGGACCTTATGTTATCCAAGGTGTCCTTTCTACCCATTCAGCTATCTGTATCTGTCTGTTTACTACTGTTTACATACAGCAGAACAAGACTACTAGCTAAATTATGCCAATAGTCATGGCCCAACATAATTCAGCAACTCACTAGTTACAATACAAACTAATATGTAGTTACTAAGCCTCAAGCAGGGACTTTACACCCTAACTCTGAAGTTAACGTTCAGCTGGTGCTACGCTGTGTTTTCTTCACTTTTTCCATCTTATCTTAACCCTTTAAGCATCTGCATAATTTTAGATTTATTTGGCTATTCAAAAATAGCAGATATACAAGCTCATAGCACGGCACGAGTGCCGCGCTATAAGCTTATAGATCTGCTATTTTTGAAAAATCTTGACATTTTTTGCAAATCTTTGAATATATGTACATATGTTTTAAAGCGATGTTTTTTTACTCCGATCTGTGCTTCTCGGGGCCTTTGGAACAACATATTTTGAGATGGGGGTCCACGGCCAAATACATAATCATTTTGGGGGTCCTTGACATGGAAAAGTTGGAGCACCACTGATATAGCCACATACATTAAAAAAAAAAAAAACATTTAGAAGACATTTGTAGAATATATATTATATATTCAAAGATTTGCAAAAATGTTCATGATTTTTCAAAAATAGCAGAACTACCGAGTGCCGCGCTATGAGCTTGTATATCTGCCATTTTTGAATAGCCAAAGAAATCTAAAGTGACACAGATGCGTTCCCGGATTGAATGGGTGAAGGGTGGTGCGGCGTTACCTCCTGTGACTTCACACATCTGGGTGATGGAGGACTCATCGGTGGGCACACTGCCAAGATGATCGCTGTCTGGCGCGGAGGCTCCTGGGAGCCGCAGCACCAGGGCGAAGAGACGCTGGTCCCAACGGAAGGGCTCTTTGGTGAGCTCACTGCCCGGCAGTGGAGAGTTGAGGGGCAGGTGCAACTACACAAGGACAGAGAGATTTATGTGTTATGGTCTTGTTTGTTGATATATGGTTGCCGTTGGAAATCTTTCAACTTTTTATGTTTAAATGAATGTCCTACGTCGTACAAGAGTGTAGTGCAAAAGTAGTAGAATTAGCCCGATCTACAGTACAAGCTCACAACGTGTCGCATTCCGACGCATTATTGATTATAGAGCTATTTTAAGGAAAAAGTGAAAACGTTTCATTCTGTCAGGGTTTTAGAAATAGTTGACCAATGAAAAGTATTAACAAGAACTTGAACTAGAAGTGCTCTGCTGCATGTCATGTCATGTTATGCTAGGTCTATGCAGTGGTGTAAAGTAACTAAGTACATTTACTCAAGTACTGTACTTGAGCACAGTTTTGAGGTATTTTTACTTTACTGGAATATTTCCAATTTTCGCCACTTTTACTTCTACTCCACTACATCTCAGAGGCAAATATTGTACTTTTACTCCACTACAATTATTTGAAAACTTGAGTTACTAGTTACTTTGTAGATTTTGATTATTATTACAAAACATACACTAACCACTTCAGCCCTATATATATTTTTGCCGTTTGAAAATAGCCGATCTACAAGCAATGTAGATCGGCATCGGCATGCATCGGCATTGTGAGATTATAGATCTGCTATTTTCAAAAGATTTTTCTGGAAAAGTTGTGAAATGGGACATTCTGCATAATGAGTACTTTCTACTTTTGGTACTTTCAGTACATTTTGATACCAATACTTTTGTACTTCTACTCAAGTACATTTTGAATTCCAGACTTTTACTTGTAACAGTATTTATATATTGCAGTATTGATACTTATCCTTAAGTAAAACAAATATGATTACTTTTCCCACCACTGTGCAGTGTTCACTGCTCTCACCTCATCTGGGACACCAGAGGTGTGTGTTAGCTTGTTGCCGTCGGTGATGGTGATGATGACAGACGGTTCCAAGAAGAAAGGGTTTCGGCCCTGAGGGAGACAGACAGTAAGGTTCATCTGTTACAAACAAGCTCAGACGAACCTTCACGCTCACTCCATTCCAACACCAACAGGTTGATCTGCTGTCTCTGTGTTCTGAAACCATTCTCACCTCCTCACATGTAGATTACTCTGTACAGCACCTGACTCAGCACTCCCTCAGGAGCCGACGTGCCGTTGTTTGCGCAGCAGTTCTTTCTTTATTTTTTACATTTTTTTCTCTTTTTTTAACTTTTCCTTTTTTCCCTACACGACTCCTAACCGCTTGGCCATTCTTGGCATATGGTTTGCGGGCCTTTTAGTTTTTTATGGATTATCTTAATGTACTTCTAATGCCCTGTATCTGTACCTGTAACTTAAACTGCTGTGCCATCTCTGGCACCTGAATTTATAGATAGACCTTTTTTTTTTATCCATCAAAAAGTATTTGTGTTAATTTTGATTTTTGATAATTTGTGAAATATTATCCAATAGAAAGTTACATTTTTCAAATTTCTGATATAAAATAAAAGCTTTTACCTTCATTATTCAGTGTTAATTAGTCAGGATGAATAAAGAGCACTTCATTTTCCATCAGCCAAAACCCTTTGCCCACAATATGGCTGCACCAGTAATCATAAATAAGTCACACATTTATGTGTCGTCCTAAATTATGGGCTGCAGCTACTGATTTTAAAGGTTCTTTCTGGGTCTGGTCTGGCAGCAGTGAGCTGTTAAGCGTTATAAAAAAACATTCCATCCTCTGGCCTGTAGGGGTCACCCTTGTTTCACAAAACAATCCTGCTGAAAAGGCTCCATACTCCATACATGGTTATGGAGCATAACATTTAGCTGATATCATTACCACTGGGAGAACACTTTGTTTTGGACTTAGTCAGCATGCTTAACACCTCTGGCCAACAGACATCATGGGGTATTTGTGTCTTATACCTAGTGGGTGCAACAGTTAATCGAACTAATCAATTACATTTATTATGAACAATTAGAAATCAATAATTTAATAAAATGATCGATTAGCAATCTATCCTTATTTTGGGCAAGACATACATACATGTATGACAAGGCCATATCTTTTGACATACATGTCAAATCATTTGTTAAAATAGCTTATCTACAAGCTCACAACACATCCTGACATGTGGTTGTATAACTCCTATTTTTGCATAATACCATCGTGCAACGGAATATAAAATAATGCTTAAGTGGTTAATCGATAAATATATCTACCGGTACATATTTTAATATAAAAACATGCATCTCATTTATTCGATTAATTGAAAAAGTAATCGATAGACTAGTAATCGGCAAGAAAACAATCGATATTTGCAGCCATACAGGGAAGGATTGCATCATGATGGTATTTGTGTCTAATACCTGTCCGTAGTTGTCGATGCCTGAGACGAGTCTGTTGAGGTTAAGAAGGTCAAAGGCGGTGCGGAGGGCATGACCCAGCGTAGTCAAACCAGATGCCTGCAGGTTCTTCAGCTCACTCATGAAGGTAGCATGGTTCTCCTTCCAACCTGCCTGAAAAATACACACACAAACACACACACACACACACACACACACACACACACACACACTCACTGTAGTAGACATAAACACACGCTAATATAAACATTCAGAAACACACACACACAGTATTAACCACTTATATGCAAGCGTCCCTATACTGGGCATGTCATAATAAGCAAACATCCGGCATAGATAGCAGCATTGTACTTGTGAGCTTGTAGATCGGCTAATATCTCACAAAGAGATTTGGTGTTGAGGGGAAAAAGGAGTGAGTCAAGGACAGAGTCCCAGGGTGACCCCAGCCAAGCGGTTAAACTACACAACACAAAAGAGTGCACATTGACAATAGACTCATACATTACATGTCTATTACATGAACAATACTCCACATAAGGACTTGATGTCATTTCTCTGTGAGGTTATTAGTGCAGGACAGGTCCAGCTCAAGACAGAAAATAGGTCATATTGTTTCAGAATAAAAACATGAGTTTCCCACTTAAGAGGAGAGTGGTATTTCCATGGGCCAGGATGGCGGATGTGAGGTCAAGTACCTTACTGCTTCAGCTTTATGCTTAATCTAAGGATGACCTGCAAGCTTACTAGCCTGATGGCACAATGGAGGGAGAGAGAGAGAGAGAAGAGAGAAGAGAGAGAGAGAGAGAGAGAGAGAGAGAGAGAGAGAGAGAGAGAGAGAGAGAGAGAGAGAGAGAGAGAGAGCAGAAATAGAATAAAAGAGAGAGATAGACAAACTAGAAAAGGGGACATAAAAAAGATCGGAAGTGGCGCTGCAGCAGTGGCAGGATTTGCCAATGGGTCAACTTAACTTTAAGTTCATGTCCTGCATGCAACATTACTACACTTATGACATGAGACTATGGTAAACAATACACTCTGAGGTAGCAGACAATTAGCAGTGACTGTAAACGTGTGTTCAAGTTAATTGAGGACAAATCCCTCGTAGAAGTCATAGGCCTGGGCAGGCCTCACACTCTGTAACTCAGTTTTTCTCAGTATTTTTTTCCCCCTGCCAACGTTCTTTCCACCACAAAGCGCCAACAATGTATTGCCCGAACACAATCGGCTGTGTTCACGGGTGGGAAGCCGGCAGGGAAAGGCGTTCTCTGTCACTGTGCTAAGTAACAGAGAACTGTTCCGTGGGGAGCAGAACTGGCAGGACTAGCGTGTTCCTTCCTCCACAAGTTTTACGACCGCTCAGTAAAACACCTCAATGACAGGTGAAAAAAAGCATCTGGAAAATCCATGTGTAATGTGTATCAGAGGACAAGTGGTTGTCTACACCATCCCCAAGACCAACCATTAGGTTTGGCAGTGACATAAACAGAACTATACAAATATGGGGGAATGACTGGTGTTGTGTGTGCGTGTGCGTGTGCGTGTGTGTGTGTGTGTGTAGCACTCAGCCCAGGTACAGCATGCTACTATAAAGAGGAGAGCACAATTAGACAATTGGAAATACCTGCCGATCCATTAACCCTGGGACTGCTCCCATGAGTCATTCTCCCCCCATCTCCACCCACAGCAATCTTAATTGAATGACAGTTCACAGAAAATGCTAATAAACAGCTTAAATGTGGGATATGTGAAGAATCAGCTTCCTCTGTCCCTACCTGTGTTCAATTTGAGATCTATTAGTTAACCCACTAAGGAGAAGAATGGATGAGGGCATTTCCGCCCACAGCAGTCTTAATTGAGTGAGAGAAGAAATGCAAATAAACAGCTTAAATTTGGGGAAAGTGATGAATCGGCTTCCTCACTCCCTACAGTACATGCCAATGATAAATGCACGAATCATTTTCTAGTATGATGATGATGATTTTTAAATAGTGTGATGATGTGAAGATTATAGCAGGATAGTAGGAACTAGGAAGTAGGATTGAACGTGCAGGTTCCAGCAATTACTGAACCAAAACAGTAGTACGGTAGATGCAGTGATCAAAATAAACAAATTCTTCTTTTCTCAAACTAATCTCTGCAAGTCCTCTGTTCAGAGTTGGACAGACTAAAGTTAATTTTGTTCATTTAATAATAGTTAATTTAATTTAGTTTGTTCATGGCTCTACTGAGCATAACACATACAGTAACTAACTGCACAAGATGAGTATACTGTCCTTTTGTGTTGTGATGATGCATTTAATCTGACATACATTCGTGAATGAAAGAATAATTGTACTTTTTTACTTTTTATAATATATTTTCTGCAAAAACATATGTTCAGAGTAAATGTAACTGCAAGCACTAATGTAAATGCATGCAGCATGACATTGACTCATAAATGTTAAACACAGTATTACTTTCACTTCTGCGATGTGATGCCTTCAAACAAACTACGTAGAAAGAATTGAAGTGCATGTGAATTGAAGTATAATATAAGTGCATGATAGTAAATGAGTAATTCACCATGGCTTCAAGAGGTCTACTCCATACACTCCATACACTCAGCAATCCACTTGCATATATCCACTTAAGCTCTATTTTATACTTTGCTTCCTAAAATAGCCAATCTACAAGTTCACAACACGTCGTATGGTGATGCCTTGTGAGCTTCAGCTTGTACATTAGCTATTTTTGAAAAATGGTGTGGTGACAAACAATTTGGGCAATTTTCACCTACAATGACATGACTAAAAGGGTGACAGTGGTTAGAGAACTGGTTGCCAGGGCTTTTCATAGGATCAAAGAGACATAATGGGAGCATGATATAGTAATGGCCTGCAGATGTAGAGGGATATGTGACAAGTCATAAACATCTCAACGGCCTGAGTTATGGACAACCTGCTTGACATGAAGCCACTGAAAATAATATAGCAATAATTCACACACACACAGTGTGTGTGTGTGTGTGTGTGTGTGTGTGTGTGTGTGTGTGTGTGTGTGTGTGTGTGTGTGTGTGTGTGCGTGTGCTTCCTGCACAGGACAGAAACCAGATGATATCACTATTTCAACTGATTAATCATGTGATTCATGTTAAGTGAACTATATAGGAATTATATGACATGTTGATCAACTTTCTTTCACTTCCAGATTTGGGCCAATCAAAGGCAATGCATGGAGGTCAGCCATAGAGCGGATGTAAGGGGAGGGGCGTGGAAAATGAGGGGCAGGCAACTTGACCAATCACAACGGCAAGGGGAGGCGCGTGGGGATGAGAGGCAGGTGACTTGACCAATCAAAACCACGTTATGTTGAAAAAACGACAGAGATAAAAAGGAAACGGTGACGTCATAAAAGATAATACATATCTCCGCCTCCATCTCGACGCTGGAGCTCTTTTCGACACAAAAGCAAAATGTCCGCTGACGGTGACGGTCACGGCGGCGCCGCTCCGGCTCTGCGGCTTATTAAGATGACTTTATTACAAAATAAATCCGTTTTTCGCCACCGTGGAGCCCCGGCTACAAAGCAGAGGGACAGTAAAGTCTCACCGACAGAGAAAAATGTCGTCGACTTGGTCCAAATAAAAATGTTTATGACAGTTTTTTACCTTCACTCCGTATGGCGGATCATCGAACGTTACGAGCATGTACCTGTCGCCTCTACTAGCCGGGTCTCGGCCACGCAGCTGTCAAAAGAAAAAACCAAACAAATACAGAATTAAAAACCGATTTTTTTTTTATCCAAGGGACCTCTCCATCTATATTTGCAAAATTATTCCGGGTAAAATGAATCCTTCTTTACCTTCATAAAGACCTCAACCGCGCCTTTAGCAATGTCCAGAAACGTCGTACCCAAATAAGTGCGCTGGTTCATAGACGCGGACGTGTCTAACAGGAAAAGTAGAATAGGCATTTTTTTTTATGTTGACTTTAACTTGCTTTTAAATGCTTTCTAAAATACCTATTCATCGACATATGAGCTATACGTGCGGCCAGGGCGTGCACACATGTGTGTATATTATTTTTTGTTATAATAATCACTATCAGACCCCCCTCCCCTTCAGAAAGAGGGTCCTCTATGCCTGTGTCTGTCTACTCTGTGCCACTGCTCTGCTCAACCTCCTGTTCCACTGCTCACACACACTCCGGCAGAAAGAAACGCCTACATAAGAGGACGTTTTGGCCTCGAACAGGATCTGTAAGGCAGCGCTTCCTACAGCCATGGATCATCTTCTGTCACGACCGTCATGGCGAAACTTCAACCTGGTGTTTGCACTTTCTACCTGTTTGGCCTGCACATCTACATAAACGTTCAGATTTCAAATATAAAGTGTTTTCCCCATGGTAGCGGATGTTACAATTATGTACGGGCCCTCAGAAGTACCCGTATCTTCCGTATTGTTCAATAAAAAGCATTTAAATCCGATTGTTTGCCATTTTCTCATAGAGTTATAATGTATCAGAGTGCAATACACCTCCCAACCGATAGGGTTGCGTAGGCGAAAAAACAGAGAAAATGGCCACCGATCGGATTAAAATGCTTTTTAATGAACAATACAGAATATACGGGTACTTCTGACGGCCCGAACATAATTGTAACATCCGTGGCCATGGGGTAAGCAATTTATATTTGAAATATGAACGTTTATGTAAATGCACGAAAGTTTCGTTTCGTCATTACTGTCATATAATATATGACAGACATGTTTCAGGGCTACACTTCCTATAACTATGTTGTTCACTTTCACTTTATTTAAAAATAATATCAGGTTTGCTTGAGTGCTTCATCCTCATTACAACAGAGTGTATTGTATAATATAAGCATTTCCCACGTATTGACTGTGTAGGTTGTTCGCTGTGTTCGCTGTGAGTAAATAATAGAGGTTGAATAAAAAATAATTTAGAAAATATAAAACTATATACCTTACAGACTCAGCAGAATGAACATGAGTTGGGAATGTCAGAATCCGAAACAAAGGGTAAATAATAATATTAGAGAATAACAGGGAAGACAACATGGCTCTCTAGTTCTAGTGCATACTTTATGGTAGCCTAAACTTTCGCTGACAGGTTTGCTCAATGGACCCAGCATTTCTAATGTTATGTGAAAAAGTACCAAAACTTTACCATAGCTTAATTTCTTCAATCAGAGATCTCTGCTTTTATGTTGATGTGTGGGGTTTTTGAATTGATTGTACAGTGTCAGTGTGTGCCCTTTGGGTGGGGGTAACCTACTGCTTTTCATATAATTCGATCAAGGCAAAAATGTACCTTATACTACACGCCTGCGTCCCACCTCCACCGTCTTATTGGTTGAGTCTGGTTACTGTAGCCACGCCCTTCTTTGCATAAATAATATGTAATGAGGTTGACATAGTTTCGTATCCGCCCACTTTCTGCAAAATCGGACGGATATGGAGAAAGTGTGAGAAAATATTGTTGTTTTGTTTTTTTCTACCATGTTTACCACCCTCCGCCCTACCGACAATACGTGCACACACACTAATAACAGCTCTCTCTCCCATCTCTCCCTCTTCCTCTCCTATCTCTCTCTCCCTCCCTCTCTCTCTCCCTCCCATTTCTCTCTATCCCTGACTCCCTCCCATATCTTCCTCTCCTATCTCTCTTTCTCTCTCTCTCTCTCTCTCTCTCTCTCTCTCTCTCTCTCTCTCCTCTCCCTACCATTTCTTTCTATCGCTCTTCCCCCCCTCCCTCTCTCTCTCTCCCTCCCATCTCTCTCTCTCACTCCCTAACTCTCTCCCATCTCTCTCTCTCTCTCTCTCTCTCTCTCTCTCTCTCTCTCTCTTCTCTCTCTCTCTCTCTCTCTCTCTCTCTCTCTCTCTCTCTTGCTCTCTCCTATCTCTCTCTTCCTCTCTCCCTCCCATGTGTGTCTCTCTCTCTCCCTCTCTCTCCCCCCTCTCTCTCTCTCTCTCTCTCTCTTTCTCCTTCCTATCTCTCTCTCTCTCTTTCTCTCTCTCTCTCCCTCCCATCTCTCTCTCTCCCCCTCTCTCTCTCTCTTTCCCTCCCATCTCTCTCTCTCTCTCTCTCTCTCTCTCTCTCTCTCTCTCTCTCTCTCTCTCTCTCTCTCTCTCTCTCTCTCTCTCTCCCTCTCTCTCTCCCTCTCGCTCTCTCTCGTACAGTCTTGTAATGATCAGTGGGGGTTGGGTAGAATTATAATGGTGTTATTATTATGGTGGAAAGGAGATCACAGCTTGTTCTGTAGAACAGATATAATTCTCATTCATTCATCTTCCATCGCCGTGAAAGAACCATACAGGAAAGAGGAGCAATGGTCAGTGGTGGAAAAAGTACTAACATTTTTACTTAAGTAAAAGTATCTGCAATCACTAGAAATACTCTGTTACAGGTAAAAGTGCGGAATTCAAAATTGACTTAAGTAAAAGTACAAAAGTATTGGCATCAAAATATACTTGAAGTACCAAAAGTATAAAAAAGTACTCGTTGTGCAGAATGTCCCATATATATAGCCAATCTACAAGCTCACAATCAGGGCCGGATTAGCACTATGTGGTGCCCCAGGGCGACCTCAAGTTGAGGTGCCCCCCGCGCCGAAATTGTGCACTTTGGCGGATTTTGTTAGTTTCTTTTCGGTTTTTGGTTACTTTATTTCGGTTTTAGGGTTAGGGTTGTGTTAAGGTTGTGTTAAGGTTATTTAATTCTTATTAAAAAAGCCCCCATTGGCTGGTGCCCCAGGGCACTCGCCCCCAACAGCCTTTAATCCGTAATCCGTAATCCGGCCCTGCTCACAATGCATTGCATCATTCACAAGGCATTGTGAGCTTGTAGATCTGCTCTTTTTAAATGTCCGAAATACAGAAAATATAGCTCTCTTTCTAGGCTCAGCTGACAGACATATTAAAATGGCCTTGTCTGTCTGATATACACACATTCTCACACACACACACACACACACACACACACACACACACACACACACACACACACACACACACACACACACACACACACACACACACACACACAATTTGCAATTGAAATAGCAGATAAAGCTGACGTGCGTCGCACCATGAGGCTGGCATTGTGAGCTTGTAGATATGCTATTTTCAAAGTTTAAATAGGGCTGAAGTGGTTAATGTTTTGTAATAATGATCTAAATCTACAAAGTAACTAGTAACTCAAGTTTACATAATTATAGTGAAGTAAAAGTACAATATTTGCCTCTGAGATGTAGTGGAGTTAGTAGAAGTAAAAGTACTGAACATTGGAAATACTCCAGCAAAGTAAAAGTACTTGAGTAAGTGACTAGCCAATACCAGCGCCACGGTCTCTCCAGGCTATGGGATCCAGAATGCTTCGCCCTCCAGTGTAATCCCAGCATGCACCGCGCGGTCTGCAGTATATTATTGACAACAAAGAAAAAAGCCTCAGAGAAACAAAACAGGGAGGACCGACCATAATAACCAGCATTTATTTATTATTAACCTCGTTTGCTGACCACAAAACAGGTAAAACGCACTTCGTTGTGTCTTTATAAAACTGCCGCATCGTATTGTGGATAAATGACAGTGTTTATTGTGGTTGACAACTGATGTTTACCAGTCAGCTAACGTTAACCGATGTTACACCAGAACTGGTGACTTGCATAAATGTGTGCCCGCCAGACATCGCTGTTGTCACATGTCGTCCTGTCAACATGATGTTGTAATACAGGGGGTCCGCAGAGTTACTACAGGGGGGCCGCCAAGTCTTTGTGATAGGATTCCTTTTTTTTAAAACATTAACCACTTGAACCCTAGCATCCCTTTCTGAGGAGAACTTTAGCAAAAAATAGTGAGCTTTTAGATCGGCCATTTTTGGCAAAGAGGTGTGGAGGGAAAAAAAGAGCAGACCAATAAAAAATAAAGGAAGAATCTGAAACACAATTTTATACAATATGTAATGGTTGTCCCTGCTTCATCTCTCTCACAGCTCTAGGGGGTCCTTGGCCTGAATAACGAAGACCCCTGTTGTAATTGATGGCGGGTAAAATGGCAGAGGGTTATATTTATGCGCATTGCAAAAGATTAATGCAACATTTCAAAAGATGATAAAATAGGTATTTTCTCCCTTTTTTAAAATCTGACCTAACAAGTGTGACCTGTCGTTACCTCAAAGGCCCCTGGAGCAACAGTATTCGATAGCTCACCAGTTTCGGTGTAGTGTTAGCAACATTGTCACGTAAGCATATAACGTTACCTGTCTGTCACTGGCCAGGCTACTCTTAATAACTTATTTAGCATTGTAACTCAATACCATACCATTAATTCATTTGGTATTAGCTATAGTTTAATAGTTAACTAAGTTAGCCTTACAACTAGCAATTATAGCAAACATTATTGATTATATTAACGCTTTCAGATGTAATCTATGCTGAACTGAAATCTTAATTTACTATTTTAACTTGATGTCTACTAAAACCGTGCAATTGGTTGAGTTTATTTCTAGTATTATCATTATGAATGGTAATAACACAGTAAAGTGTTGCGACATCCCCAGTAATGGTTCTTCAAGTTCAAGTAAACACACCCACGTGACAGCAGCCATGTGGAATTCACTTCACCTCCTTTGTCTGTTGTTTTCAACTCTGTGACTTGGTTCTACTTGTTTGTTCTCTTTGCAACTCCGACTCTGTGACTCTCGCCATGGAGATCTGAGGATATAGGACCTCTGGCAGTTTATCTACCCCCCATGAGGTTTCTGGGAGAGAAGCCAGAGCAGGCTCTATGTTAAACCAGCTTGTATTTTTTTTGTGTTGTTTTACAATTTACACTTTAAGGCATTGAGCAGACACTCTTATCCAGAGCGACTTACAAGTGCGAGATCAGAGTAAGCGGAGAAAGCATGAACCCTTGTCAACAAACAACAATTAAGTAGAGTTCAAAGACTACAACGTAGTGCTGTGTGCCTCAAGTAAAGTAGGATACCACCTAGCATCTGTCTAAAAAAACATGCTGTCTAAAAACATGTGGTATTTGTTTATTTATTATTTTCCACTAAAGCATTCAATATCAAAAGTTGGTACTAAGCAGTGCAATCCATCAAATACAGCAATTGCAATAAAACATGTGGTATTTGTGGTCAAGAAAAAAATATTACTGCATTAAAGAAACTAGCAACTATCTAAAAAAGGTGACAAGAAGGTGTTAGGTCAGTGGTTTTCAACCCTTTTCATATCAAGGTCCATTATTTATTCTGCATTTGAGCCATGGACCACCATTTGATGAGATCTAGACTCTCAGACCCAATACTTGGAATATTTTGTTGTCGTTGGATATGATTTTGTCCTCAATTCCATGATGCATTGATGTTGGTACCATAGGAGAGATAACAGGCAAACGTTGATCAAAATGACAATTCTTTAATTAAGTAATGCAGATGTTATAACAATAATTTAACTCTTGAGAGCGTAAAATGAAGGTGAGTCTGAAGTTCAGACTGAGGGGGGAAACTGAGAGTGAGTCTGCTTTTTGTTTTTGTTGTATTAGAGCGCCAGACATTATATATCATGGTCTTGAAGAGTTGACGACGACAGGAAGTGTCTTTCCCACCTGAGGGGGAAGGAGTTTTACACATCGGCGGCTTGTGGAGAGAGAGAGAGACGGAGCGGGGGGGAAGTTGGGGGGGCAGCCAGCAGTCAGACGGTGGAAGCGGGAACCGAGCTCAGCTGAGGGCCCAATGCAGCAGCAGAGCCGCCAGCCGGAGCTAGTGGAAGGAAGCCTTCCGGTGTTCGTGTTCCCCACGGAGCTGGTGTTCTACGCCGACGAGCAGTCCTCTCACAAGCAGGTGCTCACGCTCTACAACCCCTATGAGTTCGCCCTCAAGTTCAAAGGTCAGTGGATAGATACACATGGGAAATTAATGCACAATTGTCCTGCATGTCCGTGTTCCTTTGGTGGAATGTCTTACGTTACGGACATGAACAGATGTATACTTATACTAAGCTTGAATTATTCTACACTGGTTGAGCAAGTAACCTTTGCCTAGCACTTTACATTTAACTAATGACTTTATTAATTGTAAAATTAACAGTTT
Source organism: Gymnoscopelus braueri (assembly GCF_963280865.1). Lineage (NCBI taxonomy): Eukaryota > Metazoa > Chordata > Actinopteri > Myctophiformes > Myctophidae > Gymnoscopelus > Gymnoscopelus braueri. Next base: position 7,949,624 of record NC_137622.1, on the reverse strand, counting down.
ATATAGAATGTAAGCTTGTATTTGGATCATATGCACTCCCCTCGTGAATGATCATTCAGTGATATGTATTTGGCTCCGGACCCCACATCTCAAAAAATATTTTGTGCCAGGGATTTTTCAAAAATAGCTGATCTACAAGCTCATAGTGCGGCACTCTATGCAGCGCCATGAGCTTGTATATCTGCTATTTTTGAATAGCCAAAGTATAAAATATGGTTATGGTTAAAGTGGTTAAAATGATTGTAACGCTATATTAACACATTTTGTTGGGGACTCACTGGTACCCCCCCAAGGACCCCTGGGGGTCCCTGGACCCCACTTTGAGAACCAATGGTCTATATTAGACTGGGATCAACTCGTTTTTCAGTTTTCTGATCCGGTCTAGAGCGGATATAACTTCGCGCCACCAGGCAGGCGGAAACAAGAGCGCCTGTTCTCCAGAGATGATTCCCTTGGTCAGAGGTGTCATTTTAGGGCCCAACCATAAACCTGCGTGCATGTACTGTTTTATTGTAACTAGCAAGGCTATTTACTTACCTGTTATGTTAGTCAAACAAATCTATTTGTTTATAAGTTGTCAAACCGATCATCTTGTTTGTCTCTGGTCAGTGCTGTGCACAGCGCCAAACAAGTACACTGTGGTGGACGCAACTGGAGCCGTGAAACCACAGTGCTGCGTCGACATGTGAGTAGACTTCTATGTCGTTGTTATAGAGTTATACAATAAGTGTAGTGTTATATTGACATGCAGACGAAACCACAGTGCTGCGTCGACATGTGAGTAGACTTCTATGTCGTTGTTATAGAGTTATACAATAAGTGTAGTGTTATATTGACATGCAGACCGCACACGTCTAAATCAGTGTGTGTGTGTGTGTATTTCATTCAGAGTAATCAGACATCGAGATGTGCGGGCCTGTCACTACGGCGTCTATGACAAGTTCCGGCTACAGGTGTCCGAGCAGAGTCAGCGGAAGGCTCTGGGTCGTAAAGAGGTGACAGCTACTTTGCGTCCCTCTGCCACACAGGAGCTGGCAGGCACCCGGCCTCAAGAGGAGGAACGCAGGATGAAAGAGCAGCTGGCAGACAGCGTGTTCTTTGAACAGACCGCGTTTCAGACAGGTACAAACGTATACAGTCTGAGGTCATTTGTCATCCTTGTCACTAGATGGCACCAAAGTACAAATCAATAATACAAGTATGTAGCCCTTCTGTGTTGGAGTGAGAGTTCAGATTCAACTGTGTTCCCTGATTAACTCTGTATATGTAATGTCTAATTAATCCATTAAGACCAGGAATGCATCATCTGTGTCATTTTAAGATCTCTAGCTATTAAAAATAGCAGATCTACAAGTTCATAGCACGGCACCAAGTGCCGTGCTATGAGCAAACATATAATTTTGGGGGTCCTTGACATGGAAAAGTTGGAGCACCACTGATATAGTAACATAGGCTACTGTTAGGATTTAGAAAACATTTTTAGATATGTATTTGGCCGCGGACCCCCATCTCAAAATGTTTTGTTCCAGGGACCCCCAGAAGCAAATATTTGAGTTACAAATGTTCGCTTTAAAAATATTATATTCAAAGATTTGCTAAAACTTTCAAGATTTTTCAAAAATAGCAGATCTACAAGCTCATATGAGCTTGTATATCTTCTATTTTTGAATAATAATAATAATAATACATCAGACTTATATAGCGCTTTTCTTAGTACCCAAAGTCGCTTTACAAAACGGCTTAAAAACTATTTTATTAGGAGCAACAAAAAAAAACGGCTAAAAACAATAAGCTTAGACTAAGAGGAAGAAAGGGAGATTTGGTTTGGGTTAGGCAGGGAAAGCAAGTCTGAAAAGGTGGGTTTTGAGGGAGGCTTTGAACACGGCAAGAGTGGGGACGGCTTTGATGTGAGGTGGGAGTGAGTTCCAAAGGGAAGGGGCTGCAACTGAAAAAGCCCTGTCACGCCAGGTGAGTTTGTTTGTTTTTTTGAATAGCCAAAGAAATCTTAAATAACACAGATGCGTTCCCGGATTGAATGGGTTAACTCTGCATACAGTATGTATGGCTGCTTATTGCACACCTTTTCAAATGTTTTAAATGTTTTTACTACATTTTCTGGGTTTTTTATTTTGTGTGTGTGTGTGTGTGTGTGTGTGTGTGTGAGACAGTGTCAGAGAGCCGTCCTGTGTCCGGAGGTCCCAGCCTGTTGACAGTGCTGCTAGGTCTAGTGTGTGTTGCCGCTCTTATGCTGCCGACCCTGGGGGAGAAAGAATCGACTGTGCCTGTCTACCTCCATATAAGTGTTAACAAGAAACTTGTAGCTGCTTATGTCCTTGGTGAGTGAACCACAGAATGTGGCTAGTTCAGATGTAACCGTGTGTTCCTGGCGGATGCATAGCAACAAGCCAAAAAAAAAGCGTCACGATTACATGCAAAATCAATGCAAAGACGCAAACACACAAATTCTCACCTTGCAAATGCCACAGATTTTGCGTCACTCGCTTACATATTTAACCACTTAAACCTTAGTTTCCCTATTCTGGGGAGAACATTTTGGGCTAAAATAGTTGATCTACAAGGTCACTGTGAGCTTTTATTAAGCGGCAAACAGATTTGATGTAGAGGATCAGGGCTCTGGTGGTCAAGTATATAGGGTTTAAGTGGTTAAATAGGAGCACTAGGACAAATACAGTAGTTTATAGGAATAAGCAATTTTGTTTCTCATTGTTCTGTTGTATTAAACACCAAATAAGTTAATCAGGAATTAGGGCTGGGTATTGCCTACAACCTCACGATCGATATGTATCACGATACAGAGGCCACGATACGATATATAATGATTTTGAATAATGACCGCATGTCCTACAAAATATACTTTAGCGTGAGTCCTAGAACACCGATTGCTGATGTTTTGACCAATATATTGTCAGAAAATGTCAAGTTTCCAAATCAATTTCAAAAAGGAAATAAATACAAATAAATAATGTTGTGATGGATAAATGCAAAAGATTTAATCTTGTATATGTTTTTTGTTTTTTTAAAGCTGCGTCACACACAGCATTTTCTGACGTATTGTTACGGTAGCCTCTGTATCGATACGATTATTGGCAAGGGATACGATTATTGCCGTATCGATTAATTGAACCCACCCCTATCAGGAATAAGCACCACACCATTAGAGCCAACAAAGTGCATGAATTTGAGCAAACATTTAAAACCACGTACTCTGTACGTATCTTTTGACACTATTCTGTTGTAATAAACTCAATCTGCTAGAAGAACCGGTGTCTGACAGGAAAAATTTATCAGATGCAACAACCAGTATTAATGTGTCGGTCGGAACCATCAAACTGCCAATTAAAAATACAAAATACTTTTTAACAACTTTTGAACCGTTGCCGTATCACAATACATGTAGTCGGACGTACCATTGTAACGGCTAAATAATGATTGGCTATAAAGGATCTAAATGTCTCAGAGAAGGGAGACCAAATACAACCACCACAATTTAAAGGATCTACACCATGAATTTAAAAAAAATATTTGATATTTAATATCATATGGTGTATGTCCCTCAAACAAATCATCACTCAGATATACTCATCCCAAGTCAATTGTCTCTGGCTTATACAGCACTTTCAGCTGCAATACCAAAACGTCCTCTTGGGCAGGGGGGGGCTACTGAGCAATTCTGTCTGTTAATAAAAAAAATTATTAAAAAAAATTATTAAAAAAATAATAATAATATGGAAAAATTCTGCATACAAAGAAGCATCTAAGAAAAATACAAAATCGAAAGAAAAACACTTTGAACATTTTTGAACAATTCCACCAAGTGTTTGAGGTGCCTGTTTCACCCACTTCCGGGGGGCGGAGCCAAAATCCGAGCCCGAAGTATTTGTTCGTAGACCCCCACTTAGGGGGGGTAGAAAAAGTTTCGGAGCGATTCGGGCGCTTTTCATTCACTGCCAGAACTTTTTTATTTTTGCGTTTGACAAACTGCCAGAGATTTTTCATTGAAAAAAAAAGTACTCAGGAGCCAAGATACAAAATGTTTAAGTTTTAAGTTAACAATGAAGTGGATGGGAGTTTAGATCTTCAAAAAATCATATCTCCTTGGTCTTTGGGTTAAAAAATAAATAAATAAATAAGAAAAAAAAAAGATTTTTTTTTCTCTTTTTTTATTAAAAGTCGTTTTAGTCGTTCTTGGCAGTCAGGGCTTAAAGGACAAAAGTCGTTTTAGTCGTTCTAGGCAGGGAATGAGTTAACATTGGGTTTGCCATCATTAATGTTTGTGACATCAGAAACATTTCCATTCTGAGATCGCCTGTTCAGACACGCCCATTCTGGAAATCCATGAAATGAGAAGGAATGACTGAATTTAAAAAAAAAACATTTTTTTGGGTACAAGAGACACTGGGGACCCCAAAAAATACAAAAAAACAAGAAAAAAGTGATTTTCATGGTGTAGACCCTTTAATAAGTTATATTGTATTAACATACATAATAGAGCAGTCACAGTCTATTTCAGCCAATCAAAACATCCGTCTATTTTAACAATTACAACAGCACAGTCCATATGAAAAAATGGCAGATCTTTGCCATTGTTAGGATAATGATTATCGGGCAGTGTTGAATGTTTACTATCTGTTTACTATGTCTCTATTCGCCAGGTTCGTCCCATCTAACTTTGAACCTTTATATCTGAACAGTCTGTTAGACTCACAAACCTTGTCAGTATGTGGTAAAAGAAGCTTCTATAACAAGTTCTTAAAAAAAAATCTTTCTTACATTTAACCTGCATGCTAAAGTATTTCTCTGGCTTGTTTCAGGTCTTCTAACGATGGTCATCCTCCGTACTTGAAGTGCTCTGGACCGAGAGTAAGGAGGAACACGTGTAACGTTACACACCCAAGGCGATCACATGATCCAGTGGGTGTTTACAACAGGGGGATGCCGCCCCGAAATGTACACTTTAGTATAATTGTTTTAAAATATATATATTAACCTAATATTGAACTGATGCAAACAATAGAGACCTCCAATGTGTACGACAAAGGAGAGATGTTCTCTGGGGTGTGTTCGTCACCCAGGGCCCTGGCTAGGGTTTGTAAACAAACACGAGGGCATTGAATTAAAAAGGTGGTTGTGGCATCATATTGCTGTGTCTGTCTGTATCTCCATTGCCATTATTGTAACAGAATATGGTAAATAACTTGAGCCTTTTGTTACACAAGCCCAAACATGATGTAAATAAAGCCATTAAAAATGTTATGGTCTCCAGCTGTAACAACCCTTATATTGTTGTCTACTTAAAGCATTTTTTTCTTTTTTTAAGTGTAAGTTCTGATTACTAAATGCAGTTACTTGCATGTGTGGATACTTATTTGAATGAGTTCATTTTTAGCAGCAATATGACAGTTTTACATGTCACCAAAGGAAGTTTTTGCTGTTCTATATCAATGCTCCATCAAATGTCTAATAAAGTCTCAATGCATCTGTCTGACATTGTGATTTCTAGTGCAATGCCCGTTCAGAACATGTGAACGGTGCTGGAGAAGTGCCCATCTGATACACTGCACTTCCTTGAGTCCTCCACAATACACCCACCAAGTATAAAGTGGATGGGATGGGGTCTTCTCCTCAGACTGGTTAGATGTAGAGCACCTAATGTGCTTAAAATAAGGCTGTTATTAAGCACTGGACTGCTGAAGTGTTTGTATTGTTCATTGTTATGTAATGTAAGAACTAGGCTCTATGAATTACAGCCTGACCCATACAAGCAAAAAGGGCACACAATCAGTGGCATTTGACTTCAATTACACAAATGGTGTGCTTTGTCAAATTAAAGAGATTTTACAAAAACAATGCTCATCTTTATAAAAATGTTACTAAAAGAAGTATTAATCGTTTCTTTAGAAGAAATAATTTATTTTGTCCACATTTTGATACGATGGCAAAGGTTCCAAGCGTACAACATGTTCTCCTAGACAACAGTCCTGGACAACCTCAAGACAATACTGACATCTGGAGAGATCTTATTCGTTTTCTTCAGGGAAAGACATTCAATATATAAACTGCAACCAAATTGTTTTTCTTAAAAAGGTTCAGAGATCATACTTCGATGAAACTAATTTACAGATCATACTTCGATGAAACTAATTTACAATCATTTCCTTAAGTTTTAATGTAAGGGTCCTCTTGTACACAGACTTGGATGAAATAAACATCGAGACATGACATGAAAGTAGGCTGTAAAATACAGTGCAGGCTTGAACTGATCTGGGTATCTGAAGAAAAATAAAACTGTCAAAGGTTTACATAAAACTAAAACGTAAATATGTTGACCATGACAGCAGGCAAATGTAACGGCACCAGTTTGCTTTAGGCATTTGTTTAAACATGTACAGACTATAATTTAAGAGAATGATATGCTGGTTTTAAAATGGAAGATAGAAAACTATCAGCATCCAACTTTGACCAAAAGCTAAAAGAAAACAAAGAAAGAAAAGGAGAAGAAACCACACCAAAGACCTTTCACAAACCAGAACAATGTGCCAGCAGGGATTTAAGGAAGAAATGTGGAAGAAGCACATGAACTGCAGCACAGCTTGCAAGTCTCCAACAACATCCTGAGCACAAACAGGATTAGTAGAATTTAGCGTTCAATCCCTCACAGTGGTGACTAATCTTATCTCATCTATCTTATCTTTCATATCTACTGGGTCAGTCTACTGCCCAGACCGTAAAAAAAAAAAAAAATCACAGCAACTCAACCAAAGACTGGTTTATTGTTTCACCACAGTTGACAGCCTGCAAGAGATCCACTCAAAACACAACTTCTTTTACAGTAAAAGGATGAGGGGGAACTCAACTCATAATTGAACCCTGTGGAAGTAGTCACAACATTTTTCTAATCCACTCCTTTAAAAAGAAAATAGTTTGCTGTTTTAGCCCTGTGCCTGCATTCATCTCACAGCCAGTCACAAAATGTTCACTATATATTTTGACAAGTACATATGTACATACTTACAAACAAAGCAAAAAAAAAAAACCAATAAGTTAAATCCTTTCATACAAAACCTGTAGACTCTTGAGTATAAACAAAGGCCTGTGGACGTCAGTTTTGTTCCTGCACAAAATGGGAACACATTTGAAGTTAAGAGGACATTGTACACATCCAAATACTGTAGTCATTTGTTTTGTTAGTTGTTTTTTTTGTCCAGTGTTCAATGTCTTTCTCCAGCGGAGAGAACTGGTGTGACAGACAAATACACATAATCACAGAAGCACCGTATGAGATCCACAACTAGCAGCTGGTGCTCAGTGTTTCTCTACACAGCAGACATCTTCCATGGCTTTCCATTCCATCCAGAGGAAAACAGCCCTGCAACAGCAAACTCCACTAAGCCTACGTGACTGAGAGGCGGCAGATCTGAGAAGGAAACTCATCCCTCCAGAGAGAGAGAAAATCTCTGTCCTCCTTTAGTGTCTCTTGTGATTCTGTGTTCACTTTGGGGACAGATCCTGGATGGAAGTGAAGGGGGAGTTACTGGAGGAGGGCGAAACTCCCTCCATCTTTCCAGGGGAGTCGGTGGAGGAACTCACACTGCTGAGGCTGCCGTCCAGCAGATCTGGAGAGTGACTGGAAAACAGTTACAGCTAATTAACATACACAATTTGATGCCAAATACTTATGTGGCGCTTGCCAGCGACTAGGACTTTAACCTGTACAGCTTTATAGCAGTGAGATTACTGCATTTAACAAATCGAGGACTGTGATCTACATGAAATGTCGTACCAGGAACTGTGGTCTGAAACATCAGAGGACAGCATGGTGGTCGTACCCTGGAACAACCTCTTTGGTTGGCTCTCTGTCTCCATGTCCCCTACAACACACAGACAAAATGCTTTCATAGGATTCAACACTTCACGTGGACGGACACGTTGTGCCTCTCACTTTGTGGAATTCAAATTCTTATAAACATATCAGCCTCGTTTCCGTTCAAGGTTTATGAAAGGCTTCTTGACGTGACCCACCTTTGCGTTTGATTGGCCCCAGTATGCTGGCTCTGATGCAGTTAATTGGGCTCTGGCTCCGACGGCTAGAGAACAATGGAACACTTTGTTACCAATGAAGTGTGGTTTGAAACATTACCAGTGTTGAAAGCAGATGTTTATTACATTTTATGAGAGGAAAATATTTGATACGTAACTGTGAATAGTAATATGTCCAGGGATAACCAATAATATCCTCTAGAAGTACCAACTCTGTTTACATAGATGGTGTACCCAACCGGTGGGTTTTGGGTTTGGTCTGCTGTTGGTTGGGCTTGTTCTCAAATGTACCATACATGGTACATGTATATGTACACATAAATAAGGCTTACAATTCTTCCCATAGCTGAACCATGTTCAATTCCCATTCAAGGACGTTTATTGCATGTCAACCCACCCCTCTCTGTTCACTGTCCAACCCAAACAAGGCAGAAATGCCAAAACAATAATCAGCCATACGTCTTTGACACTCCTATCTCTGTCATAGTTAGGCAATATATTTCTATCCAAATGGACCCTTATTGGTCTGTAACCTTGATGGGTCCATTTGGTTCCATTTGTACACTCTTGAGTTAAATTAACACTGAGGATTATGCATATGAAACTGGGGGCCCTTGAAATGAAAAAGGCTGAGAATCACTGAGGTAGAGAACAACTGAGAAATTCACCTGAAGCGTCGTGTTGGGCTGGGTACTGGGCTCGGCGTCAGTCCATTGCTGCTCACAAGGATTTGTAGTGAAGGAGAGAAACACTGCTGCTCATAGCAAAGACAACAAAGACACAATTACACCTCAGTTATAATCCCTAGTACAATGGTGTCGCTTGCCAAAAAGCACAGATCTACCAAGCAAACAACAAATTGTGATGTGACACATTGTTAGCCTGTTTAGATCTGTACTGTTTGGCAAAGTATAAATTAAGCTGTGGCTTCTAAATATTTTAATGTTAATACAAGTCATGTGACAGATGTACCTTCTTTCCAATTCCTCTGGTTGGGGACGGAGCTGGTGACACAGGCACAAAGTCGATTCGCTTTGGGGACGATGATGCTGATTTCTCAAAAGGTTCGGTGTCACTCTGTAATATATATATGTTTTTAACACACTGATCGACCAAGTCTTCTGAACCAATAATGCAATAAAGCCAAGGACACTGGCATAGGTCAGTTTACAGCTTCTGCATGCTCAAAATAGACTATATGTTTACATTAGATAACCTAGGAGTAAGAACTTGCACATTACAGTTCTTATATTACGTTTTTTTTTTTATATCTATGGGATTCTTCATGACCCAAGGGCTGTGCTGTGGGTTTGACAAGAGGACGTCAGTACTCATACTTTTGCCATCCAAAACAGCTAGTATGGTCAAGACATTCCATGATTGGGGGTCGGGGGGTGCAACAGTTAATCAAACTTACCGATTTAATCGATAATGAAAAAATATCGATAATCAATTTTAATTTAAGAATAATAGATTTCAGGGGGAAAAACATTCAATTTCCCCTTTTTCAGATTTGTTTTAAATAGTGGAAATACGTCAATTCGTCACGCGTTGTGAGCTTGCCTTGCAGATATGGTATTTTTGTGCGACACTGTTGTATAAAATAGGGCTTAGGTGGTTAATCAGACTAAATCAGAAATACATTTTCACATCGATTTGTTTTGATATATAAAAAATAAAACAAATTATAAAAAGAAATATGCTTCCAATCTAGATGATTGTATTAATCAAAAAAAGTAATATATAGAATTATCACCAAAGAAAATAAACGATAGTTGCAGCCCTATCTAAGACACAAGATAGTCATTTACCAGACTGAGGCTTTCCTCCCAGGAGTGACTCATCTGCATGGCTGCCTGAACGTCCCTAAGATAGAGACACAAAACCATCTTAAATACAAAACAAATACATTTCTAAATCCATTGATTAGTCGAACTTCACTGGTTCAAAACTTACCGCTCATGAGCAGTCTCCCTGTTCATGACATCAACGCCCTCCTCCTACATGCACACACACACAAACGTTTAACCACTTAAACCTGACCACGGAAATAGCTGAGCTATAAGCTCACATGTTGCGTCGCGACGCATTGTGAGTTTATAGATTGTATGTTATTTTTGCAGCACAAAACCTGCATACAATGTGTATAATTTAAAATACTGCTTTCTTACTTGTTTGATCTGATGCAGTCTTGTACTGGGGACACGAATGGGTGACGAGGGAACCTGCAAGAAAAGTGTGTAGAGGGAAATGGGTCAAACATTGACAATTATGTTATGGTAGTTACAAAAGTAAAGGTAAATTGTCATACCCTGAAGAAGGCAATTGTGCCGAAACGTTGGTAACTTTTACTCTGCGTCCTATAATAAATTTGCACTTTGGTTATAACGGTGTGTGCGGCCACTTTTTGTCTTTTGACAATTTACCTTTAGATTTTTCTGCCGTGAGCCAGCACCACTATAAGGATCTGGTGTGCGTAGCATCTTTGTGCAGTTACAGAAGTAAATCAATTAATGTAATGAAACTGAATTAATTACCATGTTGGGCCTGTTGACGACAGTAGTACTGTTCCTTCTGCAGCGCAGGACCTCTCTCTGGAAAACTTGGGAATTGTCACTACAATGAGAGTCACAGATTACAAGTCACAATCTATGAACTACATTGCAGTTCTTATGCCACGGGGTCTCAAAATGGGTCCAGGGGTCTTAGATGAGGTTCCAGCGGGACCCCAGCTAAATAATTGATAGTTTGGAATCAATTGGGACGCTTATAGGTCTGCAAGTCTGAGAGTTATGGCAGTCCTTTTAAATTAAAAACTTTAAAGTTTGAGAACCAGTGTTTTAAGTCAAATTAATTAGGAGGGATGTAGTTAATTACAGTGGTGTAAAGTAACTAAGTACATTTACTCAACTTCCCAAGTACTGTACTTAAGTACAATTTTAAGGTATTTTTACTTTCTTCAGTATTTCCAATACTTTTTACTTCAACTCCAATACATCTCAACCACTTCAAGTTCAGCCCTATATATATATATATTTCGGCCATATGAAAATAGCCGATCTACAAGCTCGCGATATTTTTTATACATTTTGAACTTGTGAAACGGGACATTCTGCACAATGAGTACTTTTACTTTTAGTACTTTAAGTATATTTTGATGCCAATACTTTTGTACTTTTACTCAAGTACATTTTGAATACTGAAATTTTAGTATTTCTACATTGCAGTGTTGATACTTTTACTTAAGTAAAAATGTGAGCGCTTTTTCCACCACTGGTGATTTCATTGCATTTATAAACAAGTGAATAAAGGGACAATAACCTGAGGCCATTGATCATGGGTGCACTGTTGGATCTTCTTAGATGTCCATCACTGTGACCCAGTGACGATGGGATCATGTCCAGATCCAACTCCATCTTCTCTCCTGAGTTGTTCATCTCGTTCATAACGTCGTTATTATTATTATTATCTATCAGCTCATAAGAAGTAACTCATCTGGCTAACCAGCAGCACAGTGTTGTGAAGCTATAGCAGCCTCCCGAACAGTAGCGTTTCAGCTACGCAGATAAAACGTAACATAACATGTTTTTAAAGTAACGTTAGTTCATCGATTATAATGAATCTCCAATCACACAGTCTGTTGTTAATTAATGGAACCTAAACTTACAGCATTTACAACAGGCCTCTTCTCATTTGTTCCAGCGTTCTGTTGTCAAACAGAGACTTAACCTGTTCATCCTCAGCAATCCCTGCAATCTAAACTACAACTGATCTGTGATCATATCGTCAGAATCTATAACTTTCATTTCATTATCATTATAGTTTTCATTAATCTTTGCAACACAATGCAGAATGAATGCAGCCTACAGGGTACAACTGAAACCTTTAGCTAACGAGGCTACAACACACGCCAAAGGATGCGTCCATGACGTCGTTAAGTAAGCCGGAAGTGCCTCAAGACTACTGGACCGCACATCCACCACGCTTAAAAGCTATTTCAAACTTTCTCGTATGAACCTTAGATTTCATTCAACAAGAATTACGACACGAATCTTGTTTTCCACGGAAGAGGTTAAAGTGCGATGGATTAAAGTACACTTTGTGACGACACTGTACCATCCTTGGTATTAGATTATCCCCGCGGTTCCAGCCTGTAGATGCAGATCAACAGACTTTTTAAATAAAAACATTAAACTACGCTGATTACCTGACGCGTTAAATGACACGAACTACCCGGTCGATCAGTTTATAATGTATTCTTCATGTATGTTTTTATCGACCCCACGGGGTTAACGCTATCCGGTGATATTCGCGTTAATCGATCAGCTGGCGCGATCACAGCATCGTTAGCTCAAGTAAAGCGAGTAGTGTTGCCAAATATTGCGAGAGAAATAAGCAACTAGGTCTATGAAAACAAGTCGGATATTTGAAAATAGCCAATCTACAAGCTCACGATGCGACGCGTCGTGACGCGTTGTGAGCTTGTAGATCGGCAATTCTTTTTTTTTTGTTGAACATTTGAACACTAATCTGGTACAGGGCAGGGGTCACAAAATACTTTTAGATGAGATGGTGGGGGGGGGGGGTCCGTGGACAAATACATACATTTTGGGGCTTTACTTTCAAACATCTAGGAAGCAAGTCCAAAATAAGAAACAAGCCCAAAAAAACGCAAACCGAAAAAGAAGCCCAAAGTCGCTTATAATAAGCCGACATGGCAACACAAACAAGCAAGTCAATCACACCGCTAATAGAAAATAGGACTTTCCGGTCGCGGATTTCAAAATAAATATGACGCCATAAGGAGCACCACAATTTATTTTTGTTTAACCTACTTAAACCCCATTTATTTGGGTAACCGGAGTCTCTCAGGGCTCGTGTCTTTTCGGTTTTCTCATTGTGAGTTTTGTAGATCTGCTATTTTCAGCGAAAGCATTTCCCCACAATACCGATGCTGGGGTTTAAGTGTAATATAACACAGCATTTGTTTCAATGCTATTATGTTGTTAACTAAAGTACAGTGTGATTTGAAATGACGTTTCAATCCATCAACTTCCGGCTGACAATGGCTCACTTGTTGCAGCCCGGTTCAAGCTGTTATTTCATTAACATTACTAGTGCCCAGGAGGACAGGAGGCATTGATTGTCTTACTTTTACTTTATTGTACTGTATTTTATTTGTTTTTGTTTCATTTGTTTGTCTGCTTCTTGTTTGATTGTTTTGTGTATCCTACTTTTTTTGCGTAAAATGTAAGACTTAATAACATTGTCATAAAAAAAAAAAAACATTACTAAGTGCTTACTGCGCCATAAATGTCCCCTACATCAATTTTGTAGCGTTACCGCATTTCACTGTTGTTTGGTGCAACTGCTATACGGTTTATAATACATTACATGTAGTTTAGTATTCTTCTACTGGAGTGGCGCTCCTCCAGACAGACAGGAGCTTGTTGCTGAGCTAATGCTAGGTTTGAAAAACGCCACGCCCCTTAGGTGTTGCCCAATGAAACCTTCCATTTGCCACCAGTGTTGCCAGATTTTCTGAGAGAAATATGCAACAATTAAGAAACTAGGAAATCTATGAAAACAAGCCCAAAAGAAGCACTTCAAACCGATGGGATGCGATGCGTTGTGAACTTGCAAAAAAAAAAACTGGTCCATGACATATAATATAATATTTGAGAGCCACTGGTTTAAATAATTAAAACAATTCTGAAGCAAGCCCAAATAATCAACTACACTTTAGAAACAAGGCCAAATAAGCAACTACACTAGAAACAATTAAGCCCAAATAAGCAACTACACTTTAGAAACGAGCTCAAATAATCAACAACTTGACTTGCTCTGCACTCATAAGAGAAGATAACCTGAACATATTTCACGTCATGGTTGTTGCGTCCTAGACAAATATTTTGTCCGACATCAGTCACAACAATTCCCATCAAAACATGACGCTCTTTCATGCAACTGCAGAACTGTGACTCCTGGGGCCACAATTCGATGTAACATGGATAAGGACATTTTAACACCCCCCAGGTCCTCTAAGATGAGAACACATTTTAATTAAATAAATGAAAACATACTTATAATTTCATACTTTCGACATGACTGTACACCATTAAAGCAATGTTTATACAATGTAGTTACTTTCCGTTTTCCCCATGTGGTAGCTGATTGTGATTTCCTTCATTGAGCACAAGGGGGCAGTCTAGTGCAGACAGATCTGGTATGGTAAATATGACTATGGGTAGGTAGGCTCCTTAAATAATAAAGAGAAGTTACTTATTGGCTGGAACACATTTCCCTCAGGCCTTCTTCCACACTGAATTCCACATGAACATCTTTTCTCTATTCATATAGACATAAGCTCTAGGGCCAGATTGTCACCGTGAAAAGTAAATGTTTTGAGTCATAGGAATGCAAATAGAGGGTGGACTGCTTTTTAACCCATTCAATGCGGGAATGCATCAACAAATGTCTTCTAAATCCTAACAGGTTTCTGAAAAACATATGTTGCTCAAACTTCTTCATGTCAAGGACCCCCAAAATGATATGTATTGGCCACAGACCCCCCATCTCGAAATATTTAGTTCCAGGGACCCCAAGAAGCAAATATTTGAGTTACAAATATTCACTTGAAAAAATATATATTAAAAGGTTTGCACACATTTTCACGTTTTGTTTTTGTTGCAGATCTATTTTTGAATAGCCAAAGTATAAAATAGTGGTTATAGCTTAAATCTAAAATGACACATGCGTTTCCGGATTGAATGGGTTAATACAGTAAAGATTCCTAAAAATCTATGCATTCCAGGTATACGCAAGACCAGGTACAAAACCACAGGACTACAGAAATCTAAACTTGTTCAAGGCCCCACTCCAAATCACCACTACTCCCCCCTCCACATCATAGAGAACAGAATGACAACTCATTACTTGCCATTACATTGTATACAGTCATTCGTACAGTAGGAAAATCCGCTGGCAACGTGTGAATATTTCATAGCTGAAACTGTAAAATGCAGTTGCGATTGTTTTATCATTACAGTATAATAAAACATAAAGCCCGTATAAAGCCCAGATACATTGTCAAAATGATGCCCAATTCTATAAGAAATAATAGATAGCAGCAAATTATACCAAAAGTAAATGAGTACATACACTAAGTGCAAAAAGTACATTTTCCTCACCATAGCTTAAAGCTTAAATGTGTTTTTTTTATTACATACAGTACAATTAAATGTACTTCATGGATGCCAACATCTGTCAAAGACTGAATTGAATGAAAAGTTTGGATAAAAATCACAATATATTATGAAATAGGACGCTGTTGAAATTATGTATGAAACATGATAATGATTAATGATATTGTTCTTCATGCTAGCAGCATTGCTCGGAATAAATTACTCTCCTGTTAAGAACAAAAACAGGCTGTTGACAATAAGGTGAAGGGATACATTTTAGGTAGATACTAGATGGATAGACTTTTATTGATCCCGAGGCGAAATTCAGGTGTCGTTTTACGTGTTTTGTTTAGCACTGTATTTGAGATGAAACTGGGCTGTTTCACAGACATGTTTTTTACCAAGGCATTGAATCCATCTCCTCTAAAGCTTAAGAACATGATGTAATATTGACTGTAGATTGTAGGTGAGCAAAGCAAATATAATGATTATCACGACTACAGCAGTGCACTCTCAGAGACCCTGAGCACAAATCCCACATGTGACATGAGCTGCACCCGGCTTAATATTTTTCATGACACAAATATAAAATCAGATATAAAATAAAACCGTGACATCAAAGGAAAAAAGAAAAAAAAACATTAATCAAAGTTGTGAGGAGATCTTCATGCCTTGTACTTCTCCTTTCCTGTCTCACTAATGACGCAGATATGCTGAAAGGCAGATCATTGACATTAAATGTACATACACTGTACACACACACTGTACACAACATCCTGACTGAAGGTTAGTGATTTCTGGTCTATATTTACATATATTTAAGTCTTATGATTATATGAGTAAATTGCAACTATAAATACTTACGTTTAGATCTCTAAAGTACTCGTTGTAGTCTAGCGCGTATCCCACCACAAACTTGTCAGGCACTTCAAATCCTACAACTGAAAAAATAAATAAAATAGCAATATTAATACAAATAAATAATAATTATAATTATAATCAAAACATGAACTGCTGAATGAATAATAACTCTGTAAAACTGTAAGCAAGAGCAACACAACACTGGTGTGTGAGGTCTATACATCCAAAATACTTTTTCTTGCCAAAAGTAGGTGATTTAGGAATATTTTAAAAAGTTTTCTGTAAAACAACTTGCAAGAGCTGTGTTTACAAGAGACAGTGCTCCCATACCCTGGAGGGATGGATGCATTCTGATTGGCTACTTGGTCAAACAACTGTGAGCAGGGTCTCTGCAGACTAGTCTCGGGTGGCCAGACTGTTGCCTCCCACAATTTTCAAATGCTTCCGTCATACAGTCTGGAGCACGGAAGCTCTGTTGATGAGTATGGGGGAAAGCGGAAGCCCCCCCCCCCACTTCTGCTTCGTCTTTACAGTCGCGCAAATGTATCCTAATATAAATCAAAATCATCGAAGCATATATAGCTTGCTGCTTAGCAAAAATGGAAATTCTAAAATAAAATTGAAAAGTCAGATTCCTGCCACGGATTTCGGGAGGTGTAGTTCCAGACTCTATATAGCATTCGGAGATTGTGGAGTAGTTGTCTGGCTACGCGAGACTACTGCAGACAGACACTGATAGGACATAAGTTATCATTGATGAGGGTCATTTTAAGATAGGTTTTATGTCATGCTCAGTAGCCTATACCCCCCCCCCCCCCATTAACCATCTAAGCAGTCATCAGCTAGGTGACGCTGAAACAGAATTTTCCTTTTGGGATTATAAGGTATGTAAAAAAAAGAAAATGTTGCAATTGTTGCATATTAAAAGCAAATGACAACCAAAATAACCAATATAATGTAAATACTTGGTATCTGCAAGTACTCAAAAACAATGTAATAAAGTTGCATCTGTGGTGAAGTTGTAATTATGACTCCATCCATGTTGTGTACTTACAGTCTGGCCTGTATCCAACGCTCCTGGGTGTTCTCTTCACCAACAAACTGAGGGCAGAACACATTCTGATCACATGACCGCATAACTGCCCCAAATATCACATGACCACATAACTGCTGCAAATATCACATGACTGCATAACTGCTACAATTACTATGTTGAGAAACATGACAGATTGAGACAGCACCTCAGGGAGAAACTAAAACAAGTTTTAGTTATGCAAGAAACTGCGCACACACACACACACACACACACACACACACACACTTGTAATTACATTACCTTGCTACTTTAACCATTTTGGGTTTGTACTGTTTGAGAAGTTCTAATAAGGTCTTCATCGTCTTGCCTGTGTCAATAATGTCCTAAAACGAAAAACGTAAATGAATGACAGTGACACGGTAAAATCTTTAATTTAAAGAATTTAAAGTCAAAACTTACCTCCACAATCAGGACATTCTGTATGAAAAGAAAACAATTCAGTTTTAATTATGGTAAAAGTAATCAAAGTGAAACAGATTAATAACTGATCATTATACTCGTTAAAAACTACATGGAAGATGTAAAACCTTGTTCATGGAATATTTGTTACATTTTACACAACCAAATATTTCCACATGGAAGCTTTTGGTGGCATTATAGAACTTTTTTTGTTCGTGTGAAATGACCAATGGGTGACTGAGGAGGCAGAATGGCAGTTTGGTGAAGTTTCTTCTTGCATGATTTCCTCCACCGTCAGTGTGTGCATGTAATGCACATTGTAAAGTGCTTTGGATTAAGCCGTTATATAAATGCTCCATTGAGTCCATTTACCAGTGAAGACGTGCAGACTGCTCTCTACTCACCTTTCCCGTCAGTGTAGACAGGTCATCACCTCCGATCACTTTGATTTCGCCTGTAGACTGATCATTCTGCAAAATTACAATGAAGAGCAAACACCATTAGTTCACATGAGTGAACATCAAATAAATCAAAGCCAAAGATAGAAAATATCCCCAATAGACAATTAAGAGGCATCTTACATAATATCCAAGTTTTATTAGCCTTTGGTCGTGAGGTTATACTTTGCAAACCAACTTATTATTCTATTACAGGTGAGAGTAGGCCATTTACTTAATTAACGTTCCATCGGGGTTGTTCACGCGGGTCCATCGCGTGAGGGACTCGCTTGCGCTGATCTACAAGTTGTCAAGTGGGTGCATACCGCCGCGTTTTAAGCTTGTAGATCTGTCAATTTTGAAGCGTGATGACATTTTTCGTCTGACATGAGATGTTTCCGGTTGCCTTTTATTGTGTTAAATGTGGCGTGGATGATCTACACTTTCAGACAAAAATGAGATACACCTGTGATCCGCACTTATCAAGGCTGTACACTTCCCTTTCGTGAATTGGACGTCAGATTGTACTTGGAGAACGATACGCAACCCTTTAGTCACTTTATTTGCACAGTATTTACAAATAGCTTAGTGAATGAGGCCCATTGTTTGTTGGCAATCCACGCAAAGAGATTCATCACTGCACAGCCCACAGACTCCAGTTGGAAATGATCCTATGGTGCGCAGAACATCCCGTTGCTGACCAGCTCACATTACAGGAATGTTGAAGCTGTAAGTCTTGGGATGTCTCAAAGATTTTGTGATACGTGAAACTTTTCAGAAATGTTGGCGTGGCGAAAACAGCAGTAACAAGCTCGTAGATCGCTATTTCCGCCACACGTCATCGTACGACAAAGTAGAAAATAGGGCCCTTAGGTTAAAAGGTGATAGACTGAAAACACTACGATAACTTACACAGTAGCTCTTAAGACGGATGAAGTCGACTGTCATTGGTATCGAACGGTCACTATTCCTGTTCAGGGCCTTGATGTAATCCAACAGATCTGCAAAGAACTTGTAACCCCCCTTCAGCACACAGAGAGCCACGATGTGGTGACCTCCCATGTCCTTCATGATCTCTCTTGCCAGCCTCTCTGTCCTAAAGAAAGAAAGAAAGAAAGAAAGAAAGAAAGAAAGAAAGAAAGAAACTTTAACAATGTTTTCTCAAGAAAAGGCAGGGCTTTTAGATTTTTATTCTCAAATTCTCAAACACAGGAGAGGGAGCGCACACCAGAGTTCAGGAGGTGTTAAGAAGAAGTACAAGAAACCAATGTTTCGACAGGATAGTCTTCTTCAGCTAAAAGAAAGTTGGGACATAAAAATAACGACTGACTAATAACTGAACGATCATTTACATTTTCCTCAGAAACACTCAGATTGGAAATATTCAGATTTTTTACCATTGTTTGCCTTAACCGCGTAAGCCCTACTGTACATACTTTGTCATACAGCGGTATGTGTGGATATAGCCGATCTACAAGCTTACAACACAAAGCTGTGAGCTTGAAGATCGGCTATTTCCGCAATTGTTTTGAATTTCGGAATGCCCAAAATAGGGATGCCAGGTTGTAAGTTGTTAACGAGGGGGCATTTTAATAATAATAATAATAATAATAATAAACTTTATTTGTATAGCACCTTTCATGACATGAAATGCAGCTCAAAGTGCTTTACAGAGCAAGAATACAATTACAGTTTTAAAATCTGGGCATTAGAAAATAAAGTGGCCGTTTCGTCCTGTTCAGCATGTAAAATATGTCCCAGCATCTACAGGTACCTCAACATAGTAGCCCTCCCCTCCGAGGTGAACAAGAACCCACCTGTCCAAGATGAGTCCGTGAGGTATATAAACCCTGTCGAGGTCATCGGCGTAGTGCTTTGGTATACAGAACAGATCCAGGTCGTAGCCTTGCTCATCATCGCTGATCTGAAACACACATAGGGCGGTCACGATTACAAATTTAAATTGACCATTAATTGTCACTCAAATAATTGCGATTAACGACTTAATTGTGTGTTAGGCATTGAACATTATTGGAAGATTATGAATAAAAATTACATTTCCATTTGCCTTTTAGGCTTCGTAATAAAAAAATTGCACAGGGCGGATATATTAAATAATTTTATGTAAAAATAGCTGATCTACAAGCTTACACAACGTGTCGTTGTAAGCTTGTATATCTGCTATTTTTCAACATGGAAACGATTATGAAAAAAATCTTGCGATTAGACGATTATATAATAATTGTGACAGGCCACATCACACAAGTTCAGGAAAAACCCTGACAGCAAGGGGTTAAAATGTTCTCAGAGGTATTATCTAACCGGGGATGGGGCAATGTCTTGATGTAACACTGCAGACAGGGGGAAGAGATTAAAGGTGGGTTTGCTTCCCAGTTCCCACCACACCTCCGACTATTACAGTAGATAACGGCTGAATGCTTATACCTTCCCTCCCCTGAACAAAAATAAACATTTGAATCCATTAAGACCGGG
Organism: Gymnoscopelus braueri; assembly: GCF_963280865.1. NCBI lineage: Eukaryota > Metazoa > Chordata > Actinopteri > Myctophiformes > Myctophidae > Gymnoscopelus > Gymnoscopelus braueri. Next base: position 7,929,096 of record NC_137622.1, on the reverse strand, counting down.
AACACATCTGCGTCATTGTAAGATTTCTTTGGCTATAAAAAGAAATAGCAGATATACAAGCTCACACCAAGTGCCGCGCTATGAGCTTGTAGATCTGCTATTTTTTTTGCAAATCTAGATTTTTTTTTGCAAATCTTTGAATATATATATTTTTAAAGCGAAAATTTGTAACTCAAATCTTTGCTTCTGGGAGTTCCCTGGAACAAAACATTTTGAGATGGGGGTCCGCGGGCCAAATCCAAACATGTCCGCGGGCCAAATCCAAACATGTTTTCTAAATCCTAACAGTATGTTGCTATATCAGTGGTGCTCCAACTTTTCCATGTCAAGGACCCCCAAAATTATATTTATTTGGCCGCCCCCCCCCCCCCCCCCCCACAGATCGGAGTTAAAAATGTTCTCTTTAAAACATTTTCAACCTGGTATCCCATTTTGGGAATATCAGGTGATTTGTCCCCCCCCCCCATTATGTTCAATATGTTTTGGAAATATAGCAGCTCTACAAGCTCACAATGTGTTGTGATGCGACACATTGTGAGCTTGTAGATCTGCTATTGTCTGGTGGTATATCTGCAATTGTCTTATCATGTTGTCTGCGCGACACCATCATACAACAAAGAATAAAACAGGTAAATGGTTAACTCGAACTAGGCATAAGGTAATCCTTATCTTTACAGACACCAGGAAGTTTCTTAGAAGGAAGAATCACTGAACTCCAATCAGATAGATATTCATTCAGATATTCATTCATTCAGTCACAACAACAGAACCCTCCCAGATCATCTGCTCAACTGGCAATGACTCGCCAAAGAATCGAAAACTTTGCCTAATCCTATAAAAAAAAGGGATTCAGCAGCGTTTGCTAGCCTATATCTCGTCAAATCAAATTTCCTGCTCAAGGATAAACAACCCAGCACTTGAACCCGTGAAACTCCATTGGAATCATGTGACGGCTGGGCTGCTAGTTACAGGGCTGGAGGTACCGAGCTGGAACGTTGGCTCATGCCATTCACATCAGGACACCATGTTCAATGAAAACGCTTCCCAGCCGCGTGATGACGACTGGATTATGCTGAAGCATATTCCTTCTCATGCCAGCCCCAAAATAAAGCACCCCCATCTGTTATGGCTTGGCGTTTTCAATTCCAGAAGAAAAAACGGTTGATAGGGAGCATCTGTACTCAGGAGAACATGATTTGAAGGACACTACTGTACGCCCATTCATGTACTGACTTCTATGTTGTTTATTTTGTCTCATTGGTGCCGGATGATAACAAGAAAGAAATAAAAAATAAAAAACACAGAATGTTGAACTAAACTGTCTGAGTTTAGGCTAAATACCTTTTGTTTTGTAACCAGCACTAATATGGCACTGTGGAAAAAGAACACTAACTACCTTGAGGTTTGTGTACATACCAATGCCTAAATGCCAGGGCAGCAAGGCCAAGATAGAACACATATTTTAAGAAATAGTGAATTTAACTTGGTTTTAAGGATGATGTATAATATAACTATGACTGAAATAATACAGCAGCAGTCAATTTCACAAATGTATATATTGGCATTTGCAAATTACCACCAATATTTGAACTAACTCCTGAGTCAAAAGTTCATACATGCTCAGGCCTGGACTAATCACAGTCCCTGGACTGGTCTGAACTCTGAAGGTGGGAAGTCAGTATGTTTTAGGGTTCGTTGAACCTATGGATGAATGTCTGGCCTCTTTTTTGGTGATTGATCACCTACAGGAGCACAACCCTGTGACTTGATAAGGAGATGATCTTCTATGCTGCGTCACTGCCTTGATGCATTGGCAAATCAAGATGAGTCTCCTTACTACACAACATCTTGGCTGAATGCTGGATTCTGCTTTGTCAATCATTACATTCCGTCAGTCTGTAATTTTCTGATAGCAGACTGCTGCTCTGCCTCTGTTTACGTTGCAATGGATTAAGTGGAAACTTGTAATCTAATAAGCTTGCTTAATAAGGTAATTGAAAGTAGCCATAGCGGGATAATATACAGCTTTGCGTCTACCCTGCTTCAGTTTAATGTGAATTATAATGCTAAGTAGGCTAATCTTAATCGTTGCTAAGCATGCAGTTCCAACCATTGAATCCAACTGACAATCTTTTCAGCAGGAGCAATGAAATCCTTTTTTAAGTCAATACAATCAGTTTTGGTATATTTTGTCATTTTTATTTTTGTCAGCCATGTAATAAGCAGGATGTCAAAAACCCTTCAGAGTGAGGGCTGGGCATCAAGGCCACTGTGGCAACAGGGCATGTCATTTTTTGAAGGGCATAAGGCCAAACTGCGGGGGTACAGCGCGGTCATGGCCTTTATGGCCGGCCATGACATTTCTGACCTGGCATGTACAGTGGGTTTACCTGCATTCTCTCTCTCTCTTTCTAGGAGGAGAGCCCTGTTGCCCCCTTTCAGTAAAAGCATGTGCACTCAGCAAGGTTCACGGTCTTTGTCTGAAAGTTCATTGACAGGAGCAAATAGTGTAGGTAGCATTTTGAATGGCATTCCCAATAGAATGTGTGACAGGCAGTTATGCTTTACAGCTTGGCTGTGTGTCTTATTAACCTCTCCCATTATAAAAGCCAACATGAGCAAGCTAGAAAGTAATATATACAGTATAACAATACAGTACATATCTACACGCTATTCAGTCAGAATCATGAAATACACAGAGAAACAGCAGCAAAATAATAAAACTAAGCCATTACCATTACATTACATTAGTTGTCAGTCTATGGTGTTAGTTCATCTAATTAGACTTTAACAAACTAAGCAGTAGCTGAGGTTGACAAAATGAAAAAGGGGGCAGATTGCTCTCTTACCCAAAGATTACACAGGAAGTTAACACAGTCATAACAGTAAACATTTACTGGAAATTACAGTTATTTGAGGTTAGTCATTTGAAATATGGGAGGCATTTCTTCTAGCATGGCTGCATGTGATGTAACCCCCTTTAACCACTTCCAGAGCAAATATGAAATGGCAGTTCCACTGTGACACACACACACACACACGGGACAGTTGAGGTCTATGGAAATTAGCACCTACGCCCACCACCTCCACAATGTTCAATGTCTCCAGTGTTGGTTTCTACTGTACCTAGATTTCAAAGTCAAATAATGCACTAAATCGCACACATTAGTACATTGGCTGCAGGAGAACGTTACTTTGATAAATGCAGCGCTAGTACGCTACGTTAGGCCACCCATCCTGCCGCACAGCACAGTGCTCATGAATGAACGCAGCGTCACATGTGCCACCATGCGTCGTGTACAGTACACACGCGTGTGACTCACATATACATACACACCTCCCCAGGCCGCACTAGAACCACATATAACTCCAGCTCCAGGGTTATTAGAGAATCAAATTATCAAAGATAAACCATCTGCAGTAACCCTAGCCATGGATCCAAGACGGTCATCTATCATGACCGTCATAGGCGAACTTCAACCTGGTGTTTCCACTTTTTCCATTTACGGCCCGTACATCTACATAAACGTTCAGATTTCAAATATAAACTGCTTACCCCATGGCCACGGATGTTCCAAGTATGTACGGGCCCTGTCAGAAGTACCCGTATCTTCCGTATTGTTCAATAAAAAGCATTTTAATCCGATTGGTGGCCATCTTCTCATAGTTCTTATAGTTATAATGTATGTGGAGTGCAGTACACTTCCGATAGGGTCGCGTAGTTGAAAGCATGTGGAGGAAATACGGAGAAAATGGCCACCGATCGGATTAAAATGCTTTTCATTTAACAATACGGAAGATACGGGTACTTCTGAGGGCCCGTACATAATTGTAACATCCGTGGCCATGAGGTAAGCACTTTATATTCTGAACGTTTATGTAGATGTACATAAATGTCCGTAAATGGAGAAAGGGCAAACACCAGGTTGAAGTTCATCAACCTGACTGTCATGTATCAGGGCTAGTAGATCCAATGGCGCCCGATGAGGACAGCGTGTTATCTGACCTACAGTATGGAGGTTCTGCTCTATCTGACTGGTAGAACTTAACTTACCACCACACATCCTGGGCTTGATGTCGCCATGTCGCCGCTGTATCTCTCAATGTTCCTCCCTGGTACCGAGTAACGTTCTGCAGTGTTGAAACAAAGCGCTTCACCTTCTTGTTGCTGCTACAACATTAATAAACACACAGCTGTCTGTGACTGACAACCACACTGACTCTGCGTTGTTGCCACGGCGCGGTCTTTCGTCCCATAGACTGGAGGTTCTTCCGCAACATCGCTGTCTAGGCTCTAGATCCCATAGCGCGGAGGAATGGTCGCACTTTATGTGGTTGGGTTCGTTCGCTAAAATCGAACAGACAGTCCTTTTCCTTATTGCCATTTCTTCTTATATAATTACATTTTATTTTAAATATTTTTTCGGTACTTTCTTTTGTAAACAACTCTTTCAGATGTCATTCGCTGTCCCATGTACAGTCGTTCTATTTACCAGCTCTATTGGCTCTATTTACCGTTAGGTGCTCATATCCGGTCTAGTCCGCCCACTGTATCCGGTACTTTCAGCGAACACATCAGCCACTAACACAGCTCGTTTCCGTATCCGCACTATACGGATTGTAATCATGGACTGTATAAATGAGATAGTAATATTGTCCACTGCATCCCATCCCTCCACGCCATGGGATGTAGTCTGTGTGACGTAGCCAGTTGGTGGACAAATCAAATCTGAAGTACGACGACTGTCCGAAAAGCCCCTTTTCCTTTTATGGGCAAAGTTAACCTCCAAACATGATCATTTCATCCTCCATTTCACTGTTATTGAATAACACCATGATAACATACATCTTTTAAAACATTATCAGATCATGATGATTAACAATGCGCTTCTCATTTATCAGCACACACTTTTTACTCCGGAGGATTAGTCAATGGTGCAAATTATTGTTTTAAAAGCGAACATACATAGACATTGTAAAGCAGTTCTATAGCCTTGAGTTATTATCAATAACTCGAATGTTGGTAACCTAAAATCTTCCTTCTACATTGCATCCAAATCTAAAGGGATCATAGACCAAGCAAGTGCATTAGAATTTGCAGCATAGGCTACTGTATATTGGTGCTTCTACTTAAAACAATGGCCTTTTTATTTTTTAAATTAAATATAGTGAATTTGTATCAAGTCCCAAATGATCCAAAATAAAATTATCCAGTTGTACAATATAGTGCATTTGTATCAAATATTACATAAAACCAGTACAGCTGCAGAATATGGAGTAGTTCAGGGCTCTTGATGGAAATCATCCAGGTGTGAAATTCCTCATCGTTTGGATAACATCCTTTAACAAACTGTTTCTCAACGTCAGCTCTGGGGACCACCAGGGGGTCCCTTATAGGTCAGAGATAAAATAATGCTATGAAATGGAGGTCCGTGGCCTAATGCTTATCAAACTGGGGATCCTTCAAATAGGTTGAGATTCACTGTTTTAACAGATCCAGACACCAACTGTATGACTAATACCTCTCAACTTGTTCTGAACAAAGGAAACTTCAAATAATTCACCCACCGCATGAGTAAAATAAAATATTTTCTATTCCCAATTATTCATGGTTACAATTGTAGCGATACAAGGAAACCTTACAACAAAGAAAGTCCATCAACTTCTTCAAAAGAGCTTTGTATTGATGCTATGAAATATACCACTTTCAACTGTGGGACAAATCCAAGTGCATGCTGGCAAAAGAAATATTAAAAACAAATCATAACTGCCTCAAATCCAGTTATTCAAAATCATTCATGTCAAATGTTACATTAACAAAATATAACATATCAAGAAAGAAAGGCTAACGTACAGAGATTTCTTAAGACAGGATTACTGTAATAATCCACCCTCACAACTTCATATAGAGACTAGTAAAAAGTACACGCCTCAGTGAAATGAGTCCTTTAGAGGCTAAACTACAGGAAGTAGATTTCAGAATCGGGCGACTAAAACTGTGGCTTGTGTAAACGGGTGGGGGCACATGGGTGGGGCACGTGGGCGGTGAGCAAAAATCTCAGCACGTGTGATCTTTTATGGCAGTGGATCTCAACCTCAGGGCTCACTTAAAAATCTTTAAAGTGTTCGTGGCACACCCATCTGACCACCCGAAACAAGTGGTGAGATGGCTAGGCTGCATGCATTTTCAGAGCATGTTTGTTTACTTTTAATGATCAAACAAGCAATTGTATTTCACCTTGAATCAATGGAACTAATAGTATACTTTAAGTTCTTATTTATTGATATCACTTTTTAATATTAATGTTATATTATCATTCAAATCTTAGTTTTGCCAATTATATATGTGGGGGCCCTCTTGCAATACCCCCGCGGCCCACAGGTTGAGAACCAGTGTTTTATGGTAATATCACACTTACTGGAGTGAGCTCACAACTGACACTTGGCAAAAGTTCATCCATGGCTTTTTACTGCCCTGCAGCAGTCCCCACTGCAGAACACCACCAGCATGTGAAAATGTCCTCCAGATGTCTCCAGGAGTATGATGTTTGTGTCTGTACTGGAACAAACCCAGAGCTACTGAGGGACGCTTGAGGACCATAACTTGGTGATTAGGCTTACAGTATATTCAGTATAAAAATATCTCCCCGCCATCTTTGAACTCTTCTTTTTGTCCCCCTCCATCTCGCATCTGTCAGTACAATCTGCAAAAAGAAAAGGGGTATTTTCAGCGAGCGACACCATTGTACATTACAACGGCGTATACGTTAAGCATTACTTACACCGATGTCCTTACCACAGCAACCAATGCTGATAAGACTGATGGCGTCTGAATGCACAATTCTAATCTGATCACTTGTATATAACAGTGCAGTTTGGTTCAGTCCTAAAGATCAGATTTGAGAAACACCTTGGATCTGTCTACAGTATGAACAAAGCTTAACACCAGGTAGTGTAAATTAGTTGGTCCCCTGGTCTCACATCGCTTTGGATTTTATCGCTGGTCTTCCTCCTTCTGACTGAAATTCCGTCATTTTAACAGTGGTCACTGGTTACCTAGTTGCCATTGAGCTGTGGTGTGGGTGTTCCTCCGTGGTCGATTGCTGCTCTCTCTCTGCTACGGTTCTCTCGTTCTTCATCTTCCTCATCTCTCTCTTCATTGCCACTGTGGTTCTTACAATACAGCCTGGAAAACATCAACCAAAGGCACTGAACGAGGAGGTCAATTTGAGAAATGTATCAGAGTAGCCCAGCCTGTAGTTCGGGGGGGGGGGGGGGGTTCCCCTCTGGATGAACAGTAGATGTTTGGTTTCCCATGCATGCAGGAGACCCAGGTTAAAATAACGGTGGTTACATATCAGACAAACACCATCACAGCTAATTAAGATAAATAAAGCCACTCTAGGGTTGTGTGATATCGTCTGGTGCAGTCAAAGTTAAGGCAACGCTGAGCTTCACTCAGCAAAGCAGAGAATTCCTTCTAGCGTTCAAGGCCCTTCACAAGCCCTTTCAGTTTTATCTTTACTTTGTTAGTTCCAGGAAGGTAACTGTGACAGGCCACACCTATTAAAAGTGTTTAGACCATAATGTTTTTTTACATAAAACATCACTAAACAGATTATTTTATTATAAAGATGAAACTTGATCCATGGTTCGTTGATCACTTAACCGATTCAATCATTTCAAACTGAGATGTGAGATGGTTGAGCTCACTTGTAGATGCCTCGGGCCATGTTCTCGATATACTTGGCTTTGTCTTGGAGACCACAGTGATAGTGGTAGGTCTTCACACACGCCTTGATCTCACAGCCAATCGTAGCACCCAGTTGAGTGCACAGCGTACATTTCTGGAAAATATTAAAATAAATATTAACACAGCAAACGCAAAAAGACAATAACTTTAAGAATTTGTGAAACGTAGTTAACCATTAAATATTCACACCATTCTTTTGCCCCTCTTGATTTCCTGGATGACAGTCTTGATCTCAAAGTTCCCAAATTCAGCTCGTGAAGTGGTGGTAAGCTGAACAGTCCCCGATGAGAAGAGCTGGAAGACAATCAAAGAGGAGGATCAGTGTCTGCAACTTTATGTAAATAAGACCTTGACCAATGCAACGTGGCAATGACTGACATGACACCTTAATGACTGACACCTTAACCACATGAACCCTAGCGTCCCTATTCTGGGCATGTGCAAACATTCAGTGAAAATCAGTGCCACACCCACGTTGAGAAACACTAGTTTAAATGGTTAATGGCATCTTACCATGCACTTATAATGTGCAGCAACCTTCTTTGCATTATCAGCGTGGAGCATGCCTCTGGTTTCATTCTCCTCCTCGCCCGCATGGCAGAAGCCACAACGCTGCCCGCCGTCTCCAGGACTCACCCTCAGCGGTGACCTGTCCCGCTGCCACGCGCACACACAAATAAAAGATTAAGTTAATCAGAGGCCACATTCACTCTTTGCTGGGCAATACAGTACATGTACACTATATGTGTATCGATTACACCAATGGGTTAGTAATGTATCTGTATGAATGAATATTCATTCTCAGAATGGGTTTTGAAAATATGATATATAGTATACAATTGTAACATGAAGGTACATTGTTAAATTGTGTACATAAAGAAAACAGGATGATATTGAGCCATGTTGAATATCCAATGCCTGGTCTGTAAATTTTGTGCCACTTTTAAAGGCATATTGCTCAGTACTCCAGTCACTATCTTTCAGACTGTTCCTGGATCAGGTGAGGTCTTACATGTGATGAACTCTCCTCCTCTGTGGAGCGGGTTTCTTCTGACTGACCACGAGATCCAACCTTGGTCCTTCCCTTCTCGAACCTGCCGCGCCCCCGGCTCTGTGGTGGCGACGAGTCGCAGTCATTGGCCACAGCTTCGTCTTCATCTGAGAAAACAAACCAATCAACATCAAGCCTTATTTTTTTTACTGCGTGTGTTTCAAGGGCTTTAGTTACGTTTTGAATGAAAAAGAAAACTGCCGTTCCAACCCTTCTGGTCTCTAAACGATCAATTTATAAATTGTGCAATCAAATATTTCAGTCTACAAGAAATATTTGCAAAAGTAATACATTTACCTTCAGTACCATCCTGGGAGGCATCCCGGTGTTTGCGACAATAAACACTGCAAGAATTAACAAATATTAATGTTTGTCTTTGTTTGTTTTAATTACGAATTTGTGGAATAGAACAGAAGCTGTGGTTGGTCTTACAGGTAAGTTCCCTGTGAGGGGTTTTCTTTGACCTGGGCTCCGTCCTTCAGAGCACAGTAGTAGTGATAAGTCCGGCGGCAGGTCTTCACATCACAGCCAATAGTAGCACCAGGACGGTGGCATGACGAGCACATCTGAAGAGGAACAACAACAATTTAGGCGGGGCATATATTGTCACCAACTCATGTCCGCATAGACGTCTGCAAGCCTGTCACATTTTATGACCATGTGTACTTCACGCACCAGCTCAGTGGTTAGAGTGTCCCCTATACCCTATCCAGTGGTGAGCTGTGGATTTTTGAACTATGGGGGCTATATTTTATGACGTCACGTGCACGCGCGCGCGCCCCGCACGTGCACGGGCATGTGCACATAGCCACTCAGCTCAGTGCTAGTTGAAATACTTTATTCAACATGTGATTATTAATGTATTTATATTTCTTATTATTTTGTTGCATTGTTAATTTGTTGTTTTTATTTTTGTTTCAATTAATTAATTATTTTATTTTCCTTTTAGTTTTATATAAAATCCCTTTACATAGATTCACCCACACATAAGTACTTAAAATAATCAGTCAACTTGTCTTTACTTGAATTACTTTTTTTTAAAGACTTACATTGCTTTCAAAAAAGTGGTTTTTAAAACAAGTAAAAAATACAAAAAATACCCTTTTGCTACTCACCAAAACAAAGACGGTTTTATGGAGTTGAAAGCCTACTTTACTAAATGGGAACACTGTGAGCCCCCACCTCACGTCTAAAATACACTTTTTGGCCAGAAAAGAAAATATTTCACCGGAATTAAAACCTGTTTTTGGTTACTCCACAGTGCCCTCTACAGATATGGTCAATGGAATTTTCCTATTGACCAGATTGTTGCTTCCGGTGAAATATTTTCTTTTCTGGCCAAAAAGTGTATTTTAGACGTGAGGTGGGGGCTCAGAGTGTTCCCACTTAGTAGAATAGGCTTTCAACTCCATTAAACCGTCTTTGTTTTGGTGAGTACCAAAAGTGTATTTTTTTTTTTACTACAGACGAGAGGCTGCGCTACCGCGGTGCGAGGGGAAAGAATGGAAAGTACCATAACGTTAAGGAGAACTCCTTCTAACGCTATGGACCAGAGCTAGACAGGGATAACTAGCTCTTGTGTCCTCTGATAAGCGATTAACCCTTTCACACTCCATGGCCAGGTTGAGGCCATTGTTTAAGGTGTTAAAGACGGCTCGCCGCTGACGGTGCGTTGTTGTGTTAATGATTGACGGCTCGCGGGCGGCTGACGGTGTGTGCTCGCGCGTGCATGTGGAGCTGCTCGTGCATGTGGAGCACGCGTGAGCCCCCAGCCCCATAGTGTCAGAACTAAGGGGTTGCCGACCCCCCCTAGCACCCCATTCAGCTCACCCCTGACCCTATCTCTATTCATCAATAGACCTCTTTCACATGACATCAAAAGTCATGAGAGTGTTGGGTCTTGTTCATTTTGTTAATTTATATACTTATGTACTCGTTTGATTTGTATAAAGCCAGATGGTTGATGGCGTCAAGTCATTTCACTTTTCTAAATATTCGGGAAGAAAACCTGTTTTCATTTAACTTTGCTTTATTACCTCTGTTAGCTGAGGCCATGTTAATCTGTTTACATAAACATGGCTTGTCTCTTTGACCTCCAACATAGAATCTGAGAGGCATGTCCGTGTTTTGATGAAATAGTGCAAGGGGTCATCATGTGACTAACAGACACTCACCAGTTTATTTCCTCGTTTTATCTCCTTCCTCACATCTTCAACTGAAAATCCTCCAATATTGTCTCGTTCTGAGTGAGATGTTACCAGAGCAGAAGAGAACAGCTGCAGGGAAAACAATCACAAACACACCAGATGGCTAAAAGGTTTATTGAAATATAAAGTTGTCCAATGGATTATGACACTGTTGATGATGCCACATGCTATTGTTCCAAGGTAACAGAGTTCAGTCCATCTGAAAATCCATTTGTATATTATTTTTTTCTTCATTTCTACTAACGACTTTGATGCATCATTACTGGGCGAATTAAATCCTCTTTGTTGAGTTTGTCGAGAGCTGAGCCTGAAAACTCCCAAATTGAAGCAAATGAAAGCCAAAAGAGAGAGACACAGAGTGTGTGTGTGTGTGTGTGTGTGTGTGTGTGTGTCTTGCTAGTTCAGACATGAGTTCGGTGTGATTAAATTGTAAATATGGTCAATGAATATGGTGTCTAATGTCTGTCTTGTACTCACCATACACTTGTGGTGCGCTGCCACCTTGTGGCTGTCTGCCACCATCAGTTGTCCACAGTCCTTGTCCCGGTTGGTTCGGCAGAAGGCACATTTTAGCAGGCGAGAGGCTGCTCCTTTTTTCTGCCCCGACATGACCAGCGTCTGTGACAGGAAACAAACAACATGACCTTGTGATGAGCAGCTTCCTGCTGGTCCAGTAACCTTATTCACCCAGCAGAGAGCCTTGGGGCAGAGGTAGCCTAAAGGTTAGAGGAGAGCACGTGTCCCTGGTTCGATCTCCCGGACAGGCAGGAAAATTCTGTGCATGGAAGTGAATGAGCAACACTTACTATTTAGGTGCCCTCTTGAACAAGGTATTAATTAAACCCTCCACTGCTCCAGTTTGTACTGGGATGTAACAGTGTAGGACTGTGGTTGTACTGGGATGTAATATTGTGGTAGGTAGTACTGGGATGTAACATAACAATAATAATAAGATCCCCACTATTTTGGGGTATTATTGTTACTGTACATTTGCTTATTATGTGAAATTTGTCTTCTGCATTTACCCATCCTAATAACTTGGAGCAGTGAGCTCTATTAGTACAGTAACCTCGTGTCACCAGACCGGAAGAAAGCCTAGTATTCGTTCCAAACTGGCCCGTGTAATCCGGTCTAGAAAACCACGTCTACTGAAAAAATATATTAAAATAATACGGTGGTTCCGGTTGCTGGTTCTGGTTTTTCGGCGCCACTTTGTTTTGGTTCCCCCTGTTAGTTTCCCCAATCCCATTTAAATGCTAAATCGAGTAGAACTACTAGTTTAGTCTCGCCAGTCGCTACGAGTTGGAATAAAAAATGGATCCAAACGAACTATTCCTATAAGCTAAACCACGCCGCATCAAGGGTTTTATTGGGTAGGCCGTAAAATTATGATGCCCTTGATCATGGGGAATACTTTTTTTGGTATATCTATCCCCGGCTAATTAGTACAGCATTCGGGGAGCAGAGGTAAGTGTCAGTGGTGGACACTTGGACACACAGACAAGGGCCGGTGCGCAAACCGGGGACCTTCCGTTTCCCAGACAGCCTCTCTACCCACTCAGCTATGGATGGCTACCCCTATCAGTGTAGGATTGTGGTTGTACTAACACTCAGATTCGCAAGAATGTAAAGTGCTTTATAAATTAAAAAAACACATTATTATTATTATTATTATTATTATTATTATGTGCTGGGATGTAACTGGGTGTCATTGGAAAAGAGAAGGAAATCTCAAAGTGTTAGGAGTTTATGAGTTCAAAGTATACTATACTATAAACTATATTGGAGCTCCCCGGTGGAAATATTATATAAGCGAAAGCATCACGTTTCAGGAAATGGAAAAAAGAAGCTGTGTTGTAATGGATCCAATGTAGTTATTATTTAGTCACACACACACACACACTCTTGTTAATTATTTTCATTGGTTAAATATGTATAAAACCCACAGACAGACTAATATATATATTTTTTTAATCAAAACTTTCAAAGAGCTGGGCTATTTTTGTTACTTTTGAGCGAACTTGAGCATTAATTTATGAAAAAACATTAAAAGATGATTAAATTGAAATATGGAGATACAAGGTTTCTGCCCAGCAGCAGCTATATAAGATCTTCATTTCAGAGTTTGTGAGCAATTACCCCACGGTATACTTGTTTTAGGTCATCTAATCATTTCTTCGCTTTATTGAAAAAGGAAATCATTCTGTTCCTTTATTGTCATCAATTTGATCAGTGTACTGTAGGTAAGATCAAATAATACAGCATAAAAAGTATGAAATAATTCTATATAAAATAACAAGGCCTAGTTACAAAACATGGTGTCCTAAAGACAAAGTGGTACATGCAGCTGTGAGAGTCTACATAATGTTGTTGTTTTGTCCTACAGGTCACCCAATAAATGAATAGAATAAAAATATACTAAAATCCATGAAACAATTTGAAATGGTCACCAAAGTCCCTCTTATGGTGTTTGAGTGGCATCACTACACAACACAACAGAACACCACACCGACCACAACACAACACAACCTGGCTACCTGTACAGGGGTCTATTTCACGAAAGCAGAATTAATTAATCCTGGATTTAAGCCAAATCCAGGTTTGACAAAGTCTGCTCCGTACAGCATGGTTTATTCCGTTCCAGCCATTTTTTATAATCTAAAAAAATCTGTAATATATTATCAAACATCTAACAACAATATGATCTATAGTGTTAACAGAGTGACAATGACATATCACATGAGTCATTGTGAAACAATTATGATTCATGGTCACACACTATTTCAGTAACATAATTAAATTGATTATATCTTATTGTACATTTTATTTGAATGCAGAGTCATTCAAATGAGTCCATATACAAACATAGGTGTTGAATTAACTGTAGAAAAAAGTCATTGGTTTACGATTGGAGTCATTGGAGTAACAGCTATTTCACAAAACTTGAAGAACAAGGCACTGGATTAATAAAGCTCGACTGTTAAGGTCCTTACACACCGGGGCGATTTTTTCGTGCGAATAATACGCTTTTTTTAAAAACCTTATAAAGTCAATGCAAGCGTACATGGCGCGGAAAAGCGAAGCGAAAAAGCGTCTTTTAATTATTCGGAACGAGTCCGAATTTTTGCGGGAGGTTGCTGCAAGGAGAGAATGCATGTAGGTTTATGGCAAGTCTAGATTGGGGTTACATGCATTAAAACAGTGGTTCTCAACCTGCGGGTCAGTACCCCCCGGGGGGGGGGGGGGGGGGGCCCCACATGTTTTTGGGGGGGTCCCCAAATGACAGTGAAGTGGCAATTTAAGGACTTTTAAGACCTTCAAGAAAAGACAAGAAAAAAGACCATTACTGCATCAAAAGTAATCAACAAACTATACTATAAAAACTGGTCAAACATTGGCCAAATTGTCAAGCTCACATCGTGTTGTGAGGCGATGCGAGCTTGTAGATCTGCTATTTAAAAAAAAAAAATCTGTGGAACCAAGTCAAACGAAATGTAAAGCCTCAACTCCTACATTCCAAGTGCTTATCAGGGTGGGGGGGTCGGTCCACAGTTCAAATATGATTATTTTGGGGGGTCCTAATTCAAATAAGACTATTTTGGGGGGTCACAGCCTGAAAAGGAAAAAGGAAAAAGAAGAACCACTGCATTAAAATATGCACAAACTAAAAATGGAAATGAAATCTCTCAAATATACCACGAATGTGAAATCAAATCATCCACAAAGGATAAGGGTGTTTTTTAATCCTAGCAGAACAACAGCATTGAGCTGTGATGATGTGACGCCTACAATTCATTGTGTGTCATTATTATTACATGGTGGCAGCAGTCTCATCCAGTGTTGCCATGTCCGTTTATTATAAGCGACTTTGGGCTTGTTTTTCTGTAAAGTTGCTTGTAAATATTGGCAAGTTGCGGGTTGCGTTTTTTTTTGTGCTCATTTCTAAAGTGTAGTTGCTTATTTGGACTTGTTTAAAAAATCTATACATACATTATTCAAACCAGTGGTTCTCAAATATTATTATTATTATATATGTCAAGGACCCCCAAATTAATCAATGTATTTGTCCCTTAACCGGACCCCCATCTGAAAATGTTTCGTGCCAGGGACCCCCATACAAGATCTGTGTTAAGATGTTTCAAAAAAAGATATATATTTTTAAATGTCGGTTTCTTTTTTTTTTTAATAGCAGATCTACAAGCTCACTAACGTGTCGCATCGCGACGAGTTTTGAGCTAGTCATTTTCAAATAGCCAATGTATAGGGTTGCTCATGTGGCCTATATATTCGCTTCTTTTGGGCTTGTTTTCATAGACCTAGTTGCTTATTTCCCTCGCAAAACCTGGCAACACTGGACACAAGCAACGCAGCTCTAACGGCTCAAACACATTTATCACCATAAACACAAACAAGAGTTTATATTTCAACATATTCCCGACCAGCCAAAATGTCCCCTATAAACGCCATCGTGCAAATAAATGACGACCACGTGTCTCACAACATTTTAGAACCACTACAAAAGAAAAGGCACAAACTACATGTGTTCTTATGAAAAGTTTTTGAATTAAAGGGGGTGTGTGTGCAGTTTCACCAATAATCACTAGCTACTATTTGGCACTTCATGTGCGCATCAAACATCTAAAAGCTCAATATGTGAAGGCCTTTATTCACAGTGCTCGGGCAATAAAAGGCCAAACACGATAAAGTATGGTCCTATGAAAGCGGTACATAGATTAATAATGCACATTAAATAGGATTATTTCCCTTTAAATTGTAGTAAATGACAATGACAAACCCATACATTTACATTCATACGTGATGCATGGAGGCAATATGGCCTTAAAACAATAGGCCCTACAACACACTAGCTATGTTCTCCAATAGCAGTCACATTATTTGAACACCTTACCTGGTAAATATGGTGTATTAATAGGCCAGGGTTTGTGATGTGGAGGTAAAAAGTGTTGCTGTGGATTCAGTGACTTTTCTTTTCCGATCCTTTCTAAGAACTGATCGCTGTTGTGTTCCGTTTCTGACGCTGTCACAGGAACCACCACTAAGACACATACAACTTCCGGTTATTGACTTCAAAGTAAGACCCCAGCATGACAAATTATGTGTCGCTTCTTCTTTCTTTTTACCCGTTTCATTTTTTATTTTATTTTTTAAACAAAATATCAATATCAATAATAATAATAATAAATAGACCTAAATAAATAAACAGTATGTATGCAAACACAAATAGAAGTAGTTTGTATAATAGTTTCCATTAATAAAGTCTATAAAAGCTGACAAAAAACAGGCATACAACTGCTAAAGTAAAAGTGATGAATTGAATACATAGGACCACAATGGAAACAAGGCCAATAGGGCTTGTTGTGTTATCCTTTTAGCATCATTGTATAATGTACCACTGTACTATTTGCAAACTGTTAATGAAGTATTCAATCAATCAAATGTGCTGTTTATTATATATGTTCAATAATGTCTGTTTTGTGCTTCTTTTTTGACACCTCAATTTTCTGTGGCCTCAAATTTGCTACTGGCCCAGAAATGTTTTAATGGTCAAATGTCATGCACCATAATCATAGGCGGATTATGAGGCCCCTGGACACAGACATGTAAAAGGCCCCCCCACCCCACCCCACCGACAGGAACACTGACTTGCAGATGGCACCACTATAACTATTTTCACCTGGAACAGGATCTACAGCACACATGCATACTAGTCTACACACACAACGCCACACTCACCTGCATCTCAACAGGATTCGCAGTGCACATGCCCACAATAATTGACATGAATTACATAAAAGCCCTTTGACAAGAAATGCAAAGTTGGGGTGGGGTTGGTGAAAGGGCCTCTGTGTGGAGTTTGTATGTTCTCCCAGTGTCCCCTAGGGTAGGTACTCTCACAAAAACATGCAGTAATCCTGGTCTCTATACTGCCTCCCCCTGGTCAGCCGGGGCGCCTGATGGAGGGGAAAGGAACTGGTTGGAATAACGTGTTCCTTCCACGCGTTACGTCTAACCAGTGAACCTCCCCCTGTCAGGTGATAAGAAGTGGCTTGCTAGCTATCATGCATTGAAGGAGGCATGAGCTCGGCTCTAAGTTCTCCCTAGGCTGGCAGAGGGAGTGTAGTGCCCAGGATTACTTAGACAATTGACACTGGGTGAAAAAATGGGTTACAAAATCGTGGGATGAAAATTAAGAAAAAAAGAAAAGAAATGCAAAGTTAATAATAGCGACAATCAACACAAAGGCTCTGGCTTAGGGGCCCCTGAACTCTTGGGCCCAGGGCCTGGTATACCGTGTGGTAATCCACCCGTGACCATATTTGCTATAGTATCTTGATTCACAAAATTGTCCTGCAATGTTCACAAGTATTTCTGACGTAAACAAACCTAATACAGGCCCAAAATACATGGCACAGTTTAAAAATAATCTATCTGTGTTAATACTATACCCCTTCTATCAAGAACTGAGTCAATCACATGTTGTTATATTATCATTAACATGTTTTGCCAATTATTTGGGGGCCCACTTGCAATATCCTCATGGCCCATGGGTTGAGAACCGCTGACGCTGACCTACAGAATAAAGACTCAAACCGTGTCATAAGTTTTCAAATGTATAAAATGTATAAAGATCTTTTGAAAATAGCAGAGATCAACGCATAGTGAGGTTGTAGATCGGCTATTTTCAAATGGCCGAAATGTATATAGGGCTGAAGTGGTTAATGTATGTTTTGTAATAATGATCACAATCTACAAAGCAGCTAGTAACTAAAGTTTTAAAATAATTGTAGTGGAGTAAAAGTACAATATTTTCCTCTGAGATGTAGTGGAGTAGAAGTAAAAGTACCAAAAATTTGAAATACTCTAGTAAGTAAAAATACCACAAAATTGTAGTACAGTACTTGAGTAAATGTACTTTTACCTTACACCACAGATCATCCTTTAACTTTGAAGGCAAAATCAAACGACTTCCGGTTGTTTTGTGGCCACTTCTTGTTGACTTGATGCAGCAGCTCAGACTGCGTAGCTTTCGGGTGACGTTGCCAAAGGCTTTGCTCATGGTTTTGTGACTTTGTCACACAAATAAAAAAATTAAAAACCCTTTGAAACTATTTCTTTCTTTATTTCTTTATTTTTTGTTCTACATTTAAAACATTATTTTCTAAGAGTTCCAGTACAAAGTACTTTTTTGCAAAGTGGGAAATGTCAAATGCCACATTGAGGCAAGACCCCCCAAGATAGGCCTGGGTAGGTTATTAAACGACTAATATTAATAGCCACATTTTTATTTATGTATTTACTTATAAGACATCTGGTCTTGCAGGGGCCCTGAATACTTTTGTTGTTGCTGTCTCGAACCACATAGACTACATGTTACATTTGTCAAATATTAGTAGGCTATATTGCAAGTAATGCTTAATTGATGGTTTTACCCAAATGTGTGGATAATATGCAGGTCAAGGTTTTACATTTATTTTAAAGGCTTTTTAGACACATTCATTACCCTTCTCTTCTCACTTACTCCAACATATAGGCCTATGTAAGGGTTAGGGTGTTGCGGTTAAAATTACCCTATGCGAAGTTTAAATCGAGGTTAAAATCAGTGGTGTAAAGTAACTAACTACATTTACTCAAGTGCTGTACTTAAGTAAAATTGAGATATTTTTACTTTTCAAATTTCAATTTAATACTTTTACTTCTATTCCACTACATCTCAGAGGCAAATACTGTACTTTTACACTACTACAATTATTTGAAAACTTTAGTCACTAGTTACTTTGCAGATATAAATTATTATATCATAAAACATACATTAACCTCTTTAGCCCTATTTTATACATATATGAAAATAGCCAATCAAGCTCACGTCTTGCGATGCGACACGTTGTGAGCTTGTAGATATGCTATTTTCAAACATTTAAAGGTAGGGTAAGTGATATTTTTGGGTTAAAACAAAAAGTATTTTGTTAAAAGGTTAAAGCACTATATTCTGATAGGAATCATTGCTATAGAGTGTTTGTTCAGTAACAGGAGTCTCCCCGTCTCTCCAGCTCTTTAAAGGAGAATTCCGGACAAATTAAGTGTTATCTTTGATGTCTCGTTACTCACCTACCGATGTGAAAAGTAGCGTTCTTTTTTTTCATATATTCCCCTGTCGTCATTTTTTAAACCCCCTCCGTTGTCATAATGGGAGCGCGTGGCTAAGGGAAATTCGTCTATTATAACCGACGCAAAGTTGTTTTTTTCACTACTAGTATTCATAGTAGAGTCTCATGATAGTCAAACATGCGTTGAAACTATCTGCGAGGCTGCCGTCAATGGCGAACGATTTAACACTGGTTGCTTGTTTCTTCCAGAACCTGGCAACTCGTGTTGCCAGAATCTGGAAACAAGCAACCAGTGTTAAATCGTTCGCCATTGACGGCAGCCTCGCAGATAGTTTCAACGCATGTTTGACTATCATGAGACTCTACTACATAGGCGCCGGAGGGGGGGTCACACGGTCATCTGTGTCCCCCCACTTTTCAGCTATCGACTTATTTTTTTATATATATATTTAGATTTTTATTTTTTATTTTTTTCGTCTTTTTTTTTCTCTACCGGCGCTTTAGCAGTAGCTCCGCAGACTCCGCCCACCCCACCGTTCCCATTGTCAAGCGGCCCCAGCCAGACATGCTAATAAACAAGTCATGATCTCTGGCTGTGCTAAACTTGTTCTGCAGGTTTTGGAGTCTGCAGTCTGCCCTATTGAAATGAAGGGTCGCTATGCTGTGTCCCTCAACTCCCTCGTCCTGTGTGCACTAAGAGTCACTCACTGCATGAACTGAATACCAGTGGTGGAAAAAGTACTCACATTTTTTACTTAAACAAAAGTATCAATTCTGCGATGTAAAAATACTCTATTACAAGTAAAAGTAAGGTATTCAAAATGTACTTGAGTAAAAGTAGAAAAGTATTGGTATCAAAATGTATTTAAAGTACCAAAAGTAAAAGTACTCATTATGCAGAAGGTCCCATTTCATAAGTTTTAAAACGTGTAAAATGTATACAAATTCTTTGAAAATAGCAGATCTACAAGCTCACAAAGCGTCGCAAATCTGCTATTTTCAAATTGCCAAAGTATATACTGTAAGTGGTTTTGTAATAATAATCTAAATCTACAAAGTAACTATAGTAAATAAAGTTATCAAATAATTGTAGTGGAGTAAAAGTACAATATTTGTCTATATGTTTGTATAATGAGTACTTTTACTCTAGAGTACCAAAAGTACTCTACATTTTTTTAATTCTACATTGCATTGATACTTTTACTTAAGTAAAACATTTGAGGATGGGACACACACTGAAGGATGGGTAGAGTGTTGTTAATGTTGTTTTATGGTCATTTAAAGAATGAATTAAGCCCAAAAAAATCGCGCGCGCTTCGCGCGCAGAGACTTCCGCGACGCAGTGTGTGGGGTGGGGAGACACGAAAACGGAACGTGACAGTGATGACGTCACCACTTGGCCACGCCCACTATGACGTCATCGCTGCCCCCCCACTATTTAACCCCTTCCGGCGCTCCTGCTCTACTATGAATACTAGTAGTGAAAAAAACAACTTTGCGTCGGTTATAATAGACGAATTTCCCTTAGCCACGCGCTCCCATTATGACAACGGAGGGGGTTTAAAAAATGACGACAGGGGAATATATGAAAAAAAAGAACGCTACTTTTCACATCGGTAGGTGAGTAACGAGACATCACAGATAACACTTAATTTGTCCGGAATTCTCCTTTAATAAACAGAAAATACATTTTCCGGTAGGTGTCAAAATCTCAGCCAATCAGGAGAAAGTACCCATTTTTAAGCTTCATTTTTATAGTGTTCCAGTTCCAATTTTGCCTGCTCATTTCTTAGTGTCATCACTTCCAATTTCACTTGTTTAATAGAGACACACGGCCGGAAGCGGAAGGCCTACAAATCCACGCCCACTTTTGACACTCGGGGTCCGTTAGAACGATGAACTGCAGCTCTCAATGCAATCTCTATGAGAGGCATTGTAAAATACCGTCATTTCACTGGTTAACTACTGAGGCTGTAGCGATTTTTTTGGTGTTCTAATAATCTGTCCCATTTGTTTAATTTGTCCTTTTTAATGTCCCATATCTTTCATCTCGATATACTACCCACAATATACTATAATATACTCCATCAGTATGTCAAAACCGCTAGCATCGGAGATCCAGACTTTAAGTGGTCGCATCACGGACGCATCCCTTGAGGTTTTCAATACCCAGAAAACTGGCGAAAGTGGACGTTTTCAATAGGTTTTGGTCATTATCTCTGGAACAGAAGGTCCAATCTGCTCAGTTTAAAGCTTGTTGGATGCGTGACTTTGAGGACATTAAGCACGCAATGACACATTTTCGGGTTATTTTTTTTTTTAGGGGAGGCGAGATCTTAGTTGGGCAGGCGACCGCCTCTCCTGCCTCTACAGTGGGTACGCTGTCGGTCGGCGCTCGGCGCTCGTAAAGACAGTGATGTCACTGAAATGCCTGTCTGCTGTCTACCCTCTGCTGTGTTAGCATTATGGGTAACTCGTTAAAGTGGCAAATTAAATGTGAAACACATCAACTATTAAGAAAACAAGAAGATGTGTTGACAAAGACACTCCATACATTTGGAAACATATTTTTATTTAAATCAATATCGTCTCCAGTTAATGTACGAATATTTCAAAAGTAGGCTAATTCTCATATCCTCTCATAGGGATTGCATTGGCAGCTGCAGTTCATCGTTCTAACGGACCTCGAGTAGCGGCGCTGTCTCAAAAGTGGGCGTGAAATTTGTAGTCCCTGTGTGTCTCTATCTATATCCCGATTGAGTTCTCTATCCTGATTGGATAAAATTGGAAATGAAACTGAAACTGAAACGAAAATGTATTTTCTGTTTTATAAAGAGCTGGAGAGACTCCTTTTACTGAACAAACACTCTATAGCAATGAGTACTATCAGAATATAGAGCTATTTAACACTTATTTTAACCAAAGAAAATCACTTACCCTACCTTTAAGTACTTTTACATTTTGAACACAGGCCTTTTACTATTTTTATATTGTGGTATAACTGGTATTGCTACTTTTACTTAGGTAAAATATCTGAGTACTTCTTCCACCACTGGTTAAAATTACCCCAAGCGAAGTTTAAATTTATGTTAAAATTACCCCATGTGAAGTTCAAATCTAGGTTAAAATAAACCATGTAGAGTCCTAATCCAGGTTAAAATTACCCCATATGAATTCCAAATTCAGGTTAAAATTACCCCATGTGAAGTCCAAATCCAGGTTAAAATTACCCCATGTGGAGTCCAAATCCAGGTTAAAATTACCCCATGTGAAATCCAAATTCAGGTTTAAATTACCCCATGTGAAGTCCACATTTGGTTAAAATTACCCCATGTGAAATCCAAATTCAGGTTTAAATTACCCCATGTGAAATCCAAATTCAGGTTAAAATTACCCCATGTGGAGTCCAAATTCAGGTTAAAATTACCCCATGTGGAGTCCAAATTCAGGTTAAAATTACCCCATGTGGAGCTGGTGTAGAGACCAGAACAGGGAAATGAAGTTCTCTCTCAACACAACTTTAGCCAGTTAGCCAGTTTGTTGGCGACGGGACGAGTTGTTGTAGAGAGATTAATAACTCATCCGTTTGAGTACTTTATATACAAATTAAATCACATGTTTTTAAATTATTGAGTTATTATCGTGGTTGGGCGTTTCTCTCGGGGAGACGGCGGAGTTGTAAGTTGCAAGCTGACATTAGCATTAGCTAACCTTTAGCCACCAAGCCTCCTTCAAGTTCAACACGAACAGCTTCTCTTTGGTGAGTCTTTTAATGTCGACACTTTAATAAGATTTAACAGCAGATATTGTTGTTGTTGTGCTTTTCCGCTACTGTTTACAGTTTGTTCCTAACAAACGAGCTCATACCTACGACGTTTATCTTAACTTAGTTTAGTTTGCTTGTTTCAGTAGCTAACTCTACAAGCACACAGTGAACTTTTTAATTAAATCAACATCACCATCAACCAATGCGTCCAATGTGGTTAAAAAGCAGAAAACCATTAGTAATAAAGGGGGAAATGGCTATTACATGCTATTCATTTACAGAATGTCAACTTGCTAATGGATAATAGTAAATTGTTCGTATTTTTCAGTCGGGCCTATAAAGTTAAATTATATCAAATAGTTTTGTAATGTTTTCACTAAGAAATAGTTCTATTTAAAGTTCTCTCTCCATGTGCCCTGATGCTGCTTGTTTCATAATAAGAGCGTTTTAATATTGCCTTGTTTGTTAACCTTAATATTAGATGAGAAATCAATAAGAAAAACACAATTTAAGTATATGTTTAGCAATGCTTCTTTTGTAGTCAGAGGAAATACCGTGTTAATCTTAGTTATAGTGTAAGCTGGTTTAACAAACATTTATTATAGTAATATCATTAAGCTATTATCTAGCACTGCATTTCACATGGATAGAATCAACCTGATTCTGTGTGTATGCAAGTGCATGCTTGTCAGTCAGTTCCGGTCTTTAAAATGTCAGGAAGCTAGAATGGTTTAATTATATATCACAGCTGACTCTTTCTCCTTGCTTTCGTCTGGGATTAGACTCCGTTTCCTCTGCCTCCATCATGCCTTTTCCTTTTGGAAAGTCTCAGAAGAGCCCAGCTGAAATAGTCAAGAGTTTGAAGGAGAATGTTGCGTACATGGAAAAGCTGGACGCTGCAGAGAGCAAAAAGTGTGAAAAGGTCAGTAATGATGATGACTTATGGCTAACAATGGCCTCTTAACCTCACTAATGGCCTCTGACACGGACTGTTTTTATTATCCGAAGGTTGCAGAGGAGGTTTCAAAGAACCTCTCTTCCCTGAAAGAGGTCTTGTGTGGGACAGGTGACAAGGAACCTCAGACCGAAGCGGTGGCTCAACTGGCACAGGAGCTGTACAACACCAACCTCCTAATAGCCCTGATTGCAAATCTGCAAAAGATTGATTTTGAGGTGGGGAGACTGTACAATTTTCCTGGGACAAAATTGTTATGCTTGTGAAAATATTGATTTGTTTCTGGCGGTTCTTTGCAGTGTTATATGTGGGTGGGCATGCATGTCTGATTGGGACGGCTTAACCCCCAGAGCGAAAAGTAATCTAGTACACAGTTTCTCAATGTCCAGTCCGGGGACCACCAGGGGTCAAAATTTTGGACCGTTTTGGCTCTGTAACTCTGAGAGGGTACAAATGGACCCTTAATGGGTCCATTTGTACCCTCTGAGTTGAATTAACCCTGAGGACTTTACAGTGTAGATTGTGGTCCCAGAGGTTAAATAGTAGTATTAAATGGAGGGGGGGGGGGTGTCTGTGGCTTAATGCATATCAAACTGGGGGTCCTTGAAATTAAAAGGCTTGAGAATCACTGCTCTAGTAATCTGTTTCACAGGGAAAGAAAGATGTGGTGCATCTGTTCAGCAATATTGTGCGACGTCAGATCGGTACTCGCACCCCCACCGTAGAATACATCTCCTCACACCCCCAGATCCTCTTCATGCTTCTACAAGGGTATGTGCCTTCTGACACAAGTAATATTTATTGACTTCTTGGATGGATTACTTTGTTTGCACTGGATAGATCGGTAAAGCGATGTAGAACTTCGGGTTGTATTGCTACAAGGGCGTGATATAGAGTCCAAAAATATGTGTATCTGTTGATTTTGTGCTGTGTGATTTAAGGTACCGGAAGTAGCGATTCCTTTCTCTTATTGTATGACAAAAAGTCTAAAAATAACCATTTTATCACAGAATCAAAGGCAAACAAGTGAATTCTGATTATATAAAAAGTCTTGATATGCAATTTCACCTACTGAAGTCATTGTTTCTCACGCTACACCAATATTGGTAACTAGTCGATTTTTATTGTGATTGAGAACTCCCATCAAGGGTTAGATAGTATCGATCACGCCCAGCTGCCTACACAACCTGAAGGTTCTACCAAAGTTCAGCAGCACTTTAAAGTTATATGGGTCAGTCAGTATAGCATATAATCTGCAACAGGTACGAGAGTGCAGAGGTGGCCCTCAACTGTGGGATGATGCTGAGAGAATGTCTGCGTCACGAGCCGTTGGCACGGACGGTGCTCTTCTCTGAAGAGTTCTACCGCTTCTTTGGTTACGTGGAGCTGTCAACGTTTGACATCGCCTCAGATGCTTTCGCTTCATTCAAGGTATTCCTCTTTCTCCAGCTTGATTCCATTTAGGGCTGGACGATATGAACAAAATCAAATTCCATTTAGGGCTGGACGATATGAACAAAATCAAATATCAGAATATTTGTTGACCGAATACCTCTATCGATATTGGGACGATAATATTACAATTAATTATAGTTTTTACATACATTTTCAAAAATAGCAGGTCTACAGGCTCATAACACGTGTTGTGAGCTTGTATATCGAATATCTTCGCAAAGTTTGAATATTTGTAAAATATTGGTTGCTATGGTGCTTAAAAAGCAGGAAAAGACAAACACTTATGCCTTATCACAAATTGATCACGATATCCAAATCTTAGACGATATCACGATATCGATATAATGTGTATCAATATTGCCCAATATTGTCCAATTCCACTTTCCACTGGCAGATCCAATGTAACTGATTTCAGCTCTAACTGTCTTCTGTTCTGCATTATAAGGATCTTCTCACAAGACACAAGATTATGTGTGCAGATTTCCTGGAGACCAACTACGACAGGGTGAGCGATCTATTATTGATGTGAAGATAAAACATAGAAGCTTATACTGACAACATTGGTAAAAAAAAACGTTGCATCTTTGTGCACATTTGTTTCAGGTGTTAACAGAATATGAGAAGCTCCTGCATTCTGACAACTATGTCACCAAGCGACAGTCTCTGAAGGTACGAGTCATGCTGTTGTCTAAATAAAAAAAAACTCTAATATTAGATCCTGAATGAATTCTGAATGAACTTCTAATCAGTACTCACAGTAATCTTCCTTCACTTGTTTTTTTCCATTGGCCAGTTGTAATGCCTTTGAAATGCGTTACCAAGCAAGTCTACCGGTGTTCAAATTGGTTGCCAACCTAACCATGCACAGATGCTAAAACATCTTGTTAATGTCTATGATTTGAAAACCGATTTTAACGCGGATAATGTATTGTTATCGGGGTAAAATATTGTACGTCCTGTGGATACATCGATTAGATTTTGACGCGTTTTATTAGTGAGTTTAATGCGTAGCTAACGACATCAATGTGACATGATGCTACACAGGTCTGGAGTCAAACTGATGAATGTGGTCAGCAGCACGTTAGCTGGTTGAGTCACATACCAGCATGTAAACCAAGCTGCATATCTTTCAGCTGCTCGGAGAGCTTCTGCTGGACAGACACAACTTCACAGTGATGACCAGGTACATCAGCAGAGCAGAGAACCTCAAACTCATGATGAATCTACTCCGAGACAACAGCCGGAACATCCAGTTTGAAGCCTTCCACGTTTTCAAGGTGCGTAAGGGTGTGATCATATGACTGTTTTTAACCTTTTGAACCATAGCCTGCCTGTTCTGGGGCGAAGGTCTGGCAAAAATGACAGATCAACAAGCTCAAAACGCGTGTTGTGAGCTTGTAGATCAGCTATTTTTGCCAAGAATATTTATGTATAGGGAAAAAATAAGTTTGTCTAGTATAAACCCTGGGGGGGACACGGGTCAACTTAGTACTGTATATAGGGTTTTCACAGATTAGACTGAAATTACTTGGTGGTTAATAGAGGATTTTGATTTGCAAAAACATTTGAATTACTTGTATGACTTGTAATTTGGATTGAGAAAGTACGGTAGGCTGTAATCTTTATTCTGTATTATTTAGGGGCAAATGCTTATGAAATGCTGTCCCTGTAGAGCCCTTCATCTTCTTATTTCCTCTTCTCGAATCGGAAGAAGCTCTCTCAGCATCATGAAAAGTGGGCAAAAAATTTGAGCGTCTGCCTTGGTGTAATTTTTCCATCACTGCCAATCAGTGCAGGGGCCAATAGATACCCGTGACATTTGACCCAGGAATTCATGCTGATCGTGACCTTTCCCACGAAAGGCAAACACCAGATGTTAGTGTATTTTGTGTCCATTAGGAAAGGGGCTTTTAGTGTCTTTCTATCCTTTTCAGAAGAAAAATATGAACTGCATGTATAATCAAGTTCATTCACCTGTTTTGGTGGATTTGAAGACACCTGTGGTGTCTGGTGGACACACCGAATGTGGTTTCAAGAGTTACATTGGTAATGAAGCATGTAGCATTGACGCTATACCCCCAAACAAACCAGCATGCTAGACTGGGAGGCATCAGGTGCTTTATTTACATGATAAACCAGCGGTAGACGCAAGCACCAGTGGAAACTTCCATATGGAGGAGTGTTTACAGAATGCAATTACAACGAATGGATATTGCTCAAACAATGGCAATGAGAAAAGGTATCAAGTGTTATTTTTTTCACTCTGATAAACGAAAGGGGCAACAAATAAGGATGGCAACTGGCATAAACGCCTATAAAGAAGCAAAACAGAAATACAGAGAGCTATGGTCAAAGGTGAAGGAAGCGAAGGAAAACGGCAGCATGAAGCAAAACGCAATGTGCGTGACAACTGGTACAACAAGTACATCAGATAACGTGTATTGCACAGCGGGTGGGGCATGAATTCCTCACTTACATCATTCCCAACATACATGGCCCAGAGTCGTCGGCGCTGGTCTAATTATCGGCGCTGGTCTAATTATTGTTAATTGGCCACAAAGTGATTGATCAACTATTGTAATGAGGCTGTCAGTGTGATATACACTGTATCATCGTCAAATTACAAAACAACACCACAAAACTTAATTGCATCTCTAACTTAATATCTGACATATTATGATGGAATTTAGTGGTCACTGGTCACACATCAAAGGTCAAGATTGGCGATGAGCCACGTGGCTCCACTATGCCCACATCTACAGACTAAATTAATCATTAGGTTTAGGGTTAAGCTTGATTGTTCTGATTAACCACTTAAGTCCTACTTCATTGTACAACAGTGTCATGCAAATATATAGCGAAAATAGCCCATCTACTAGCCAACAACGCGTCACACCGACGCGTTGTGAGCTTGTAGCTTGTACTTTTCAAAAAAGATAACTGTTGCACCCTTATTATTGTCTCCGGACAGCCGAAGGCCGGAGACTATTTTTGCTCCTGTGTGTGTCTGTGTGTGACACTGTGCATGTCAGTATGTCTGTAAACGGCTCATCTCTGGCACCCCAGGACTGATCGGTGTGAAACTTTGCATGCACACTCTCAGGAGGCCAAGAAGAACCTCCATCCCATTTTTTTCAATTTGGCCTCATGGTGGCTCCATGCCAAACTACACACCCATTTCCGCCTGACAAGATTTTCCGCCATTTTGTGTTTTCTTCAAAACACACTGTGCTCACATGATCAAGATGCAACTGTCAGATTTTTCAGATTCCATTCCGATTGGCTACGATTGGCTTTCAAAGTTTACAGGAGCGATGAACACCGCATTTGCTTGCTGTGAAACGTGGCACACAAACTCCCAGTAGGTAGGCCATGGAGAACCACAACCCAAACTTTTCCGTAGGTCGTACAATCATATATATATATTTTTTTAGAACTCTGCTTATAGGCCAAATTAGTATTTTCTGCCATTTTGTGTGTTATTCAAAACACACTTTTGTTGCTACTCCTACAGATTTTGTCCAAAACTTACAGAAATCATTGTACATTATCTCTGGAGTCATGATCAAGATGTATCAGTCAGATTGACTGACTTCCAAAGTTTGTGGGCCGACCCGGCAGAGACCTGCACTCCGAGGAATGCACTTTTCTAGTTATTATTATTATTATTATTACAGTATTATCTCTCACAACTCCTGCAGGTATTTGTGGCAAACCCCAATAAGACCCAGCCTGTGCTAGACATCCTGCTGAAGAACCAGACCAAGTTGGTGGAATTCCTGAGCCACTTCCAGACGGATCGGTCTGAAGACGAGCAGTTCTGCGATGAGAAGAACTACCTGATCAAGCAGATCCGTGACCTGAAGCGGCCCACAGCGCCAGAGGAGGCCTAAAGGTCACGCGGGTCACTGCTTCGTCAGGTAGAGAGTTCTAGAGCCTCCAGAGAGCTTCCACTAGCATCCTCGTATTACTTCGAATCTAGTAAAAAAACAAAACTTAAAAAAAACTTCCATTTTTTTCTTGGTGTGGAAGTGAAGGGGATTTCTTGTGGGGAAGCAATTAAGCCTGATTTATGCTTCATCGTATGACGGAGTATGAATTAAGCATTAGTGGGCCAAACACTGTTATTTAATCCGTTGTGCTTCTGTAGTGAAATGAGAATAGTCATAGCTTTTTATGTGGGATATCATGTAAACTGTTATCCCTAGATAAGCAGGTTTCTGATACATTATTTACCACCCAAAAAACCCCAGCAGGGACTCCTTAAGTGGACCGACAAGCCTTTTTCAGAAAGATGTCAATATTTTAGAGAGAAGAAAAAATATATTATTTTGCTATAGTAGTTTTATGGTTAACAGTTTGAAATGTAACTCTTTTTTTTCCTAACTAATTCCATAGCACTGGTTTGTCACCTTACTAACCGTATTCACAGTACACATGCCGCCGTGTGAATATGGTCAATTGTAAGTTATTCTGACTTTCCTGGACATTAGTCATCTTTATTATCGTCACTGTTGGGCCAAAACCTTGTACATCCAAAACCGTTAACATTTCCAGAAAATGGAAAGAATAACCTGTGTTCCAATGGATCCAATGCAGTTATTGTTTAGTCACAAGCTCTTAATACTTTTCATTAGTTAAATATTTATAAAACCCACACAGACTTAACTGCTTTCACCCTGGTGTCCCTTTTGGACATGACATTATCCGTAGTCGAAAAATTTCAATGCGAAGCATTGTGAGCTTGTAGATCGGCTATTATGCGACAAGTACAACATTGGGCATCAATTTATGAAAAAAACTTAAAAAGATGAAATATGGAGACACAAGGTTTCTGCATGACAGCAACGATATGACCGTAGTACAATTAGTTTAGCCAGGTTAGCTGATGGTAATGTTTGCTGGTTAAGGTGGTTAGCAGTCCTTTGGTGTGTATGTAAAGGTGACTGTGATTGTTCCAGAGGTTATTAGTGATCCTGTTGTAGCTGTGATAACATTTGCTGTGACAGGAAGAGAAGAGCAATCAATGAACGGCTGGGTTTTATTTGTACTGCGGCCAGACAGCTGCACTGGACGGAAATAGCAGCGCGGCATCAGATACCGCTGCAGGGTGTCATAGCTCGCTCGCCGTAACGCGGCATATTCTGATTGATCCTGCACGCCATAGCACGGCCACGCGGCATATTCTGATTGATCCGATTGGAAACGCTTCATTTTATCCACACATAGTACCGCGTCTCAATTTGAAAAGATGGTTCTAAAAGCGGTTTCATACTGGGAACCATATTTTGAAGTCAGATTAAAATTAAAATATATATTAATAATATATTCTATTAAATTCATATGTGATACCTGTCAAAACCTTTTTTGCCACCCACTTTTGGGTTCCCAGCCGTCTGGTTGAGAAACACTGTTATAATAATAAGCATCTTTCGAGATGAATAACAACAACGCACTGCAGATTGTTACATTTCTTTTATTTTTTGTTGGTCTGTTATATACAGTAGGGTAGGACATCTCAGACACTGCTAAATACCAGACGACTTTCTCACATTCTCAAAGTAACAGCCTGAAATATGAAACGGAAAGTAGTCTGGCTGTCGGATGATTTTGTTTTGGAGTTGATTTCACTTCTCGTCTGTCGGTTGAACAGCAGGATTCCAGTGAGAACAGCAGCACGTTGCCTTACTTGTCACTGTCACTTCAAATCCATGTGACAGATTTCAAGAACTATGTTGTCTGTTTGCACAGTTTTCTAGTATATACCTCATGGGCTTTTTGAGTTTGTAAGTGCTGTGTATTGTTTAGTTTTCTTTCCTTGACAGAATATATTTGGGGATCGCGTGGTGGTTGGTATGCATGCCTGTATTTAATGTTTGTGTTCTAACTTCAACAGGGATGGGGACCTGGTTTTCACTCTGGAAAACTAGACTTTTAACTAAATGTTTTTTTTTTGGTGCCGTCAATGTTATGCCTGATTTATACTTGGTTGCGTGTCGTGTCTCGCACCAGAACTACTGTACAAACTCACAGTGTATTTTTGGTGCAAGACAATACGTGCAACTAGTGATAAATCAGGCCCTAATTCATAATGAATTACAGCATGGCACCCTTTTATAAATGAATGTTGCCTTACTTAGAGAAAGTAGATTGTAATGATCCTGTGAAATTCCAAAGTCAACATGAGAGCAGAAAATATGCATTTCAAGCCCCAATTGTAGCACTGGTTTCTCAGAGCCAGTTGAAACAGTTGGGTAAAAATAGCCCAATGAAATATAATTACAATATACTTTTAACCACTTTTACCCTGGTGTCCTTATTTTGGGCATGTCATTATAGGCGAAAAATTGCAAATAATTAAATCTTTGAAAGAAAATTTAACATTTTCAGAAAAACTCATTACGATGTGTTGTGAGCTTGTAAATCGGCTATTTGCGCTAGTCATTCTACAATGAAATGTATAGGGATGAAGTGGTTAAATGTGACACCATGGTTTTCATGCTTGCCAATACACGTTGGATATGGGGATAAACTTGACTGAATTTAAAATAACCGATGTTACAGTTTGGTTTTTATTTAACCCTTTGTCATGAAACCAAATATCCACAAACTTGTTTTCGGGTTTTTTTTCCTTGCTCCATGGAACCATTTGGGATCCCTTTTTATAGTGTTGGTACCTAACAACATGTTTATGAAACTGTTTTGAGACTGAACTTCATGTCCAAACACAATATATTAATTATTTCTCAAAACAATCCCTGAAATATGCTTCAAGAAATGTGACTTATTTTGAATTGTTAACAGATACTGTGAAATCGTCTAAATAATACAATGAACTTAACCACTTAAACCAGGGTCCTGCATGGCTCTATACTAGATCCTGTAGTATTTCCCTCTACACCAAATCTTTTGGGAAAATAGCCAATGTACAAGCTCACAGCACTTGCAGTTTGGCTATTCCCGCCGAATATTCACTCCAGAATAGGGGGCGCTAGGGTTCAAGTGGTTAAACGCGGATGCATGCTGGTCAACATGTCCACCACCCCTCCACCACTCAGCTAGATAGTTTTCTCACCAATTATTAGGTGAAATTCAAATTTTACTTAATTCTGAAAAAAAATTCTCAAGCAGTAGTGATGTGCATGATGTAATTTATATTCTAAAGAAATAATTTGTTGGATCAGTAATTATAGATGACCAGGGTTGTTTTGAGAAATGGTTCAGCCTAATAAAATGTCAATCAAGTATCAGTGTCAATACAAACTTGTCTTTTAATTTTGGGTCCAGCCATCATGTGTGTGCACTGTGAAAGTTCCCCCACTGAGTAGGATCCATCACGTACAGTAATGCTTAATTTAGACACTGTCATACGCCGGCTCACAGCGCATTGCAGAGCAACGCATTGTGAGCTTGTAGATTTTCCGGTGCCGCGCGACCAAGTATAAGGCATTAACCCGCTTGTCTGGTAAAGTCAAGCCTTACATTAATAATAGATAATAACGTTATTTTAAGAAGTATTTGAATTGGTCACACTAGCAGAAAACATGCTCAGAGGCATCCTCCATAAGGGTCTTGGATATTTCCTAAGACCTAATGTTAGTCTCAATCTGTGATTTTCAGGCAATTTAATTCGCATTCATTTAAATGCCGTTTTTGTAATGAGGACAGCCACACAGAACACAAATATTATGTGGCAATAAAGCAACGTAATTATTGTTTCGAAACGAGGTAGATTTTTCACCACAAATGAAACCACCAAATTTATGAATGAGGCATCAACAAATTAATAGTCTGATGTTAAATATTCATAATAGACTCATTTTCAGATTGTTTATTCATCACACTCCCAGTGCGTAAGGACCTTAAAGCGCAAATCATGAAACCTCTCCACTCTCAGTATAAAGCCTTATTTATAGAAATGTTTTCACTATTTTTTTAAATCTGAGGGGGAGGACAGTTGTGCAGTTGAACTGTGTTTCACACTGTTCCACAATTTGCAGATTGGGACTTGGCCTAATGAAACGTTAAAGTTGTGCGATTTTTTTGTAATGCAGTTCTTTGCTTTAATTTTTAATGCTTAATTTATACAACATCGTACAACGGTGGCACGTGTTGAAAATAGCCGATCAACACCACCGTACGACGGAAGTAGAGCCCGACCGATGCCCGGTCTTTGGATCCAATGTCAATCACGTTTTTGGAGAGTCCTAGACCACCGATTATCGATGATTTGACCGATATTCTTTGCAAAAATGTTGCATTCATTCTGAAAAACTTTCATTTGTTTAAAATGGCAATTTCAGAACATTTCACTTACAAGCAGACAAGTAAATGTAAAATACACACATTTTAATGTGAGCTTTATTTTATTCAACCCTGTTCAAACATTTTGTGAAATAGCCGATCTAGCTTGTTAGTAGATCTGCTATTTTTGAACATTTTTGAAAACTCAGAAAATGTTGATATATGTTGACATGCCCAGGATAGGGATGCCAGGTTGAAAGTGGTTAAAAGCCCAACTGCATAATTCCCCATACCGTAAGTACAGTAAAATGATTCCGATATATCGGTCTGGCTCTTCTAGAGTATCATGCTTAATTCCCTGGGGGGGACTGGTGGCACACGTTGGTTTAGCCGCTCTAAGATGACATTTGATATGTCTGTATAACCCTACCTCTGGTGACGGATACAATATATAATACAGTGGCAACTTCAGATTAATTAAAGGAGTACTTCACCCCCAAAATGACTTTTGTTTTGATCAATAACCCACCCCATGAAGCATTGCATTCATGGAGTTTTTTAGTTTTTGACGCATTCCTGAAATAAGAGTCTAAAAATTGAGAGAATATTTCATGAATTGAAGAAAAAATGGGCCCAAGCTTAATGACAGAAAAACAATATCAAAACATTGTGTAATCCAAGTGTTCAAAGTAAACTTTGAACGACCTATTTATATGGTTTTGCTGCTCTGATGTATTTTTTTTTGATTCTTCATTCAGGAATGTGACAAGATGACAAAATATAACAAAATATTCATTTTGGGGGTGACTTACTAAATGTTGAGATCAAGACTTAAAAGTTGGTGGTTGAGAGGAATTTCTGTTTGAACTTTAAATGTTGTGCTTTAAAAAATTCACCCTTGCTGTCTTTTTCCTCCATAATAACCTGAATACCCCACATTTCCTTTATTTACTGTGGGAGAGAATTATACGTGTACAAAGCTTTATTTTAAAAAGGTAAACGTGTGAAAGCATACATGAAATAAAATTTTATGGGAAGAATTGTTTTTGTGGTTAATCCTTTCAGATCTAAGCTAGACCAGTCAAGGGAGGGGCAGGGCAGAGATAACAAGTTAGACCACCTCCAACACACTGCAGATGTACTAGTTATATTGTGTTAACATACTGTACCACACATATTGGCCTCCTGATTTATGAACATAGTCTGACTTGATCATATATTTACCATAGAGGTTTAGTTATGTAATTATTTCAAAGGATATGTCTGTCCTTTAAACTTGAGCTTAAGCTCTTGATGCTTATTTGAACTGATATGGAACAAAGCTTCTAGTTAGTGCTGATCATTTATAGGCCAGCCCAGCTCTGATCTATAAATAGAATGTATTATTATTTAAAAACATTTATTGATTCATCTGTTGAGTTCTCAAACGGATTGGCATAGAAGTGACATTTCTGTAAAAAAAAAAAAAACGTTTTCCTCCCTGGCCAAATCTTCCTTATAGATCTGCTACTTTTAATACTTTTGTGTGAGGCTTTAGTATGATCATGTACTGTAGGGCATTAATTTATGAAAACTAAAAGTTAAAATATGGAGATGAGACGTTACTGCCCGACAACGATATCCATAAGGTTCAGCAATAGAAATGTTATATCTGTAGTCTGACTGTAACCTGCTGGACAATCCACAATCTGAGGCGCAAACACATGAACTATTTGACTGACTGCTTCCACACTGCTATGCTTCTGGTTCTAGAGGTCAGAGATGTATTCCATCCCATCAAGTAATGTCAACCAGGCTGGCAGTCCACCTTTTTTCTTTCTCTGGTTAATCCATT
Source organism: Gymnoscopelus braueri (assembly GCF_963280865.1). NCBI lineage: Eukaryota > Metazoa > Chordata > Actinopteri > Myctophiformes > Myctophidae > Gymnoscopelus > Gymnoscopelus braueri. The sequence goes on along the minus strand of NC_137622.1, from coordinate 7,893,705 downwards.
AAGACCGGGAAAGCATCTGAGTCATTTTAAGATTCCTTAAAAAATATATGTACAAGCTCATTACGTGCCACACTATGAGCTTGTAGATCTGCTATTTTTGAAAAATTGTGAAAATGTGTGCAAATCTTTGAATATATATATTTTTTTAAAGCAAACATTTTAATACAAATCTTTCTTTCTAAGGGGTCTCTGGAACAAAATATTTTGAGATCGGGGTCTGCGGCCAAATACAGTTTGATAACCCCTGATTATAGGAACATACTTTTTTTTTTTTACTTATGGATTTAGAAGACATTTGTAGAACCCCCAGAAGCAAAGATTTGAGTTACAAATGTTTGCTTGAAAAAACTATATGTTCAAAGATTAACACAAATTGTCATGATTTTCCAAAGAATTGCAGATATACAAGCACTATATAAGCTTGTAGATCTGCTATTTTTTAATAGCCAAAGTATAAGCTAATGGTTAAAGTGGTTCAAATCTAAAGTGACAGATGCGTTCCCGATCTTAATGGGTTCCGATAATCATCTTAAATATTTTTTTATTCAAGATGTACAGCAGTGGTTCTCAAACATTCTTATGTCGAGGACCCCCATATTGATATGCACGGTATTTTTATTTTGAAAGGATTTTGTGTCAGTGATGAAACCCCATAAGAGAAGATTTGTGTATTCTACAACTGTGTATAGTATATAGACAGTTGTAGAATTATGTACTACAGTAAATCGAATCTAACAACAAAATCTGTTTAGTCTCTTAGTAGGTTATAGGGAGATAACAGTGGACAGAGTGTGAAACTTATGATCTGAATTAGTCATTCATTCCCAGGGGGATAACTTCTAGTCAGTGAAATTAGACTGTTCCTCATTTAGCTGGGACCACTTGGAAATTCCTGAAGAACCACTGTGGTAGGTAGTGTTAATACAATCTAACTAAATTTCAAACATTTGCTACTAAAAGAAATTATGTCAAACTAGAAAAAGTGCTCCTCGGAGAACAGTTCTCCGCCAGGTCAGGTAGGTTATTGTGGGCCAGCAATGTTGATGGAATATGAAGAATCGGACAGATCCATCTTGATCACATGACTATAGAGATGTGTACCGATTTGCGTGACGTTTGGACAAAATCTGTAGGAGTAATATCAAAAAATGTCTTTAGCAAAAATCGCCCTCCTGGTTGCGCTATTATAGGGCAATGTCAAAAGGGTGACATTTGTTCCTCAACGTAGTGCGAATGTGCGTGCAAAGTTTCACCACAATCGGACGCTGCGTTCATGATTTGAGGCATTTTGTTCAATACGGGCCAGTCCTGCAAACTTTAGATGTCAATCTTAACCAATCAGAATGGAATATGAAAAATCAAACAGATTCGTCTTGATCACATGACTATAGAGATAATGTGTACAGATGTGCATGAAATGTGGATAAAATCTGAACGAGTAATATCAATCAAAAATTGTTTTACATAAGTTGGCCTCCTGGTGGCGCTATTAAAGGCAGATGTGAAAAATGCAGGGCAAATGTTTTTCCTTGGCCTCTAGGAGTGTGCATAAAAAGTTTTACGCAGATCGGTGCAGTTATAGGTAAAAACGTGAATCGGCCTGTTATAGCGCCACCATGAGGCTGATTTGAAAAATGTCAAGTGGCATTTCTTCCTCTGCCTAGTGGTAATGTGCGTGCAAAATTCCATGGAAATCGCACACTGCGTTCATGATTTGAGGCATTTTGTTCAAAATGGAGCACTCCTGCAAACTTTGGAAGCCAATCTTAGCCAATCAGGATGGAATATGAAAAATCTGAAAAACCTGTTTTGTTTAATGACTATAGAGATACTGTGTGCCGATTTGCATGATGTTTGGACAAAATCTGTAGGAGCACTGTTAAAAAATTAGTTTAGCAAAAATAGGCCTCTTGGTGGCGCTATAATAGGCCCATGTGAAGATTTTGGGGCAGAGGCTCTGCTCTGGCATCCAGGGAGTGTGTGTGTGCACAGTTTCGCTGCGACCAAGCCAACAATGCCGGAGATTAGCTGCTTGCAGAATGCAGACAGACACATGGACACGCGCACGCACGCACGGACGGATGGACAGGGTGCAAAACGTAGTCTCTGCCACGCCTTCGGCCTGGCGGAGACAATGATATGCTGCAGTGTCTTTACTTTTGATCCCACCAATCACAAGCCTCGTAGCCGATCAGCGAGAATGCATTCTGGGAAAGTAGGTTAAAGTTCAACCGGGGAAAGAAGGCAAATAAGGCAACGTTGGATTGAGACGAGACACCACGCACAATGTTTAGTCTCAATGATCAAATAAACCATAATACTTAAAAAACTAATACAAATAAGTCAATACAATAAAGATCATAATCACGTGGGACTATGCAGATTGGGTTTGTGTCGGAGTGGTGGTCTTTGGGGTCTTGGGGGTGGTTGGGTGGGAGTGGGGGTAGAATGGGAGATAGGGTTTACAAGGGTTACAGGTCACAAGCCTTCTGGCTCTCAGTGGCCACGCACTATTCAATGGAAAGAGACAAGAAAAATGTCTCGGCCGTTTTTAAACATTTTTGTTTTGGAAATTCTTGTTTTTCGAGAGAGGGGAGAGTCCAGTCAGTCCAGGGCTGCTGCGACCCAAAAACAGCAGATCATCAACACGACCTTGTGTCCAAAAAAAAAACTCAGGAATGTTTGTGTGAAGATTAAAAGAGCTACAAGACTGCAGGACTAATGCCGATCCCCACCCCCACAAAGAGAGAAACGAGCAGAAAAGATGCTCACACCATTTCATGCATCACCAAACTTTTTGTTGGCAAGAGACTGAGGAGGATTCAACACAGCAGCAGCATTAAGGTAACTAACATTGTAACATTATACTAGTGATGTTGTATCCATTTGAAATGAATCAACAACATGGGCTACAATGTAGCCCATGTTGTTGATTCATTTCAAATGGCCCACCCAAAACTCCATGCGTAGCCCTATCATTTAACCTGTGATATTCCACAACCATTGTAATCGCACAAGACTCGTGTAGTGTAGACACTCGATTCGCTCCAAATGTTTCATTGAAAAAATGCGAGTTTCTTTCTAGTTCTACATTTCGTTCCACTACTATGATTACTTCATTTAGAAACCACGGGAAACACGTTTAACGTGTTTCCCGTAGTTTCTAAATGAAGTAATCAGTAGTCCAAGTACCAAGATGGCTACAATATTTAGTATTTCTGAATCGATAAATAAAAAAACGTATCCCCCTTTTTTTTTAAAAACGAATTGGTGTTCAATTTTGCGACGGGTTTTAAAGCTCGAGGTGAATTTGGTTTATCCTGGTTACATTTTATAATTTCATAATTGCCAAGGTGATGGATATGTAGTCTTAATTGTGAATGACGTGATTAAAAACGGATGTGGTATTAAATGTGATCATAGTTTTATTGATGGGGTCCATCACGTTGGCGCCACTTTCACCAGCCAGACTGTGTGTGTGTGTCTTCAAACAGAAAAGAAACTCCAGGCTTTAACATTAGGTCAAACTTTATTGATGTCCATTACGTTGGTTATTAACCTGTAGAAATTATCCTTTTACATCGTGTCTCCTGTTCAGTAAACACTTTAGGTTGTTATACTCAACCTCCTGTTTTCACCCGTTTAGATATTTTAGATTTATGAAAAACAAAAAAGACAAATGAGGGCCAACTTGAGTTGAAATCGCACTATGCAAAATAAAAATGTGCAGTTGTGAGATTGGAACAAGAACATATTGGTCTTCAGCTTTAAGTGCAATAGGCCTACTACTGTCATTATTGAGCTACAGGGTAAAGTTTTCAACCATAACAAAACAAAACACTTAGGTAGGTCTAAACTAAAAGTAATAAGTTACAACTAGGCTACTCTAAAAAGCAATTGTAGTATATTATGACCTTGTCCTTAACGCCATGCACGCACAGTCCGTACTGTTTACATCCACAAAGTCTTTGTTATCATTTGTTTATGTTTATACTAGTATATTTACACAATTTGCAAATTACTCCCATTATAGGTTTTGGGGACTTTTCCTAACATGATTTAACATAACAGACATCCAGCAATGTCAAATCAATCTGGGTTAAAGGATGGCGTTAAATATTCATGTCAATCGATTGTGTTTTCTTTCAGAAGGTCCAGGCAGGGTGGAGGAGGGTGACATCTGCTCCATCACATCTCCTCTGGCCTCATGGTTCTCCAGCTAAGGTGCATCTAGTGTAGTTAGTCAAATACTCTGATATCTACTGCCCTGGTTGCTCCTTTTGGCTGGAGGACTAAAATGAACTTCAGAATCTGCTTTATTGTCACGTCACATAGGTTTACTGGTGTAAAGAAGTGTGTGAAAATATTATTTTTTTGTGCCATTTGTAGTTTTCAGGAAGGGAAGACGAATAGAGAGCAGAGCAAGGAAAACAAGGATAGAAACGGGTAAAAAAAAATCAATTGTTCCTGAATTGAGTATAGTGACAAATATATGCATATAGTAACAGGGGTATATGAAGTAAAACATAGTTGCAGATGTGTACATGAGGTGCAGCAATAGAACGGTAACGGATATTGAACTATTTTGCAAATAGTCTCACATGCAGGTGAGATATAAAGGGAGGAAACAGAAAAAAGCTCTGGTGTTTCTGTCATTTATACTGGACTCGAGACAAATCTATGTGTGATGTCATGAAAAACACAGGAAGCAGTTCCTGTGTTTTTCATATAACTTGATACCTCTGTGTGTGTGTGTGTGTGTATAACCGGCCACTCGGCCAGCAGTGTGTGTGCAGTGCAAACTGGAAGATATGTTACCATAATGCTCTAACAATCGATGTAAATGGTCCATGTTGATTGATTAGCGTAAACATAGGCCCTGTCCTGTGTTCATATGTTGTACCGTAGACCTGGCAGTAACAAAGTGCTCACAGTGCAGATAGTAACTTGTAGATCTACTGCAGTTTGTGCACTTCAAGTACTGTCGGTCGCCTACCCTTTACCTCAGTTGTGGTCCTGTTTTGCATAGTGGGTTTGGAAACCTTTATTTATGTCTCAAAAAGAATATTAAGGTTTTACCCTCAATTTTACAACTGCAATTGCTTTACCCTCAATTGCAATGCTTTTTAAACGTAAGAAAATACATTAAAATAAGATAAGGTTATTGGTCAGTTGGGTTTACCAGTGGGGGCGTACAGGTGGGTTTACGGGGAGTTTTGATGGTTTGCTTCCAGCTTCTGTACTCTTGTGCTGTGCAAATCCATGCAAAGCTCTCTGTGACTCAAGAGTTCAACCAAAGAAGAAATAAACTGAAAGTGTTTTTAAATGAATGACGCTATCTGAAGTTGCTGCGGCCGGGCAGTGTTTGACATGAGACTGCTGCTGTCAGATCCACTAAACATGAAGTCATGTTGACATTCTGTCTTGCTGTTTTCGGGTGGATGACTTCGCAATTTTAATACTGGCCAAAAGACTAGAAAGAAAAATTGCACAGTATCCATCTGTAATCCGCCAGATGTTGTGGTCAACTCCACCTTTTGCATATGACATTGTAAATCTCAGATCTGTAACTGTTTCAGTGAAAGTGTAATAAAAGTTTAAAATCTAATAGTAGCCTATTTTCTTGTCCTTAACAGAGTAGTTCACCCCAAAAAACGACTTGTTTTCTATCAATTACACACCCCATGAAGCCTTGAATTCATTTTCTTTTAGATTATTTAGTTTTTGTCACATTCTTAAGCCAATATTTTGATGACCGGCAGAGTCTCCTATTGTCATCAAATTATTGGCTCAGGAATGCGACAAAAACAAAAACATCTCCATGAATTCAAGGCTTCATGGGGTATGTAATTGATAGAAAATGTGTGTTTTTTTGGGTCAACTGCTCATTTTAATGTAACTCTTGGGTGACAATACACATGGTGACCACTAGATGGCAGCATGTTCACATTTATTGGTGACTAGCGCAAGAAATGAAATGTCTAGTATTATGATTGTTGTGGAAACAGAGAATACTGTTCTAAGATCCTCAATTATCTGAGATGAAGATGTCCTTTATGTTCTCCGTGAAGCATCAAAGTAAGTTTGTAGGCCTACAGTTCCGAGTTAATAGAAACTAGAGAATGTATTTATGAGATTTTGCCCTTTACAGTTTGGGCTTTCTTCCTCCTGTCCCTGTTTAAATAATAAAAGCACCTGCTGTTCACACACAGCAACTATTCCTACCTCTACTGAGTCTAGAGGATGGCCTCATTGCATCGTAGGCTACGCAAACGCCAGTGCCATTTATCTAACAGGTGGGGGCACAGACGACAGTAATTCATCCCTTGGCTTCAGTGCGATCACAGAGGGCAATGATTCAGTTGAGGTAATTATTACAGGCTGTGAATGCGCATAGCTCCACTCGAATAGCAAAACGCTCGCCCCAAAACACAGTCGCCTCGGGGCAAATCCGGCGACCTCGGAACGGTCACCACCTGGTATTCCTAAACGTAACCTCCGTAAAACTATGCCTAAACCTAACCTTATTCCTAAACCTAATCTTATTCTTAAAAGTAACCTCATTAAACTATGCCTAAATCTAACTTAGTTATTCCTTTCATTTAATGTCACTATGAATTGAATACATGGGGACCCCATTTGAAACCAAGCCATTAGGCTTTCATGGGCTTTTCAATCCTATTTAGTTGACCCTGTATTTAAACTACTTTCATGTGCACATTTCTAAATAAAGTATTCAATCAATCAATCCTAAACTTAACCTCAGTAAAACTATGCCTAAACCTAACCTTATTCCTAAACGTAACCTCAGTAAAACTATGCCTAACCCTAAACGTATTCCCAACCTTATCATCCTCAGTAAAACAAATCCAAGAATACAAGAACCGATGGGGGCGAGCGGTCCGCGGAAAAAAAATGGGGGCGAGCGTGTTTTGGGGCGAGTCTTGCCGGTTACCCTCCACTCCACGTTGTGTGGCGCGCGCTTTGGAGAACGCGCGCAGCGCAGGGTTGATTCGGGTCTCATTCATTGTGAGCGGCCAGCTGAGAGCAATCCAGCCAGAGCCAGGGATACTATACTGGTGAAGAGGCTGTTAAGTTGCAGGCATCCAGCCACACAGGTTCAAACAGCTCTCTCTCTCTCTCTCTCTCTCTCTCTCTCTCTCTCTCTCTCCACTCACCGTCCATCAATCAGCCCCAAGCAGAGAAACAACAATGATGTTCACCAGAGGAGCTGCAGTATCTGTCTCACCTTCTACCCGCAATCACAGGAAGAACACCCCTCTTTTTTAACTTTTTGATCTCGTCTCTTGTAGTTTATACTCGGTGTTTTGGGGTCGTATGTGCCATGGTTAGTCTATCCGTGCACGATGCGCTCTTGCTGCTGTGCGTCTTGTTGGTCCAGCTGTTCGGGCTGATGCCCGGCGGACAGGGGTCCGTGCCAGACTGCCACGAGGTGCGCGCTGCGTTCCAGGCTGTCCACCCGGGCTCCAGATGGGTGCCCGAGACCCCCGTTCCAGGTAAAGAAAGATTGGGCAGCTTTTGATTGATTGAATGAATATTGTATTAGACAGAAATGCAAACAGCACGGGTACAGTCATACACCTGGTCTAAAAGGATAACACAAAAAAAAGTCCAGTGGACTTGTTTCCATTGAGGTCCACCACTTGAACCCTATAGCAGATATTTGGCTCAAGATAAACCTAAGATTTTAGAGTTCAACTATTATTTTAATAGGGATATTTCACTTTCAAATAAAAATAAACACAGGAGAAAAAAGTAATGGAAAAATCACGGCCCCCTCACGCATTATTAGAAGGACATTCTAATGCGTGAGGGGGCGTGATCTTTCCATTACTTTTTCCATTTTTTAAAACGATGTTTATTTTATTTGAAAGAGAAATATCCCCTTAAGTCTACTTTGTGAGCTCTCAGGCTGCTAAACAATGCACATGAAAGTCACATAATGTTGGAATATGGAAAACATAATTTGCCTTAAATTGTTTATTGTTGACTTCATGTTGTCATTATTAGCCCATTAGGAACAAAGCCACCATGAAATGGTTCTGTTAGCTTCATGCTTGTTAACTTCTGTCATTACTTTTGTAACCAGATGTCAGTTGTTTAGATGTTTTGTGGGTTTTGTTTGTTGGTTTGATGATGATGATGACGACGTGTGGGATACCTCAAAGTACTCAGTAAAATCATCAGTGTTAATTGGATTGGATCTGTTTGGCTCCATTTATACATTCTGAGTGTTAAATTAACAGAAAAGGGAAACACCCAACTCAAACCAAAAAGCTTGATAAAAACAGTGCAGCTTTTATAGCAAAAAGGACTGTTGATGAGAGAGATAATGGTAATAATACACAGTAGGCCTACTTTTTGGATTGCCCTGAAAACAGTCTTCTCAAATATGCAGTTATTTTTTATTTATTCATTAATTATTTAAAGTTGTTATTTCTCAGGCTGTTGTAATTCACATTCATGGATCTGGTTGACTTGAAGGGAAACGTGTTTGGACAAAAACAGCCTCAGTCAAATGATCTGAAACATGGAAATGTAAAACTTATAATATATTAACCTGGATCAGTCAAACCATCTATTATGAACAACAACACATTTCCTCTATGCTCTGCAGAATACGGCAGTTTGTAATGATGATGGAGCCTGTTGCTTTATCATACAGTAAAATGTATATCCTACACATAAAAATCCTAGGTGTTAAAGGTTATGTAAGTGATATTTATTGATTAAACCAAGTGTTTTTGTTAAGAAGTTAAATCTCTAGATTATCATAGCATTCATTGTTAAAGAGTGTTTGTTCAGTAAAAGGGGGTCTCTTCAGCCCTTTAGTAGCCTAAACAAAACACATTTTCAGGTCGGGATACCAATTTTATCCAATCAATAGAGAGAACTCATACTGTACATGATACAGAAGTAAATTGGTAATGATGAAACAATATAATGATATTGAGCAGACAATATTGGAATTGGAACACCATAAAATTGAAGTTGATAAATGGATTCTCTCTCCTAATTGGGTGAAATTGGTGTCCCGATCAGAAACTGTATTTTCTGTTTATTGAACACACTATAAAACAAACACGCCTGTAATGACACGCCCAAAATAGGGAGGCCAGTTTTAAAGTGATTAATGATTGCATGGTTGCAGAAAGAAAACAAGTATCCATAAGTGTCTATCTAAAATCAGATTAATCTGCAAAAAACATTCAGAGGTGGAGGGAATATGGATAAAAGACCTGAATGTTGAGGTTAAATATGAAAGCTAGGGGGTGGCAGTTGCCAATCCTCTGGAACCCCAAATGGCGCCCATGCTTCTTACCTCTGTTGCCATTGTCCTGCTCCTGTGATGCACCAGATATGCCCGGTGGAACCCCCTTTCTACTCTATAACAATGATTACTATCAGAATATAGAGCTTTTTTATACATTTGTTTTAATAAAGAAATGTCACTTACACCCGCTTTAATTTATCCATTTGTAACTCAGAGTGTGCAAATGTAACCAAATGGACTCTTAACCACTTGAACCCCAGCATCCAAAATCTGAAGGGAACATTAGCAAAAAATAGCTGATCTACAAGCATTGCATCGATCACATCGCATTGTGAGCTTGTGGATCTGCTTTTTTTGGCGAAGAGATTTGGTGTAGATGGATAAAAAGGGTCCAAGTGAACTCGGGTCCAGTTTACTATGTGTAGCGAGTTTAAGTGGTTAAGGGTCCATTTGTTTAAGGGTCCATTTGGTTACATTTGTACACTCAGGGTTACATTTGCACTTACGACTTGACTCTGAATGTTGTGTTTTTAATGTAGTGCCAGTGAGAGGAAGTGGTGCAGAGATGAATGATTTTGATGAGCTTCATTCACTCCCACTGGATTTTAAAGCAGAAATAATGCTAAATGTTCTGTGATTCCATTCCCCCTCGCCATCAGACAGAGAATGATTTAGAAAAACATACATGGGAGATACGCACCAGGCACACCTTATATGACCTGACCCGTGTCATGTAAAATCTACATTACACCTGGATATTATTCTTTGGTGACATATCTTTTTATTGTTTCCTTTGCACTCTTTATGTAACCATTTATGTGATCTGTCTCTCTGTCTGTCTGTCTAATCTATCTACCATTTACACTGTTGACTAGGGTTCGGTTGCACTAGTTTAGTCTCTCTGGATGAGAGCATCTGTCTAAATAACTAAATTGTAAACTGTAATGATCCAAAGTCAAGCTTGAGGTCTTCAACCTGGGGTAGTAAACATTTAGCAGTCAGCAAAAGGCAAATAATAGCTAGCATTAATAGGGAGATAATTGGCCATTGAGCCACCAATTAAACCTTCCATTCTTTCAGTTACCTGAAGAGAAATCTGTATTCCACATCATTTACAGTATAGAACACCTCTGTGCGTATGTTGTACATAGTTGAATGTGTGTTCTGCAGGGTTCGTACACTATGTCTTAATTATTATAATAATCGGTCGTCATAGAAACGTATGCCGATGCCCTAAGCAGCTTCTCTGTATATGAACCTCATGCAAAAAACAAAAGTGGTTCCGGTTTGTTCTGGTTTGGACTTATAACGATGAATTATGGATAAACAATATTACTGTTTATGCAGGCCTGCCTTGTTAACCATATGCACCCTTTTTATATATTTTACTCTACTCATATCAGGAATATTTGGAATATCTGACCTGTTTTCCTTGTTCTTTCCTTTCCTGAAAACTACAAATGATGGAGGCTTGTACCTTTTTACACATGTAAACCCGTGATGTGACAGTGAAATTGAAGTTGAGCCCTAGCATCCCTATTCTGGGGGCGAACATTCCGCAAAAATACCTGATGTACAAGCTCACAACGTGTCGCTATTTTCGACAAAGATATCTAGTGTAGAGCAGAAACAGGAGTGGTCCTCCTAGTTGGTATAGAGCTCTGGGAGACTGGTCAACAAAGTATATTTAATAAGCTGTTAAATATTCATTCGTTAAAATGTCATATGTGTGTGGTCTCTGGTGTTTTTCATGTGCTATTTATATTGCTGGTTGTTGATGAAACTGGAATATGGCAGAGGATACATTGAGGCAAATAATTCTTGTTTACTTATGTGTGGGTAACTATGACTGTGGCTCGTCTCTGAAATCTTTTTATGGATGCGATGATGACTCACAACCGAAAGGACAGAGAACCTTCAGACGGTGGGGGGAAAAACATCATATAAACCTGGGAGATCATATTTCATATTTTCAACCTTGTGGGCTTCATGAAAGCTGTTTTTTCTCCACTCATTTATGTCCACTTATGTAAGTTTTGCACAAAAATGACTATTACCAAAACAACTCCAATAACGGTCGGTCGTATTCCCGTGTACACTTTTTCACCATGTAATCAGTACAATGTCAACTCATCCTACAGTATGTTTGCTTCATGAAATAATGAATGATTCAATCAATCAATCAATGCTCCTTTATGATTTTTCAGTCTGACGTACTTGATATTTTATTTCTCTCATATTTCTTTCACATAAACGCTACCATCGCTAATAGCCTGAATATATAGTCCGGACGGAGATATAGTCAGTTGTGAGATTGGGAGGTCATGGTTCAATCCCCGACGAGTCAATGCCTCTCTTCTTGGCACTGACTCAGCATCTCGGATTGGATTGGGATAAGTCTCTCTGACATACTAGTGTCATGTCCAGGGGTTTACTTCTACATCAAGCTGCCTCACGTTAGAGGAACAGGATATAGGCTCCTGACCTATGGACCACTTGGCTCAGGAACCGTTGGTTCCCAAACAATGCTACTTACTTAAGGAACACTTTGACACATAGACTGGGCGGTCTGGGAACCTTCTGATTACAAGACGGCCTCTATAGAATTAGAAATAGCATGCCTTTTCTGGGGGGAACATTCGCCAAAAATAGCAGATCTAGAAGCTGACTGATGTCACAGCTTGTAGATCTGATCTGCTATTTTTGGCAAAGAGATTTGGTGTAGACGGAAACAAGCAGTCCAAGTAGAGTTGTAACTCAGGTCCGTTTCACTCAGACTAGAGGGTTTAAAGGTAGGGTAAGTGATTTGCAATTATTCAAATAATTGCAAAATGGGTCTATGTTCTGATAGAGCTCGTTACTATAGAGTGTCCTGTCCATATAAAGAGTCTCCATGTCTCTCCAGCTCTTTATAAAACAGAAAATGTATTTTGTAGTTTTTTTTTTTTTTTTGTAGTTTCATTTCCAATTTTATCCAACCAGGACAGAGAACTCAATCAGGATATAGATTAAACAAGTGAAATTGGAAGTGATGACACTAAGAAATGAGCAGACAAAATTTTAACTGGAACACTATACAAATTAAGCTTAAAAATGGGTACTTTCTCCTGATTGGCTGAGATTTTGACACCTACCGAAAAATGTATTTTCTGTTTATTAAAGAGCTGGAGAGACAGGGAGACATCTGTTACTGAAAAAACACTCTATAGCAATGATTACTATCAGAATATAGTATTTTAACCTTTTAACAAAATACTTTTTGTTTTAACCAAAAAATATCACTTACCCTACCTTTAAGTGCTTCTTCCACCACTGGTTGGCTGCAGGTTGGTGGAGTTGAATTCTAATAGTTGTACACGTGTTGCCAAAAGCTACGCTCAACCTGTTGTTTTCTACCTCCAGCATTGTTCTGCTGGGACCCAAGAGTACAGCAAAGAAATGCTGATCTGTGGGAGTCGAGCTTCCATCTTCACTGGGTGTTTGTGTGTGTGTGCGCGCGCGTGCGGGGTCCCTGTGGATGCTGTATGCAACTTGTCAAGGTTTCATGGCAAAACATGTAAATACCTCACTCTGTGTGTGTGTGTCAGAGACTGTGGGGGTGGGACCAGGGTCATGTAAGCTTGTGTCAAGGCTTCACATGACAAAACATGGACTACATCAGGTCACGCACATTAGGACATGACAGTTTATTCACTGCGTGTGTTTGTTCGTTTGCAAATGTGTGCGCACAGTACTTTTCGTTTTGATCTTTGTTGTGCTGCTTTCGCAAGGATAATCAGGGGCGCCGATTTATAACCAGGGACGCATGCACATTTCCAGACATAGTTACAAAGTGCTTTACAGAGCAGGATAATGGCAATGTCTTGGCCAGGTCTCACTTGCAAAGAGGTTTCATACTGTACCTCAATGTGACTATCCTGGTTAAATAAAGGTTACATATACACTGTGCAGAAAAAACTAATGTTAATTTATTTGCCTTAATAATCAAAACTAGTGATCGACCGATTATGGTTCTTCAGTGGCCGATGCCGATATTTAGAGAATAAGGAAGGCCGATGGCAGATCAAAAAACGATTATCTTTTTAAAATTTTATTATTTATATATTTTTTTCAGAACAGTAACACACATAACTAAAACCAACAACAAGCAGAACTGCCCTGGCTGGTAGTTTTCTCCCACAAATGAACAAATCTAGTTATGAACCTGGGTTTAGATACCAGTGCACTTGTTCATGGACATAGAAAGCTGTGATCGGTGTTGTAAACTACAGATAGGCAAAACAAAAAAGAATCGGCCAAAAATAGACTAAAATCGACATTCTCACAGAAGTAGCAGAGTAGCCACCATGAGTTTTTCACAGAATCAAACTGCAAACTTGAACTTGTTGTTTCAATACAGGAGCTTCTGTAGAGGAGAGATGATCATGTATGTATACGGTTTGTGTGTAATGTTCCGTATTGTTTTTTGGATGCCAACGAAAGACCACCAGATGCTGACCTTTCAGTAATTAGTGGTGGGGTCAGGTCGGCATGGCGTCGTGCTGTCCATGGGAGTCATTAGCGGATGTGTTTATGCTGCCAACGCCATCGGAGATTGAACAACATTGAACAACACTCGGGCGCCGGGCGGGCGCGTCTAATGGGCAGATTAATTTGACCCAGAGCGACGGCTTCTTTCTGTCCAATTAAACACTGATCTGGCTTTGGTTTGATTATGCTCCTTTGAAAAAAATATGTTAGTTTACAAGTAGAGCCTCCGTGTTTGTGTGTTGCCTCATTGGTTTATGAAGCCTCCCGACAAACAGAAGATCTATTTCAAGTTCGTGGTTGCAGCTTTCAGAATGTTGTTGCTTCATCAAAACAACTGAAAGTAGAGCAGATTGCAAAACACTAAAAATACTAAAGTCAGTTGTAATACCCTGCAGCTAGTGATTTTAATAATACTATATCTTATGTTAGTTGAAAATGGTGTTATAATTATTCCATTTATGCTTATGGTTTGTGGAAAGTGTCAGTGTGTTCCTCTGCCCTGGAGAGAGAGCCATGGATCCCCACATGCCTTAGTAGGTGATGGATAATTTATGCTCATAATGAACAGACTTTAACATATTCTATATCTTAACACAAGCTGTTTATTCCCCACTGTCTCCATTATTAAAGTTGCATGCTGATAGCTTCCTAATTGGTGCTGAGAAACTGAGAGACAGGTTTGTGGGTTTGGAGACTCAGAGCTTGTTAAAGATGCGAGCAGAGGGACATCTCTCTCTCTCTCTCTCTCTCTCTCTCTCTCTCTCCCCATTCTGTCTCTCGTTCTCTCTGTCTGTCTCTCTCTCGCTCTGTCTCTCCCTCTCCCTCTCTCCGTCTCTCTCTCTCCCTCCCTCTCGCTGTCTCTCACTCTCCCTCTCTCTCTCTCCTCTCTCCCACTCTATCTCTCTCTCTGTCGCTCTCCCTCTCTCATCTCTTTCCTCTCTGTTTCTCTCTCGCTCTGTCTCTCCGTCTCTCTCTCCCTCCCTCTCTCTCGCTCTGTCTCTCCGTCTCTCTCTCCCTCCCTCTCGCTGTCTCTCACTCTCTCTCCCTCTCTCGCTCTCTCTCTCTCCTCTCTCCCACTCTATCTCTCTCTCTCTGTCGCTCTCCCTCTCTCATCTCTTTCCTCTCTGTTTCTCTCTCGCTCTGTCTCTCCCTCTCTCTCTCTCTCCGTCCCTCTCTCTCGCTCTGTCTCTCACTCTCTCTCCCTCTCTCTCCTCTCTCCCACTCAATTTCTCTCTCTGTCGCTCTCCCTCTCTCATCTCTTTCCTCTCTGTTTCTCTCTCCCTCTCTCTGTGCTCCCTCTCTCTGCCCGTCTTTCTCTGTCTCCCTTTCTCTGTCTCTCTCTCTCTCTCTCTCTCTCTCTCTCTCTCTCTCTCTCTCTCTCTCTCTCTCTCTCTCTCTCTCTCTCTCTCTCTCTCTCTCTCTCTCTCGAAACAGCAATTCAGGCATTGAATGTGGAGGCTGTGTCAACCGTAGGGCAATCAATGCGTTTGAATCTTGCTTGTTAAAGGCATTTAAGGATCTTGAAAAAGCTATTGTGTGTGTCGACCGGCCCGGCCAATAACCACAGAGTATTGACTGAACACACACGGTGATTAGCAGCTATCACCTTGAACCTAAAATGTACACAGAGGAAATTTGCATCTAAATTGCACTTTAGTCCACACTGTGTCTCCATCTGTTTGACCACCAGGACAGCTTTAACAAGACTGGGTCAAAACCCAGTATGGCTGGAGCTTGTATGGCCAACGTGTGAAATGTCGGTCAATTTGTAAGAGGGATAGAGTGACTTTGATGTGGATTCCTGCATAATATCAGTGGTGTAAAAAGTACTAACTTTTTTTTACTGCAATGTAAAAATACTCTGTTATAAGTAAAAGTCCAAAAGTATTGGTATCAAAATATACTTAAAGTACCAAAGTAAAAGTATTCATTACACAGAATGTCCCATTTCAGAAGTTTTCAAATGTATAAAATGTATAAAAACCTTTTGAAAATAGCAGATCTACAAGCTCACAATGCGTCGTATCGCAACACATTGTGAGCTTGTAGATCGGCTATTTTCAAATGGCTGAAATGTATATAGGACTGAAGTGGGTAATGTATGTTTTGTAATAATAATCCAAATCTACAAAGTAACTAGTAACTAAAGTTTTCAAATAATTGTAGTGGAGTAAAAGTATAATATATGCCTCTGAGATGTAGTGGAGTAGAAGTAAAAGTACTGAAAATTGGAAACACTCAAGTTAAGTAAAAGTAACTCAAAATTGTACTTTTTTTTAATTTTCCAGTCACATCTTGCGATGTTTGATTAAATAGAAATATAAATCTGAAGTAATTGCTGTAACTATTGTAATTGTCTGTTGACTATTCCTGCTCTTTTCATTTGTGTGTTGTTTTTCTAAGAGTCAGTCTGCATGAAGTGTTTTGTCAGAGTGATTGTTATTTTGGGTGATTTAACTGTGCACTCTCTCTCATGCCCTTTGGCACATGTAGAGCTGTTTTTCTCTCCTTCCCTTTTTAGCTGTTCCAAATAATGAACGAATCATTTACTGCCTTTTCAGCTTTAGTTAACGTTAGCGGAAAAAAAAACAAAAACAAAACGTTCACTGTTCCGTTCAAAGGCTACTTTTAAGGTGAATATGTTCTTGCATGTTAGTCAATGATGCATGAGTTGACATCATAATACCTTAAATGTCAATATGACAACTTTGTCCATTTCCTAAGTTTGTTGTGTCTCTTGCATAAGTACATACCGCTTTAGTGATGATTGGATCTTCAAGCGCTTAAAAAATCATACTAAATATGAACTGGATTATGTGAACTGTAAAGATTCAATATACTCACTTACTAAATAACTCACTATTTACTCTATTTATAAATCACTAAATAAATGTGGAAGTGCGTTGTTCTGGTTCGCAAACATTGTTATCTTAAATCTAGCATACTTTTTCAGCAGCTCTGCATGTCTGTGATTTCAAGACAGTGCTGTATATTTGTTTTGCACTCTAAACTGTAACATCTGATTAGTGTTTATTCAATAAATAGAAGAATGAGTTCCAGGTCAACATTTTAGCTGCTGCTAAACATAGTAAACGCCTGTCGCAAGTTGCACATACTAGGGTATAATATACAAATGATTGGAAATTGATAAGGCTTAATCCTCTGAACCCTAGCATCCCTATTCTGGGCATGTTGTAATAGGCGAATATGTATAGGTATGTGTGTATACAGTATATAATGTGTATGTTTATTTTATGCGTAAATACTTGTTGCTTTGTTGGTGTCCTTTTATGTTTGAACCTCAATGCTTTAGACTATTAAAAAAAATTTGTGAAAGGAAAACAGGCAAACATTGGGCAAAAATAGCAGATCAACAAGCTCACAACACATTGTGTTGGATGCGTTGTGAGCTTGTAGATAGCTAATTTCAGCAAAGAGATTTGTTGTAGAGGGGAAACAAAGTATAGGATTTAAGTGGTTAACCACTTACACCTTTCCTGACGATGCCTTGACCAGCTCCAGGCCTGTCTGTTATTTGGCCAACCGGCAGACCAATGGCGTAACTTTTAATCACTCATTCAAAGACATTCACAGATGTAAAGATGAGTCTTTTCAGACTCCAGACAAAATCTGCATCAATTAACCAATAGACAATAGCAGAAAGGTATCAACTCCATTCAGAAGCAGGTGAAACGAAGTGAGCTCAGAGCAAAGCTGTGGTGATGACAAGAAAGGAGGCGAGAGAATGAAGGTCTGATTGTAGAGCAAAGAAGGGGAGCATGAGTCTTATTCCCTAGCTGTCCCTCTGTCAGAGAGGCTGCTTTATTTAGAGTGTCGTTTTTTTTTGTTTGCACAACCTCATGGGAAACCATTACTCTGCCCAATCCTTCGCTTATTCCTCAGCACTCTGAACTTGCCTAATGAAATTCATTCATCATCTGTAAAACGAGCAAACAGGCAGACGAAACTGTCTGTTTTGCAGAAGATAATTGCCAAACTCCTCCCTTCCTTCTCCCCTTTCCCCTTCCACAGCTCACCTCTGCTCTGGCCTTATTGACAGCTTAATAATTTTGCCACCGGAGTCTGAAATTAACTTGATTGTATCTGTCAGGAATCTTTTGTAGGTATTGATATAAGATATTAAGCCTGCCAGTATGCATACAGGAAATGCCCCTGTGACAGTTGTATTAGTATACCTCACTGTCATTACATATCTAAGACCTAAATTACACTTTGTCACACGATGGTAATGGCATCACTCGCCAAAAATAACAGATGAAAATTGGTTATTTTCGGTAAGTGTCACTGATATAAATTTGGCTTAGGGCCTACAGCCTGTTGAGTCCGGAGTAACCAGTGAGTTAATGTGTGTTATTTTACATCTAAAGGTCGTCACACCCCCCCCCCCAATTAACTCTAATCTCTGTATATTATTGATTTTTGGGCGGTGAAACCGCCCCTATAAGTGAGGTTTGGAAATTTGTACAATTATCCTGCGCTGTGATTGGCCAAAAAGTACCCCGCCTAACCCTGCACCGTGATTGGCCAATCACAGTCAATTCAGGACTGTGATTGGCCAGTGTCACATGACACATGTGCATAGCCCTATATAAGAAACCATAACTTTAAAAAAAAACATACATTGGTTTTTTTTAAAGTTATGGTTTCGTCCATCATAAAGAGTGTTTCAATAAATGTATTTATTTTTTGTACACGATTGGTTGACTCCATTCAGTATTGTGATTAGCTAGCAAAACACCGCCCACTTCACACAGGGTGTGATTTTTTATTTCTTGACAGCAATTAACCTTTCTGTGGTAGCAGGGCTTCTTAACTACTGTCTTTCCCATCCTGTTTGTAATAAATTTAGTCTCAATTCAGTACTAATCTTAGTCTCGCAGTAGCCAGGCGATTAGTTATTATTATCTAACCTCCGTGGAATAGACCTTTAGTTTTCACAGCAGCTCTATTGACATAAATAGTTCCTTCACAGGTGTTACCAGTGATATTAATTAAGGTTCTGTTACATTTAGTGTTGCAGAGTCTTTCCTGCATAAAGCAGAACCCTGACTCTGTTTGACCTGAATGGAACACGGCCATTAATTAGTATCATTGGAAAGAAACACCTGTGAAGGAAGTGACACAGTACTATTTGTGTCAACATGGCTGCCGTGGAAAAGGTGTGTTGATGTTGCAACGCATCCGCGACACCTTGTGAGCTTGTTGTGAGCACGTTGTGAGCTTCTATTTTTGGCGTTCGACATCATAAATAAGGCTTTATGATTCTCAAAATAGGGGTCTCAGGGGTCTTTGATGGGGTTCCAGGGGCTCCCCAATGTAAGGAACAGTTTAATTGCACTATCATTTCAGCTACAAGTTAATCCAGTGAGAGAATGTATAAGAATTACTATTCAGATCATAGGGTTCTATATCCACCTACAGTATAGACAGTTGTAGAATAAATTCTGAAAAAAATCTTCTGTTATAGGGATCCTTGGTACAAAAATCTTTTCAAATGGGGTCCATGGCCTAATACATATCAATGTGCGGGTCCTTGACATGAAACTGTTTGAGAACAACTGCTATAGACAGTGGGGCTGACCTCGTCAAACTAGTATTGTCATCTACATTAATCCCCTCTTTCTACCAACCCCTCCCTCCACGTCTTCTCGCTAAGCGGGATGTGACTCACACAGCCTCTTGATATTTGTTTACTTGTGGTTGTTTTCCTTCACATTGAAGCTTCCTGGGTACAGCAGTGACAAGTCCCAAACCTCCACACTGACGCATTCCATTCTGGAAGGTTTCTACTGAATATTTCACTTTTACCATCCACACATACTGTAACCTCACCAGGAGATGAGATGAGAAGGGGGGGGGGGTCTCAGCTCAGCTGTATTCCTTATTGTGATTTAAACATCATATTCTTCTGTGTCCTATTTACGTCGTTACGTAACATCTGCTTGCTTTCGGAGCCATGGCGTTGGAATCAGTTTTAAAGCGGCAATCCGTAACTTTCATATCCTACAGTAGCCTACCTGGTGTTCGAACCCGGGTCCCCCACACAAGCGGCGAAAGTTTCTACTGTTGAGCTAATACAGAAAGCCTGTTTGGGGCAGAGGATCATCTCTTGGATGAATTGCCTTTTGAGCTTCATGCAATACCACTTGTCAACCAGTAGTGGTCCTCCCCGACCACAGTATCTTACTGTAAATGTCTCACTAGAAGAGCAGGGAGACAAACTACCACCATCGCAGTCGTGTTATATTGTATTAAGTAACATACTCTACCATACAGACTGGTCAAAATAACGTTGTATTCACAGAAAAGAAGCTATGGATTGCAACTTTGTTTTAAATATATTTGTTAGCAGGTGAATCTTCCATTTGTGTGTCTTCTCACATAGAATTCTGACGCTTCATCTGGTATTATTATCCCTAGCATTAACTGTAATGGTGACACACATTACTTGATGTATGACTTGTGATTCTTGGTACTGTCCTTCACCTTCAGAAAATCCTGTGTTTGATTTGCTGCTGTTGCTTTGATCGTCCTTGTCCTTGGCGGTACTGAATTCACAAAGTGTAAGCTATATCGCTGCCTCACTTCTACATTTTCCGAAATTGAAATAATAATACACTTCGCCTACTTTATCTGTAAAAGTATTGTCTTTCCTCTTCGTGCTTAGCAAAAGGTTATGTCAAAAAAATCTAATCATAATCAAAGGACAGTCTTTTGATCACAGAGTCAAGTTGAAAGACTTGACTCAAGTTACGAGTATAGCGCCGTCCCGATGGAAAGAGTCCAGTGGAAAAACATCTTTCACTTCATATCACGTCGCACTGTCATCTCGTGAGACGGGCATAGTGCACACACACACACACACACACACACACACACACACACACACACACACACACACACACACACACACACACACACACACACACACACACACACACACACACACACACCCCCCCCCCCCCCCCCAATGATTTGGTGCTCTGTTACTCTTACCGCATGCGGTAGGCTACCTTACCCGATGCTTGATAGCTGTCAGTTTCACGTCAATCAGTGGAGGAGCACTTTCTACACACACACACACACACACACACAGAGAGAGAGACCCCGGATTATTTCTACAGCCTTTCTTTTTTTCATCCTAGCTCCATCTCTGACTGCTTCACCCGTCCTCTTTGTTGGAATATCACTGTCCATGTTGCACCACAAGAAACATGTCTGATGTTCGACTCATTTGCTGCATTCACCGCTGTCAAGTCTTGTGACTGCAGTTTCATGTCGGTTTCATGTAGTCCACGGACCCCTAGTGGACAGTCGTCCATGGCATACTGTAAGGTGATCCATGGGAAAGTGTTTAAGAATGTTTAAAATAAATTGTACCTTCATTATATAAAAAATATATACAGTATATTTAAATTATATTTAATCACCAAATTTCAAACAAATTTGAACTAATAGGCGTATTGTGGGGGGGGAAAAAAGCTTCAAATCAAGTACTGAGGTCAGGTGGTGTCATGCACCGAAAATAGTGGATGTACAAGCTCACAACGCATTGGAACGCTTTGTGAGATTGTAGATGGGCTATTTTCGTGGAATGTTTCCCCAAGAATAGGTGACGCTATAGGGTTCATGTGGTTATCTTCATTCCTGGTGCTAATCCTGACTTCTTCCTGCTGTCTGTCTGTGTGTCTGTCTGTGTGTCTGTCTGTCAGGTACAGACCTGCAGGTGTGTCAAACTAAAGGACCTAGCTGCTGCTCCAGGAAGATGGAGGAGAGGCTCCAGGTGGCGGCCCGCAGCAACATGGAGGCTGGCCTGCAGAGCATCAGCGCTCCGCTCAAACTGCTCATCATCCAGAACGCTGCCATCTTCCAGGGTAGGCAATCAATCACACCAGGACTGTACATCCTTTTTAACCACTTAAACCCCATATGGTTGACGTTGACCGGAGTCCCTCAGGGCTCTATACTAGTGTCTTTACTGTTTTCTGTTATTTTGGGGAAAGCTTTTGCTGAAAATAGCTGTGAGCTTGTCGATGTGCTATTTTCCTGCCAAAGCCTTCCCACAATAAGGAATGCTTCGATTAAAGCCCGGCCGATGACAGATTTTTGGGGTCGATCATGCTGATTTTGCAGATTTCTTTTACCAAATATTTGTCCAAAATCTATTCTAATCGATTTGAAAAACATAACTTGTAGCTTGTCTGCAATTTTTTTAAATGCTTGGAAAACGTTTGAAAACGTTTGAATTTTTTTTCTTATAATGACATGACCAAAATAGGGACGGTAGGTTGAAAGTGGTAAAAAGAAAATTGGGACACATCGACTGCATAAATGCCGTAACCGATGTTGTTTTTTTTAATTTTTATAATCAACAATATATCGGCCAAACTGATACGTATAAATTGGTCTGGCTCTAATCCTTCTTCTCTTTTAATCTTTTGTCCCTAAAATAGTTCCCTTGTCATCACTGAAAACATTTTTTTTTCATCAACTCAAATAGGTCAGTTGAGTTTTTCAAAACGATCAATAATGTCTCATCTTACTTCCTGTATTCTTGTCTAAACCACAGTTCCTCTCAGAATGCTTTTATCCTAGAATTTCAGCCCAAAATTAGACCAATTAAACCAATTATGTTTCCAATCTCCATAAAGGAACAAGATGAGCAGCTACCAGGATGTTATTATTAGCATCTCAAAATATGTCATCAATAGCGATGACTGTAATTGAGCTGCACAAATTATTCTTACAAGAATGTAAATATATTGCATTACAATTGTGGGAAATCATTGAATATTATTGCCATATAAAATGTTCTAGACACCGGTACTGCACGGAGAATGTCACGGCTCTTATATCAAATCATATCTTTACGAAAGGTACCTGATTGATTCCTACCTTTTTATGAATGGCTCTGTCCTTGAAGGAAAAATTCACATTATTAGTTGCAGGAAAATTAAATATTACAGCGAATGTAGTATGATATATAGCTTCAAATGTCGTGACAGTCATCCACACACTTCATACGCACGGACACACACGCGCACACACACACACACACAATAATAGAGAAACTAAAGAATTACAAGGGGAATAAACGGTGGATGTTACGACCTTGAAGGAGTCTGTGAAACGTGGACTAAAATGAAAGAAAAAAACTACAAACAAAGTATTTCTTGTATCGGTGTGTCCTGAGAGATGCTTTCAATATCCAATGTGTCTCATTTCCTTCCCTCATTTTCATTTTTCCTTCATATCCAAGGGGACATTTAGTCTCCAGGCGGTGAACAGGTATATAATATACCCGCAAGGCTTTCTTCTAAACTGTCACTATTTGAACCACTGTTGTTATTTAAAACATTTTTAAAAGTTTTTCTTCATATTTTGGATTGAGCTCTTGTGCAGAAGCTCCAAGTTGTGCAGAACACAGCGTCTGTGTTCACTGTTTGGTGGCTTCTACTTGAAGTGAGAAGTATACTACGGCCCCACAGGACCAAACTTTCCAGCGGGTACACTCACGGGTCACCAGACACAACGCCGCACCCTGACATGCCAATTAAAAACTCCAAGTTTTAAGGGGGACCGAGGGGTTCGCTTCACTCAATTGTTGTTGCCACTGCGGCTTGGCTGCACATTCCTAGAAGAGCTTCAATGCTAATTGCTTTAGCATTGGGCTTCGGAGACCTGCTGTTCAAATCCCTTTAACATCCTCCTGGTCTTATCTCTCCCTACGTCTCCCTCTTTCTCTGCATCTCTCTCTCTGTCTCTCTCTCTTTCTCCGCTTCTCTCTCTCTGTCGCTCTCTGTCTCTCTCCCTCGTTCTGCTTTTCTATTTTTCTCTCTTCTCTCTGGAGTTGAATGAATGTCTTGTTTGCAAACTTCTTTACTTTCTCCATCTCTTTATTACTTTAGTAGGCTACTCACTTTGAGATCAAAGGCCTCTCTCTCTCTCTCTCTCTCTCTCTCTCTCTCTCTCTCTCTCTCTCTCTCTCTCTCTCTCTCTCTCTCTCTCTCTCTCTACCTGTACTGCTCCACTCTCTCAAGCCTCAGATTATTAGGGGTTTTCACCCTTTTGAAGTTAACTTTGCAAAAGAAACAAAAAAAACAAGAGAAAAGAATAATGATTCTCTCCCTTCTATTTTTATTTATTTATTTTTTACATGATGGGCTGTTTTTCATTAGGTGGTTCTTTGAGATCAATACCAGGAAATAGGTGAGGAATTAGGAATTCTTAATGATCCGTGGCGCTAGCAGGGGATGTATCAAATGCCATTTGACAATCTAATGATCCTTGACTCTGAGCTCTTTACAGTAAAACATCATCGAAATATCTAATGAATAAGACACAACATACAGACTAGCGGATTTCATTTGGATTCACATTAGCTGGATCATAACACTCCGCACCCTCTCCCTCAGTGATTGGATGGCCCCGCTGTTGTCAATTTAGGTTGAAAATGAGAATCTATCAACCTGTGCTGCATGAACCTGCAGTGGTATTCCATTTATTTTTCTTACTTTTTACTCTGTAAGTAAAAGGCCTGTATTCCAATTTTTTGTCCCAAAGTATTGACATCAATATTCTCAACCTTTACTGGAAAACACTTGAAAATCTCAAAAATGTTCACGGTCAGATGGGTGGTAGAGTATGTTTATTTTAATGATAAATGAATCGATTGTGTGGTCCGGCTTGGATTAATGGAACTTATGAACAGATATTTATTAAGAAAACATATTTTTTCAAGGTTTTAATGAAGAAATACCATGATATATGTATTTCTTACGTAATTTATTATATTGTTATATTATCAATAAAAACATAGTGTTTTGGCGATTATTTGGGGCTTCACTTGCAATAAATACTCTTGCAGTATTCACTGTCAGGTTGAGAATTACTGACTTACAGCACTCACTATGCAGAACGCAACGTTCCTACTGTACAACCAGTGGCACCATATGCCATCGGGACGGCGCTATTCTGTGCCCACGCAACAAGCTTGGACACAAAGATCATTTAACCCATTAAGGCCCGGGAAAGCATCTGTAATTTTAGATTTTAACCAGTTTAACCATTATTTTGTACTTTAAATCTTGGAAAATTTGTGCAAATCTTTAAATATTCCGGTATATTTTTAGAGCGAACATTTGTTACTCAAATCTTTGCTTCTACAAATGTCTTCTGAATCCTAACAGTTTAAAGAAACTTTTTTCATGTCAAGGACCACCCAAAATGATATGTATTTGCCCCCCCCCCCCCCCCATCTCAAAATATTTTGTTCCAGGGACCCCCAGAAGCAAAGATTTGAGTTAAAAATGTATATATATATGTTCAGAGATTGCACAAATGTTCACGATTTTTCAAAAATAGCAGATCTACAAGCTCATAGAGCGGCACTCGGTTCCCAGATTGAATGGGTTAAACGAACATTTCAGTGACGTCTCTGCTTATCCATGACTGATAGCCTACTTTTTCTGCAAGGGATGTGTAGTGTGAACTGTAAATGTATTGTTGTATTGTCGATGTATTTTTGTGTGTTTGCTATGTCTTGATGACATAGCCACTTTACTTGAGGGTTACATACAGTTATTCTTGTACTTCACTACATCTAAGAGGCAAATGTTGCACTTTTTTCTCCACTACAATTATTTGAAAGCCTCAATTACAAGTTACTTTGTAGATTTAGATTATCAATAAAAAACAACAACATACATTTGCCTATTAAGCCCTAATTTGTCTCTTTTGAAAATAGCTGACCTACAAGCTCACAAGCTCACAAATGCGTTGTGAGCCTTGTAACAGAGTATTCCAACATTGTGGTATTGCTACATTTACTTAAGTAAAACAAAATCGCGGTACTTCCTCCACCCCTGCACTGGGACGCCCAGCATGACCCTGTGCTGGATGCCCATCATGAAATGTAATCTGTGGAAATGAGAAACTGATCATGGGCATGCTGTGAATTTAATTTCCCAAATTATGAAGCTCATAGTGTACATCAGTGTGAGCGGTGCAGTGGCGCGAGGCTAATATGATATGTTGTTATGAAGTGTTTTGTCTGAACACCGAAGGCACAAACAGATGCTGAACCAGAGAAGCACATTAAAAAGCTCATCAGTTTACTGTGGCTCTGTTCAATAAGATGCATTATGCTTCTAATGTTGAAGGTGAAGAATATATACTGTGTGTGTGTGTGTGTGTGTGTGTGCGTGTGCGTGTGCGTGTGAGTGTATATATATCGTAACCCCCCCCTACACACACACACACACACACACACACACACACACACACACAGAGAGACCATTTCCCTGTCAGTCTCTACAGTACCCCTGCTCAATGCAGCTGAACCCCATTAAAAATAATCTTGGGGAGAAAACATCTAATCAGTGGATATGTTATGGAACGGGTGTGTCCATCTGTATGATTGACAGCTCTAATACCTGTCGGTTCCCATGGTGACGTGAGGCTTCAAAGCAGCAGTGACGTTTTGAGAAGAGAACGCGGTCAATGTTAGACCAATTACACCAGTGGAGGGAAACTTTTAACCATTGTCGGCTAGCACCGGGCCTGGGGTGGGCGCCAAAGATCACAGGGCCTTGTTTGTTTGGAGGTAGTTTACATTTTTAAACATGTTGCACAGAATCATAACTTGCTTTCATCCACTGTCTGCCTGCATATTCTCAATGACTAGCATCCTGTAACTTTAATCTAGTCAACTCCCACATGTAACATCACAGTTATAACAAACAACAATAATTTAAAAAACGTCAAAAACGTCATTTTAATACATATCAAGAAGTTCCACATTATCTTGACAATACAATTTCCTGGTTGTTGCAGTGCTTTCACATCGGGTGTGACACGTATATCATTTTTGACCAACGTGATTCAATATTAATATTCGCCTGTTTGCCAGAGAAGCTTTCAGCTTACAAAAAGAAACAGAAAATACACAGGCAAGACATCCTCTCACCTTTTAACAACATCGGATGATCTAGAGGAGCAATGTCAACTCCATAGATAAATAAAAAACAGAAAAGGTGCCAAAATTGTGACGCTATCTCTTTGAGTGTTCCATTGAAACATTTGAGAGAGTTTCGTTTTGTATGTGTTGTTGTTTTGGTTGTTACATTGTTTGTGCAAAACCTAAACTGTAGCAGAGTGGAGCTGCAGGCACATTTCTGCTAACTGGTTGTTGTACAGACGCCTGTGTAGAACAACGGCCCACAAATGAGCCTCTTTTAGCTGCAGTGCACAAACCCTGGAGAGATCCCACTACCTCTCTGTCTCCTCAGCTTCATCATGCACCATTGCTTTGCTCCACCCTGGTGAGAAACCTTCTGGCACCCTAAGGATCAGCCGCAGCCCAGAGGGGAGTCACACACACATCAAACTAGAGCATCCATTTAATAAACATGAGAGGACTGGACTGCCTTGGATTGCTTATAAAGTAGGAGTTTTAAAAGGAATATGTGGGGAAGTGAGTTATGAGAGGCTATCTGGGAGTCTGTGTGATAGCTACTTACTTCTTGCCTCTGAAGAAAGTGGGCCAGCCAGCCTAGTAGCCCTGGAATGACTCATTGAGTCCATTGAACGTTGGCACAGTAGGGTGCTGAGACCCAAGTCTGAGGTGGACTACTTTCAGGCTCCATGAAGAATATTGTTGCTGTCAGGTGGAAGCGTAATGTCCAAAACCTTTTGACTTTAAAGGAAAAAAAATAACGAAAAAACCTGTGCTCTGGATCCAATTGAGTTATAATTTAGTCTGTAAATATTTCTCATTGATTAAATGTTTTTTTCTTTTTCTTTTTAAAGATTTAGTTTTGGCTTTTTCTGCCTTTATTGATAGTATATAGTAGATTGACAGGAAATGGGGAAAGAGAGACGGGGAGTGAGACGAGCAAAGGTTGTCGGCCATTGATTAAATAATTATAAAACTCACAGACAGACAAAAATGTCCAAAGTAGCGAAAATACCCGATCTATAATATTATAGATCGTCTATTTTTGTAAATTTTGCATGACACTATTGTACGATGAAGTATGGCATTAATAAATACAAAAAACATAAAAAGTTTAAACAGTTACAATATCTGTACAAGGCTTCGCTCTTTGCGGCAAGGCTCCACTTTACTCTCAGTTCTCAGTAAATGACGGGGAGATCGGAAAAAGCTTGAGTGGACGCTCATATCTTTCTAATCAAACTAAACTAAACAAACACGCAGAATTTCTGTCAGGACGCTCGGCCTGCAGCCGAAACCATGGGAGGAAAAAACACGGAGAATTTAACCGTTCTCCAAATCAAGAGCACGAATAAATCTACTGTTGTGTCCTTGAGTTTCTCATACCTCGTTCCTAGCGGGCTAACAAATTAGCATCTAATTAGCAGTCAAAAAAAGAAAGAAGCCTCCTTCCTTCTTCTCGATGGGTTTTAATTACCCTGAGTGTATAAGGAATCAGACCAGCAGACCCCCCCGTGGCCCGCGTGGAGGCGGAGGCGGTTTGACCTTGAGAAAAGACTTCGCCCTCGTTTGTCTTCCAATAGTGCTGAATGGACATTTGCCGTGGCAGTGGCCCAAATGAGATGAGGCAGGAGGCCTCCTCGATGCGATGATGCCGGACCTGGCAGGACGTTCCGTCCAGCAAAGCCGATAATCAAAGTCAGAGCTCGCTGCTCTAAACATCCAGGCCTCGTCTCTCGCTCGTTAGCCATCCGCTCAATCTTAAGTGCTCCAGGCGTCTGTCCTGACCGGACCTCCAACCAACCACCACGATCTCCACTAGCACTGTTTCTCAACCAGTGGTCCGCAGACTACAGGTGGTCCATGGGAAAACGTTTTATAATGTTAAAATATATTCCCATCAAGACCGGGAAAGCATCTGTCATTTTAGATTTGAACCACTTTAACCATTATTTTATACTTTGGCTATTCATAAATAGCAGATATACAAGCTCATAGCGCGGCACCGAGTGCCGCACTATGAGCCTGTAGATCTGCTATTTTATGAAAAATCACGAACATTTGTGCAAATCTTTGAATATATATATTTTTTAAAGCGAACATTTGTAACTCAAATCTTTGCTTCTGAGGGTGCCTGGAACTAAATATTTTGAGATGGGGGTCCGCCAAATACATATAATTTTGAGGGTCCTTGACATGAAAAAGTTTGAGAACCACTGATATTATAGCAACAGAAGTGTTTCAAAAGATTGTTGTCTTTAGAAGACATTTGTAGAATCGGCCTCAGGTCTTAATGGGTTAAATGTGTTCAGAAATGTGTTCACATCGTATTTCATAACGCTATCAAATTAAATACCCCCACACTATTAGGTGTAGTGTGGGGGTAAAAAAGCTTGAAATAAAATAATGTCTGTTGTGTTAAACACTTAAATACTCTAATCATAGTCAAACGGACCTGAGTTGCACGGTACTTCATTATGCATCAAATCTCTTCGGCCGATCTACAAGCTCACAACGTGTCATGTGGCGAAGCATTGTGAGCTTGTAGGTCTCCTATAAGTGGTTAATGGCTTGATATACTCAGTTACGCACAGTTTCGTGTACTGAAATAGCAGATCTACAAGCTCACAACACGGCACAGCGCAACACTAAGTAAAAATCCAGCTTCAAGTTCAATGTGAAGTATTAAAATAAATAATTAAAATATAAATAACTGTGATATGCCTTCTTGTATACAAAGTATATATTGTTGTGGGGAGGAGGGGGTTGGCTGACCCAATAACTCAGACCAATAGTGGTTTACCATCCTGCTGTGAGATGTCTCAAGATGTTTACTCACTTGCCTGAGGCTAATCTAATAACTTAATGACGGGTAGAGGCATTGTGCTGTGGGGGCCTTCCTTCGTGCGTCGTTTAGCAGGGAAGATGGGAGATGCCAGGGCCGTTACCACGTCTTTCTCCATCAAGTTGTAATTAGGTTTGAATTTAATCGCTGTGTTTTATTATTATGCCTCACTTATTAGTTTTGGTCGTAATGAGATTTTCAGGTCTTCCTGAACAGTGCTGGCTCTGCAAACTGTGGTGCAGAATGAGTGTAATGTGAGGAGTGCTCCGTCTTCGCTTGGTTCTGTGGTCTCTGGCGCTGGCCCGAAAAGTTTGTCTTTGAACTGCGGTGCCGGAATGTGTCGCCGGTTTGTGAGCCCTAAAAAGGTGACCTTTTTCACCTAAAAGTGAAAAAAACTGCTCATTTCCTATACGACCCCTAAAAAGGCCCTACAGTATATGGTACTATTTGAGATACATAAATGTGGGTTCTTAGAGAATAAATGCTTTTAGAGAAACTTTCTAGAGACCAAATATAGAATGTATAGCTTAGCCCTAGCCTCCCACACACACACGCACGCGTACGCACACACACGCGTGCGCACACACACAAGCGTGCACACACACGCGTGCACGCACACACACACACACACACACACACACACACACACACACACACACACACACACACACACACACACACACACACACACACACACACATTGATTATTATGCAGTAGATTTAGCAGATACAAAAGGGAAGTTAATTCATGTATTACAAATTAGATTTAGAAAAAGAGGAAAGTTCATGTTCTTAAGTTAATGCACTTAAAACGTATTAATGCTAAAGCTTATCTACAAAGTTTAAATATTAAGGTTCCAGCAGTACAAATTAGATGTCCTCATATGTGCCGAAGCATTACCCTTCTGTTTGAATTGTGGATTGATTGACAGATGGAATTAATAAGTGGATTGTTTATTGTTTATTGTTTATTACGGATCCCCATTAGTCCTCACCACAGTGAAGACTACTCTTCCTGGGGTCCAAACATTTACACTTCACAATCCAATTAAAACATAATACAATGGAATTCTACAATTACATAGTTAAAACAAAACAAAACAAAAATGATTGAAGATTTCGGTCTTCACAAATTCTATAAATGATTACATGGTATATTACTTTTACAAATCAAGAAATTACAAAAAAAATAATTATATCCAATTACTCATAGTTCAGACATTAAACAAGCTAACTAAACCTAACTATTTTACTAACCACGGCTTCCTTCAATTTCTTTTTGAAGCTTGATTTATTGTCTATCCTTATTAGCCCATTCCAATGTGTTCCTGCTCTATACATTACCGTTCTCTTAAGCACATTAGTTCTTGGTATTAAAGGCGGAGTAAAGTGACCACCCATAGCCTGTCTGGTGGCATAGCCATGTCTAGTATTGGTGGGTTGTATCTGTAACAACAAATGTGCAGGTTTACCAGTATGACAGATGTTAAACAGAAATGTCACAAGGCTACAAGCCAACCGGGGAACCTCCCCCCCTGTCAGGTGATAAGAAGCGGCCTGCTCACGCCTCATGCATTGAAGGAAGCATGAGCTCAGTTTGGGACTCTCCCCAGGCTGGCAGAGGGAGAGTAGCGCCCAGGATTACAAGCTTGTCACTGGGTGAAAAATGGGCTACAAAATCGTGGGATAATTTATTTGGGAAAAAATATTTTTAATCCCGCCCCAACAACTTCGGCTCTTTAACCTGTTCAATAACAGCACCTTGTAAAACAAGACTTAGTTTAGGATTAGATCTCAGCATATATCTATAGCTCAGCATAATACTCTTTGTTTTTAAAACATCCAGCTTTAGCCTATTTTCACTAACTCAGTTAGAAACCAGCATTAACTCTGTAAGTTTATTCAGTGGTTCTCAAAGTGGGGTCCGGGGACCCCCAGGGGTCTTTGAAGGGGTTCCAGGGGGTCTCCAGTTAAATGACTGACAGTTAGGAACCAAGTGAACCCTTATTGGTCCGTAACTCTCAAACAGTTATGAGGGTCCGTGGTCTAATGCATACCAAACTAGGGGTCTTTGAAATGAAGTTGGACACCACTGCCATAAGTTAAAAGTGATGCAGCATGTACATGGATGTATATGGAATTCCTCACATGCACCATGAATAATCTAGCCATCTCCCATCATGCACTGGGAGATGGCACTCGCATACAGAACACGTTTAAGTGGGACTGAAAAAATCTGTGTGGGCCTGCATTTTTTTAGGCTTAGATATTCAAATGACCAGTGGATGTCAATATGACATTTTCTTCACTGTCTATTTGGCTCCTAATTCCCTTGCAGGAAAAATAGACCAGACGACTATTTTCAGCAGAGCACACGTATATGCTCACGTATGAAACGGGTCTGGTGGAATCACAGTGTCTAGAACAGCCATTCCCAACTACTAGGCCGCGGCCCACTGGTGGGCCTCAGAGCGCCCCCCAGTGGGCCGCGGAGGTGCTGCCCAAATAGTTTAAAGTAACTATTCATTAACCCCTTAAGACCTGAGGCCGATTCTACAAAAGCCTTCTAAATCAGTAGTTCTCACACTTTCAAGATTTTTCAAAACTGTTCACAAAGTGACGCGCTGTGAGCTTGTATTATCTGCTATTTTTGAATAGCCAACGCTTTTAATTGGATAGAATGCTGAGACATTTACATTTTTGTTTGACAAATTAGTTCTACTGTCATAGCATAATCATATATATATGCTTTAACAAGCATATATACAGTACATGCCAATAAGTATTATTAACAAGTTCACTATAGTAATTTGCAGGCCAGTCACACTGATTTGCACAGTGCTGCTCAGCAGACTGTGGGCCTACTTCCCAATGCACTGGAAACACTCAGAAAACAGACAGAATTCTCTAACCTCGTCAGAAAAACTCAGAAACAGACACTCAGAAAACAGACAGAATTCTCTAAACTCGTCAGAAAAAGACGACCATATTCAAACCTGAAAATCTGAATAACGTCCCTTTATTTATTTTATATATAAGTATATTTTTGGTATTTGGGCCCTGACCATCTTGACACATACCCGGGTGGGCCTTGAGTTATAAAAGGTTGAGAACCAGTGGTCTAGAACGGGCGTGATCGGCTGCAGCTGCCGCATCTTAGCCGAATGTCACCGCTAACGTGCCTGGTGGAACCCATCATTTATATTGTCTTGCATTGTATATAATATTTTTCACATCGTCTCTGTCCAAAACCGTTACTTTTCAGGATTCAAATTCAAAAGTAGCAAAAGTAGCAGATCAACGAGCCCCAAACGCGCCGCGTTTCGCGCCGCGTTTCGCGCCGCGTTTCGAGCTTCTGGATCTACTACTTTTAATGCTTTTGTGTGACGCTGTAGTAGTAGTAGTGTATCAATTTTCGAAAAAACACAAAAAAAGAAAAAAATATATGAATTCAAGTCTCCATGGGGTGACTAATCGATAGAAAAACAGTCATTTTGGGGGTGAACTATCCCTTTAAATTCCTTCAAAGTTATTCACGACTACATGATTCTGGAAATACAAGGGTTAGGCAACAGCAACTGGTTGGCGGAGGTATACAGCCGCGATGCGGTATTTCAAATTTATTGGGTTGTTATACAATAGCTTTAATTTTTAAATACTATTGATCCATGCTTGCAGTGTATATGTGTTCAAAGAAAATACAGAAGTACAGAAAATACAGAAGTTTTTCAGAACTCCACCGACCATGAAATCACCTCAACTTCAAGTTTACCTTTGTCGTTCTCTTCCACCAAACAAACCTTGTTCTATAAGTGTGCCGCACATTGTTAGCGCTCTCCAAAAAACACTCTTCTTATCGGTCGGAGCTTTATTTAGGCTGCCAAGCGCTCCTGTCGCCATAGGAGGCCACACAGCATCAGCGGGGCTGGCAGTCCCTTTCAAGAGCTCCTGTTGTCTCGCGTGCTTCACACTATACGTTTTTTAATCAAGACGCCGCCGTTTGATTCGATCACATTCAAACCCAAATGCAGCGTCTGTCTGGCAGCTGATAATGTGTCAGCCAGTCTGCACCGCATGGGGCGCAACATTTGCATATTATTTCAACTGTGGCTCCAGAAATCTTCAATAGCAGAATAATCACCCCAGAGAGAAAAGAGGCAACTCTCTGAGACGTTGACTTTGTGCAGTGGGGGTGGGGCTCTGCTGACATTATTTCTGTTTAACAAACGCAGATGTTGTGTGTCAGTTTTATGAAGACGTTCAGCTCCTGTACTTGTTTTGGGGTTGAAGGGTCTCTTGCATTTGGCATATATATTTTTTCATTTCATTTTTCATTATCGCATACAGTAGCCGAACAATGT
Organism: Gymnoscopelus braueri; assembly: GCF_963280865.1. Taxonomy (NCBI): domain Eukaryota; kingdom Metazoa; phylum Chordata; class Actinopteri; order Myctophiformes; family Myctophidae; genus Gymnoscopelus; species Gymnoscopelus braueri. The sequence goes on along the minus strand of NC_137622.1, from coordinate 7,859,698 downwards.
AGACCAGTGGTTTGCAAAGTGGGGTCCGGGGACCCCTGGGGTGGGGGTCCCAGTGGGTCCACAGTAAAATGAGGAACAGTTTAAAGGAGAATTCCGGACATTTTAAGTGTTATCTTTGATGTGTCGTTACTCACCTACCGACGTAAAAAGTGGCGTTGTTTTTTTTCAGAGATTCCCCTGTCGTCATTTTTTCAACCCCCTCCGTTGTCATAATGGGAGCGCGTGGCTTAGGGAAATTCGTCTATTATAACCGATGCAAAGTTATTTTTTTCTCTACTACTACTCATTGTAGAGTCTCATGATAGTCAAACATGCGCTGAAAGTTCCTGAGAGGCTACCGCTAACGCCGAACGATTTAACACTGGTTGCTTGTTTCTCTACCTGGCAACACTAAGTTGCCAGGTTCTGCTATTTTCACTATTTAAATATATCTATGACATAAAGTGGGAACGACAGGTTGAAAGTGGTTAATTTCACTATAATTTCACCATTGGCTAGAAGGTATCCAATGAAAGAATCCACTGTATAAGCATGACTATTATGATACAGGTTTCTCTCTCCCCGCCAACATTATAAACAGTTGTAGAATTCTGCACTAAATCTAATCTAACAACTATGCTCTGTTATGGGGGTCCCTGGCACCAAATCCTTTCAAATGGGGGGGGGGGGGGGGGTTCGCGGCCTAATCCGTTTCAATTTTGGGGTCCTTGACTGACACGAAAATGTTTGAGACAAACTGGTGTAACAACAACTTGACATCAAAGACTCGAGAGTTGCTGACATTTGCAGAGAATTATATCCCCAAATAAAAGTCTCCCCCCCTCGATTGTTCCCACCCTGAAGGCATCTGATGGGGCTTTCTGTTTCGCTTCTTCCAGTTCATTGGCTGTACTTGGCTCTGACAGCCCTCTGGCTTATTGCATTCATCTCTGCCAGCTCAGAGCCTTGCTCACCATTTGGCATTTCTTCAAATTGAACGTTGTATATATGTAGGGGGAACACATGACTTATTCCCCTCAGACTAAAACACTGTTCCTACGCTACAGTACACGCCCTGTCAGGTTCTTTGTTGCTGTCGCGGCGTGCAATAGTCATTGTCGGCTCCCGAGGACAAGCGTTGGCCCTTTATGTTTGAGTCACTTTCTTTTTTTAACGATGTGCACTCTTACATGTCTCCCCGGCTGAGTTTCATCATAGAGCGCCAGCGTTGTGGAGCAAACATTGTGGAATAGGCGTCATTTAAAATGCTATCATGAAAGGCTGCTGTGTGGACTGACATCTCCTCCCTGATCCAGCTGAGAAAAGGGCTTTGTTTCCTCATTGTCTGATGACTAATGCATCAGCACAATGATGGAGAGGAGAGGAGAGGAGAGGAGAGGAGAGGAGAGGAGAGGAGAGGAGAGGAGAGGAGAGGAGAGGAGAAGGGAACGAGAGGAGAGGACAGGAGAGGAGAGGAGAGGAGAGATGGAGAGGGAGAGGAGTGCAGAAGGGAACAAGAGGAGAGGAGAGGGAGAGGAGCGCAGAAGGGAACAAGAGCAGATGGGGGGGGGGGGGGTGGACAGGAGGGGAAAGAAAGCAAAGGATATGAGAGGAGAGGGGTTCAGAGGAGAGGGGAGCGGGGCAGGAGAGGAGGAGAAGAGAGGACAAGAGCAGAGGGGGGGGGGGACATTGGAAGAGAGGAAATGAGGAGAAGAAAAGAGAGGAGAGGAGATGAAGGACAGAGAGGTACAGTATTGACATGTAGTATGTGCACATCTCTCAGTGGCTCTCTAACAGGCTCTATTAAACAAATGTGAGATCAGCGTCTCCATACATCATGTGCAAGTTTTCCAGCGTAATGGATGTTGTGTCGCAGGCCTTCAGAAGCTCCCGCGCTGGTCTTTAGTCAAAGTGATTCCTGTGAGTTAAATCAATGCAAATGCGGGATCACATTTGCGCAGCCAACATCTATTAATGAGACATGTAGCAGAAAGTGCACATTTGTCTTTGTGGTAATTCAAGAGGCAGCCTATCCTTACATGTCAGTTTGTTTTGGTCTGTATACTCACTGCGGGGGCAAAGCATCGGTCAGTTCTAGGAATATGGAGCAAGAATGATTCTTGTGTGATTGATCGGTTTGCGAAAAGCAAATGGTAATAACAGTGGTTGTTCACTCTGACTTTCCCCTTGCAGCAAGCTCTCATTCCATCAACTTAAAGTTAGTTTAAGTTCAGCTCCGTTGCAGGCAGCCTGCCCCAGTCAGGCCCTGAGGCTGTTTGTGTCTTTGTCTCAGTTTGTCTTTTGTTGCGAGAGGCGGGAAGCCAGCCTGTGTGACACGGGCCAACTTTCTCCCCAAATTACCCGTCAAGGTCTTTGTCATTGTTTTGTCTGAGAAAAGCGTCGTTTGGCTTTGAAAAGCTGTCCGCAGTTCCTTTTTTCAGGACTAATCTGTAGGCAGAGCCTGGCCACTGAGAACACAGTATAATGACATCTGATAGTGTCACTGAGTACAGAACCCTCGCAGCATTCACCAGAGGCCCATTTATCGGTGCCTGATGATTTTCACTTCCATAGCAAAAACTAATTTATGCTCTGTTTGCACGATGCTGAAAATAGACCTACAAGCTCACACAAAGTGCCATGGATGCAACACATTGTAAGCTTGTATGCCAGAACTTTCTGGCGCACATGAAGAAGCTTATACGTGAACCTCTGTTCACTTTTCGACCTCAGCAGCTTAACCCCTCTCCATTCAAGCGTTTATAGTTCAAGAGGATGCATTTTTCATTCCCCCGCCCATGAAATATTGAAAAGCTTACGCAAGGCAATCAGCCATGCAGACATAATAACCATGTCAGGGCGCAAAGGTTGATCGTTACAACCTGGTATCTTGCAGGTTATTCACCACCACCGACCATATTGTGTCTACATTTATAAAAAATGACACCTAATAAGCAGAGAACACTCAGGTGGCGCGTTGTGCATGTGCCAAACAGAGACCTGGAGAAATGCAAAGTGTCCCTATCCTGGGGGCGACATTTGGCGGAAAATAAATAAATATATAATCTATTTTCTGTGAAGACATTTGGTGTAGAGGGAAATACTAGATGACCTTGTAAAAAGCCCTGGGGGAACCCCAGTCAACTAACTACGGTATATAAGGTATAGTGGTTAAAACAAAAGACTCTTCTACTTAACCCGTTAAGACCGGAGACCGGAAAAGCATCTGTCATTTTAGATTTTAACCACTTCAACCATTATTTTATACTTTGGCTATTTTTTGGAAAAAAATCCTGAAAATTTGTGCAAATCTTTGGGATATATATTTTTTAAAGCCAACATTTTAAACTGAAATAATTTTTTCCCCTTTTTTTAATGTAGCTATAATATCAGTGATTCTCAAACTTTTTTTATGTCAACGACCACCCAAAATGATATGTATTTGTCCACGGACCCTCCCATCTCAAAATATCAAAGATTTGAGTTAAAAATGTGTGTATATATATATATATATATATATATATATTCAAAGATTTGCAAAAAAAATCACGATTTTTCAGAAATAGCAGATCTACAAGCTCAAAGCGCAGCAGCGGTGCCGCGCTATGAGCTTGTATATCTGCTATTTTTGAATAGCCAAAGAAATCTTAGAATGACACAGATGCGTTCCCGGATTGATCGGGTTAAAACAAAAGTATTGTGGCCGACATGGGTGGTAGATAGATAGCCAGGGGCTATGAGTGATTAACCCTGTCAATTATTGATGCAGCAGGACACCATGTTACCCCCAGCAGGTGTGTGTGAAGAGGGGGGCTTCAGCCCAGGGGCTTCGCTGTCTATAAGTTCGGATTGGCCCTAATGAAGGAGAGAGACAAGGAGAGAGAGCGGGGTGGTGGTATGTATGGATGGAGGTGCATGGCGTGACTGATGCGAGGAGAAATGTTTGGGTGGAACGGAGCAGACCCAGTCTGCTGGTAGACTCCCAGCGGAGCTTCATCAGTGGAACACCCTTGCCCCCCCCCCCGACCCGCCCCACCCATCTCTCTACCTCCAGCCCACGTCTCCAACCCACCAACCAACCGGGCCGGACGGAAGGGGAGGCTAAGTGGTGTGATAGAGGGAGTGCTACGACAAGCTCCATTACTCCTCCTCAGCCAATTCCCTGCTCTCATGCCTGTCAGTGGAGAGGTGCTCCAGTGGGGGAGGTGTGTGTGTGTGTGTGTAGGGGTCCCTGCCTGTAGAGAGAGCTGATTGGGGGTGGGGGGGGGTCCTGGCCTGTAGAGAGGGTTGATGGAATGGGAGCTATTGCACAGAAGAGCCTTTATATGCCATTTCATTTGCCGTCTCCCTCATTGAGCGTAAAAACTGAACCACATAAGCCGTTTTACGAGCTTCATAACGAGCGCAGTAAAATAAACGAATCCCACCCCGACAGAGCCGTTAGTTTAGCGTTCACACTGAGGTTAGTCTGACAAACGTTTTCTCTCCTGAGAGGTGGAGTCAGAGAGCGAGACGGAGAAGTGGCTCCAAGATGAGGGCAGACTAGGGGAAGAGCGAGAGAGAGGGGGGGCTTAGAGAACGTGGTTAACTCGGACCTTGTTAGTATTGATTGTCCTGAAGTGAGCCCCCCCTTTTATTTCTAATAGATTTTTGGGGGCTTATACAGACACACAGAGAAGGGAAAGGTAGAGGTTGTGTTCTATAATGGTTTCTTTGGCAGTCTCATCGTGTCGTCACTAGGAGTGCAACAATTAAACGATTGAAACTGTTAGAATAATCGATTTAATGAAATATTCTATTAAAAAAAATTGTGAAACAGATCTTGAAACTCCCATCGTGTGAGTTGCGTTGGTAGCAATCTTTGCACGATCCCATTGTATGCTGAAGTATAAAATACAAAATACAAAACTTACTTAATTACAATTTTGTAGTATTTTAACTTTACAAGAGTACTTCCAATTTTCAGTTATTTTACTTCTACTCCACTACATCTCTGAGGAAAATGTTGTACTTTTACTCCACTACAATTATTTGAAAACTTTAGTTACTACTGATACTACTGTAGATTTTGATTATTATTACAAAACATTAATCACTTCAGCTCTGTATATATTTCGGCCATTTGAAAATAACTGATCTACAAGCTTGTAGATCTGCTATTTTCAAAGGATTTTAATGCATTGTATACATTTGAAAACTTGTGAAATGGGATACTCTGCATAATGAGTACTTTCTAATTTTGGTACTTGAAGTACATTTTTATACCAATACTTTTGTACTTTTACTCAAGTAGATTTTGAATTCCGGACTCTTTTCTACGGAGTATTTCTACATTGCAGTATTGATACTTTTACATAAGTAAAAAAATGTAGTACTTTTTCCACCTCTGGTTATGAATCACAGAAGTGTTGCGGGACTGTCCCACCGTCCCGTCGTGTCCGAGCGCTGCTCCCTGCCCTGTCAGGACTGACGGATGCTGAAGCTGGGGGCCGGGATGCATGCATCCCAGCCCTGGACTGTGTCAGGGAGGGGATCACTCTCCATTAATATTTGAGGAGCTCTCTCTCTCGACGCTGGAGCTGTTTACTTAACAGAACACGCTCTAGGGCGCCCCTGAAGAGCGCGTCACACGGGAGCTGACAGCGTTGCCCTGTCACTCTGTCCTCCACCCCCTCCTCCCCTTCCTCTCCTCTCTCGCACCGATCGCTATGCCACCTTGCTGCACCCCCCCCCCCCCCCTCATCCATCATATCTCCATCATGTCATGCCCCGCCTGTCAACCCCTGTGGTGACTGTCATTCGTTTTCATTTGCGCTCAGATTTTGTCCGAGGCAATTACACGCACCTTCCCCTGTAGGCGCCGCATGGGAAGGGGGGGGTGGGGGGTCTACCTTCCTGTCAATTTGTAAACACTCTGGTATCAGCATCATGTGGTACCATGTGTTTAGTGCATCAGTAATTTGTCAACCTCAAAGCCATGAAAGTAGATTGATGTCTTTCATGTCCAAACTCCGTCCTCTGCTCGTCACCCGAGACCACGTGCACGCGAGCCATGCACGTGGCTGCCCCGTGTGGGACCCCTGTATGTCACCAGGTATACCGCTGCCTGCCCCGTGGACCCCCCTGTACGTCACTGTGTTTTGAAGTCACTGAGGGTTCAGGGTTTCATGCAGTTTTAATGTCCGGACAGGTTGGCGCCCCCGGTGGATCACCAATTCAGAGCGCGTATACCTCATAAATAAGGCTGTGGACGAACCCACAGCTGGCCCCGGGTTCGACCCGGTGCTCTCTTCCGCCTTTCATGTCTCTCTTTTCTCGGTCCCAGTCTGAAACAATGCAATAAATGACAAGAATAAATCTTTCATATCATATCTGAACAAAGTCATTTTTTTCCCAGTTTAATTTCTCACTGTCATTTTGCAGTCATGACACAACTCACAGGAGGCTGCGGTTTCACCCCCTCTCATGGCCTCCCACCGCCCACACCCCTTCCCACCCCCTCTCGACCCCCCTCACCGCCTCTCACCCCCCACCCCCTCACCAAAGCAAAAAAGGTGAATAATTGAACAACATACAAAAGAAAGTGTTAGATTGAAATGGCACAGAGCCGAGGTCAATCATTTTTTTCTCCTTCATCTTTCTTCTTCCTCCCTTTGCTCAGAGCCTCCTATACTCTCTCACCAGACGTTGTGTTTGGATTTGTCGCAGATGTGACATTCTGTTTCACATTCTACTGTTCTGTTTTCCTCTTTAGTTTGTTTTGGAACAGCTTGTATGTTTCAGAGAGAGAGCTTAGCAACCATTTGTATGTAGGTAAGTGCGTGCAGGTTCACGTCTCTGTGTGTATTCCCTAAATATCTATGTGTGTAGGCGTACATACACTCAAAATATACCTCGTATACGAGACACAGACTGCAGTTCTTCTAACAACAGCAGAGCGTGAAAGATGATGAAGAACTAACAGCAAAGAATAAGGTGTGCTGCTATGTAGGTTAAACTCATACAGGAAACAATGGGGAATGTGCATAATTGGTGGTATTGCACTGTGAAGTAAGATGTACGCGCTTATACATAAAGTACACTTTTAGATTTCTTTGGCTATTCAAAAAAATAGCAGATATACAAGCTATGAGCTTGTAGATCTGCTTCTTTTTTTATTGTGGAAGATTTGTGCAAATCTTTGAATATATAAATATTTTTAAAGTGAACATTTGTAACTCCCATCTGTGCTTCTGGGGGTCCCTGGAACACCATATTTTCAGATGGGGGTCCGCTGCCAAATACATATCATTTTGGGGGTCCTTGACATGGAAAAGTTGGAGCACCACTGATATACCAACATACTGTTAGGATTTAGAAAACATTTTTAGATATGTATTTGGCTGCAGACCCCCATTTCAAAATGTTTTGTTCCAGGGACCCCCAGAAGCAAAGACTTGAGTTACAAATGTTCGCTTTAAAAATATATGTATTCAAAGATTTGCACACATTTTCAAGATTCTTCAAAAATAGCAGATCTACAAACTCATAGCGCGGCACTCAGTGCCACGCTATGAGCTTGTACAGTATATCTGCTATTTTTGAATAGCCAAAGTAAGATATACGCACTTATACATCAAGTACACTTACACTATCTATGTACATACATACAGTATGTGCATCCAGCCAACCATCTTCATCCACTTATCCGGTGTCGGGTCGCGGAGCTAACAGTTCCAGCAGAGAATCCCAGATTTCCCTTTCTCCGGACCACATTAGCCAGCTCTAACTGGGGGGATCCCGAGGTGTTCCAAGGCCAGCGTGGAGATAATAATCCCTCCATCTGGTCCTTTGGTCTGCCCCGTGGCCTCCTCCCAGCTGGTCACCCCCGCAGAAAAACTGTTATAGCCTACATCAAGCACACTTATCTATGTGTATATTTATGCAAGTATTTGAAGTATTGATAAAGAATGGTGTTTTCAGTTTGACCAAAGGAGATGTAGACAGTCATCACGGTCTACACAACACAGGCAGCCAGATTCACCACTGAACACTGTGAATTAAACAGTCCTGTTCAAAAACGTAGGAATGTATAAACGCTAGCTACGGATTAGACTTTGAGGCCTTACCTTTATTAGGCTCATACTGTTTATTTTTTCGAATGCATTTGTCATTTAGAAAAATTCAGTTTTGTCACTTAACCGCTTTCAACCTGGTGGAAACGTGCAAAAATGTCTAGTGTTTTTAAATCACGACTGAGGATTAACCACTTAAACCCTGCCTATATCGCCTACTTAATTGACCGGAGTCTCCCAAAGTACCTCAAAACTACAATTTACAATTTTACTCAAGTACAGTACTTGAGTAAATGTACTTAGTTACTTTACACCACTGGAAAACAGAGTCCCCTCCCATCCAGCAGCCAGCCAGCCACAGCTGATAATAAGCCCAGGAGAGGTGTTGGGTTTTAACCACGACACATCGGAGCAAAGTGGAGAGCAGCCTCTGGGGCGGTGGCGGCGGTGGCTGGATCCTCTTACAGCACGCCGCTGCCGTTATCGATGTCCTCCTGAGATTAGCAGGCTAAACATCACAGCGAGCCACCGTGTTCGCCGTAATTACTCGACTCCTGGTTCTTGAGATCAGACCTGGGTGGGATAATAAGTTCAAGAGTGTGAAATGAGAGATGGGATATCACATTTCTGTCATTGACTGGAGCGTCACTGATGTAAGGATTCTTGTCTAAAAAAAAAGAAATGCAAATAAAATCTTACAGTAACAGTAACTATACTGTACATTTACTTGAGTACTGTACTTAAGTACATTTTCTGAGTATCTGTACTTTACTTCAGTATTCGTTTTTTGGAAACTTTCACGCATTAAAGGACACATATTGATTTAAAATAGCAAATCTACAAGCTCACATCGCGATTTTGAACATTTCCGATTTTTTTTGTTTTTGTTTCTCACATTTCTACGGAGCCCCTTAGGGGACATTACTAGGTAGATTGTTTTAAGGGTAGGTACATTATTTTAAGAGCTAGGTAGATTGTTTTAAGGGTAGGTACATTATTTTAAGAGCTGGTGGTTTATGTTTTCTGGTATGGAAAAAAAAAACATAGGCTATAACATTTTTTTTTGAGGGATGAGTTTTTTTTTTTGAGGGATAATTTTTTTTTTTTGAGGGATGAGTTTTTTTTTTGAGGGATAAGTTTTTTTTTTTTTGAGGGATGAGTTTTTTTTTTTGAGGGATGAGTTAATTTTTTTGAGGGATGAGTTTTTTTTTTTGAGGGATAATTTTTTTTTTTTGAGGGATGATTTTTTTTTTTTGAGGGATAATTTTTTTTTTTTGAGGGATGAGTTTTTTTTTTGAGGGATGAGTTTTTTTTTTTGAGGGATGATTTTTTTTTTTTGAGGGATGAGTTTTTTTTTTTGAGGGATGAGTTTTTTTTTTTGAGGGATGAGTTTTTTTTTTAGGAGGGATGAGTTTTTTTTAAAAAAGAGGGATGAGTTTTTTTTTTTAGGAGGGATGAGTTTTTTTTTAAAAAGAGGGATGAATTTTTTTTTTTAGGTTAGTTATTTTTTTCATGCATGACAAAAAAAAAAAACTTTGAAAAAGAAAAAAAAAACTTGGACCAAAAAAATATATTATGCCTATCTTGAAAATAAAACCTCTCCTTTTCAAAGTCGCTATTTATAGAATAGTGGAGCGGCTAAGAGAAAAATCGTTCACTTTGTGATGCAAGCATGAAATTTGGTACATTTACTCTTCAAACCCCACTCTTTTCAAAAATACCGCTGGCCACGCAAAATTCCAAAATGGCGGCCCACAAATCCAAGATGTCTGTCCAAAAGTGAGGTTTTTCCTTTATAACTCGAAATGTATTGATTTTAAGCACCATAAATGTATTAAAGTTGAATATAAATTTGGGCATTGTGGATATTTTGGTACCACGTACATGACTGTATCTATTACGGTTCTTGAGATACAGCATATAGGTACTTTTACAGACTCAGGAGAGTAAGAAATGTGCAACATTGATTGTTAATAAGTGAATATGATGATATTTGGTGTTATTTTCATAACCTGTTATTTTCAGTAGGGTTATAACATACAATTCTAAATCCAAGATGGCGTCCAAGATGGCTGCCATTAACTTGAAGTAATCATATCTTAGCAACTATGATGCGTGCATATGTTTTTTGGTCTATGAATCCAATGGGGCCATTGCAGTACAGAATTTAGACGTTGATAAAAGTGGATATTTTGGTACCTAGTGCATGTCTATATCTATTGCGGTTCTTGAGATACAGCTTATAGGTTCTTTTACGGAATCGGGAGAGCATAAAAAAGAGGTTTTGAGTTACACCTCACAGTTGCAACTGCACAGAGCTGTACACATGAGACCCAGTTTATAGCACTTGCACCTGCCACGACAGCCACATTTACAGCCACATTTGGTAAGCTGTTTGCACGTCTTGGCTATTGGAGAGTTGGCTGTCCAGAAGACCTGCCATTCCTCACCAACCTTCTGCCATCCCCAGTCTGCAGGGTCCTCTGCTCCTGGCTGACACTGGGTTGCCTGGGCCCACACACAACCAGCCTGGTAGGCAGCACGCCTGGTGTGTTGGAGCAAAGCTGCTCTGGTTGGTGGGATTGACTCATAAGGCCTCTGCTTTCTGGCAAACATGTCAAACCTGGCCTCATCCACAGTAGCAGCTGTGCTGGATCTGTCATACATTAGGATGACAAACCTCTCCAGAATATGTAGGTCACAATCCTCCACTGTGGGAGGGTAAATACCCAGTTTGGAGAATACAGGCGAGACCTCTGGGCATATGTCCCATGTCTGCCAAGCAGTTTTCTTGCCTTTGTCGCGGAAGGCTGACACGGTGTCACATCCTGTAAAGGCATGAAAGAATAGCAAGCTGATAGCCGCATCTTTGTGCACGCCAAACATGCTGCAGAACATGGTAGCCAATCCATCCTGATCAAGGCAAATGACACAGATGTTCTCATCTTAGCAAGTGTCTTCGCTGCTCTTCAAGAGGCTGGACTACAGCAGATGTGGGTTGCATTTGGACAAGGTCAGAGCCTGCGCTGGATCAGTGTGCATGACCTATTTCATTTTGTTGGCCAGGAGAAGGTCAAAGGCATGCTATTCTTTCATGCCTTTACAGGATGTGACACCGTGTCAGCCTTCCGCAACAAAGGCAAGAAAACTGCTTGGCAGACATGGGACATATGCCCAGAGGTCTCGCCTGTATTCTCCAAACTGGGTATTTACCCTCCCACAGTGGAGGATTGTGACCTACATATTCTGGAGAGGTTTGTCATCCTAATGTATGACAGATCCAGCACAGCTGCTACTGTGGATGAGGCCAGGTTTGACATGTTTGCCAGAAAGCAGAGGCCTTATGAGTCAATCCCACCAACCAGAGCAGCTTTGCTCCAACACACCAGGCGTGCTGCCTACCAGGCTGGTTGTGTGTGGGCCCAGGCAACCCAGTGTCAGCCAGGAGCAGAGGACCCTGCAGACTGGGGATGGCAGAAGGTTGGTGAGGAATGGCAGGTCTTCTGGACAGCCAACTCTCCAATAGCCAAGACGTGCAAACAGCTTACCAAATGTGGCTGTAAATGTGGCTGTCGTGGCAGGTGCAAGTGCTATAAACTGGGTCTCATGTGTACAGCTCTGTGCAGTTGCAACTGTGAGGTGTAACTCAAACCTCTTTTTTATGCTCTCCCGATTCCGTAAAAGAACCTATAAGCTGTATCTCAAGAACCGCAATAGATATAGACATGCACTAGGTACCAAAATATCCACTTTTATCAACGTCTAAATTCTGTACTGCAATGGCCCCATTGGATTCATAGACCAAAAAACATATGCACGCATCATAGTTGCTAAGATATGATTACTTCAAGTTAATGGCAGCCATCTTGGACGCCATCTTGGATTTAGAATTGTATGTTATAACCCTACTGAAAATAACAGGTTATGAAAATAACACCAAATATCATCATATTCACTTATTAACAATCAATGTTGCACATTTCTTACTCTCCTGAGTCTGTAAAAGTACCTATATGCTGTATCTCAAGAACCGTAATAGATACAGTCATGTACGTGGTACCAAAATATCCACAATGCCCAAATTTATATTCAACTTTAATACATTTATGGTGCTTAAAATCAATACATTTCGACTTATAAAGGAAAAACCTCACTTTTGGACAGACATCTTGGATTTGTGGGCCGCCATTTTGGAATTTTGCGTGGCCAGCGGTATTTTTGAAAAGAGTGGGGTTTGAAGAGTAAATGTACCAAATTTCATGCTTGCATCACAAAGTGAACGATTTTTCTCTTAGCCGCTCCACTATTCTATAAATAGCGACTTTGAAAAGGAGAGGTTTTATTTTCAAGATAGGCATAATATTTTTTTTTGGTCCAAGTTTTTTTTTTTTTTTTTCAAAGTTTTTTTTTTTTGTCATGCATGGAAAAAAAAACTAACATAAAAAAAAATATTCATCCCTCTTTTTAAAAAAAAACTCATCCCTCCTAAAAAAAAAACTCTTCCCTCTTTTGGAAAAAAAACATCCCTCCTAAAAAAAAAAGCTCATCCCTCTTTTAAAAAAAACCTCATCCCTCCTAAAAAAAAAACCTCATCCCTCTTTTTTTTAAAAAAAACTCATCCCTCCTAAAAAAAAAACTCATCCCTCCAAAAAAAAAACTCATCCCTCAAAAAAAAAAACTCATCCCTCAAAAAAAAAAACTCATCCCTCAAAAAAAAAAACTCATCCCTCAAAAAAAAAAAATCATCCCTCAAAAAAAAAAACTTATCCCTCAAAAAAAAAAACTCATCCCTCAAAAAAAAAAACTCATCCCTCAAAAAAAATGTTATAGCCTATGTTTTTTTTTTCCATACCAGAAAACATAAACCACCAGCTCTTAAAATAATGTACCTACCCTTAAAACAATCTACCTAGCTCTTAAAATAATGTACCTACCCTTAAAACAATCTACCTAGCTCTTAAAATAATGTACCTACCCTTAAAACAATCTACCTAGTAATGTCCCCTAAGGGGCTCCGTACATTTCAATACATTAATATTAAAAAAAGAGCATTTACTTAGTAATTTGTAGTTTGAGTTAAAGTACTCCAGTACTTTAACTCAAGTACAAATTTGACTGAGCAACTTTCACTTGTAGTTGGGTAATATTAGATTTTGAATTTGACTCAAGAACTGGGCTTGAGAACTTTGTCCGCCATTGGGTGTCACTGGAACAAATTGAGGGTTAAAAGGCTAAGCGGTTTGCAGCTCCGTGTGAGAGTAGAAGGACCTCTGCATAATAAATGCTCTCGGTTCCGCTGGCAAAGTTGTGGATTAAGCACAGACATGTCCTGAACTAAACAAATCCCATTGGCACAGCTGTACTCAGCGGTCAGGGAGAGCTGTGAAGATGGGCCAAATTGACCTGGATTGGCCTTAAAGCTGCAATCCGTACGTTTTATGGCCTCTACTAACGGAGATTGGGGATTGCACTCTCAAACCCACTAGGTCTCCCACGTGAGAGACCAAACATTGACCCGTCCCATAGCCTGGAGGGACAGTTTGTGTAGTAATTGGCTAGTTTGTTGTCATGTCAACATTCGAAAATATGAAATGAAAGCGGAAGGCAACATCTTTACAGACTACCAATGAGCTATACATAATCATTCAGTAGGACACTTGATCTGATGATGATCGAGCAATTCAGCATGTATTACTCTACAACAGTGGGACACAAGTAACCTTGTTGCCCTGATCATGAGGCAAAAAAAAACAATCTTTGCAAGAAGAGCCACAACAACTCCCAGACTGCCCTAACAATCCAGCAGCCTTGAATTACTGGTAATCAAAGTAAAAATTTGCTGTTGCAGTTATTAAGTATTTTAAGCATTAGCTTGCCTAGAAGTGTCTGCAAGCCCACGTTGCGGCACGTAGTGAGCTTGTAGATCTGCTATTTTTGCCGAATGTTCACCTCAGAAGAGAGGTTAAGGATAATGTTTGTTATTTCAAGGGGGGAAAGCCTGCTCAGTACACTTAGACCAGTCTAACACAACAGCGCTGCATGGAAATGAAAAGAGACTTATTTTGAGCCCATGGTGTATTCTTGTGCCGATCGTGCTGTTCCAACCATCTGGGGTTTCTGTGCAGAACATGACAGGACTGTCACTGGGTTCCGCACACAGAACCACGGGTCACATCCTGTCTCCAGCTGTGGGCTTCTCACAAAACGATGTTCTTCCACGCTTCTCCCTCCCTCATCATTTCTCTGAGGACTCAATTCCCAGAGATTCTGCTGCTAACGCTAACCTACATTTTGTGATATTTTTACTGTATTTCTCTGTGTTTGTGCATGATGTATGCCTTTATCTGAAGCACTTTTACAGTGTGTGTGCTACACATTCACTCATTTTCAGGGTGAATGAATGGAGTGGGGGCCATGAAAGCCATTGCCCCCGTGCCCCTCAGTTTGGCCTTATGTGCCCCTCAAAAAATGATAAGCCAAAGGCTGCAGTGGCCTTGATTACCTTTTTCGCCTCTGCCTTTTTACTCGTCAATACAGGTTTTAGACACCAGTGACTTTTTTGAGATCCTGAATTCTTAACTCACCCTGACTCCCCATGCCCATCTTGAAATGAGTTTGCTTTTTATAACTAATATTATATAAATAAACATTATTTAATTAAATAAACAGCCTATTATTTATTTCACTGATAGCTATTGTATGTATTCCATTCATTATTTATGTGGGGAAACAAATAATTGTTTTATTTCAATGGAGAGTATCTGAGCTATTGTTGTCAATTTCTGCAGCCGTCCTTTCAAATGAAGGCAGATCTGTGGAGTGGCTTTCAAGGTCCAAGCTTTTGAAGGTTTCACAATGAGAAGCATTGTGAGCTTATATAACGGCTAATCATATCCAGTCAACATATACTTTGTTAACTGGAGTTCGCCAGGGCTCTATACTAGGCCATATCTCATATCTCGCACTACATGAAATTGCTGAAAATTGCCAATCTGCAAGATCACCACACGTCACAATGCAACACATTGTGAGCTTGTAGATAGACTATTTTCCATCTGACTTGGACTTTAACCTGAATGGAGGAATATATTCAATATTCGTGTTCGTGTACTCGGAACGCTTCGCCATCTCGACCTTGAAAATAAATCCTTTGTGTCCCTCATTTCTTTCCAACCATACTGGCATTGAAAAGATGTGAAGCAAATCATCAAATTGCTTTCCATCCATTTAAAGAAAATCTCAACTGATGCCTGAAGAAGATCCTTGACCGAAACATTCTGATTAAATGTTTCTGATGTTCTTTGTTGAGTAAGTGAAGACAGCGATTTTTATTTCTGTGTAAAAAGGTGTGCAAAATACATTTTTTTACTCGAAAATTTCACCTTTTTCAATGGAATGTTTATTTTCCAATGACTATAAAAAACAAGAAATGACAAAGTCATAATATACCCGCTTGCGGCAGGCTTTTTTTGCCCCAATCTGCAGCACAAAATGTAAAAGTTGTCATTAAAATAAAATCTCAGCCATTCCAATGCAACAAAAATAACTCCACAGAGGTTCATTGGTTGGCTACCAATATAAAGTGTGTGTGTGTGTGTGTGTGTGTGTGTGTGTGTGTGTGTGTGTGTGTGTGTGTGTGTGTGTGTGTGTGTGTGTGTGTGTGTGTGTGTGTGTGTGTGTGTGTGTGTGTGTGTGTGTGTGTGTGTGTGTGAGAGGACTGGTTGATAGTGTTGTCTGCATTGTTCCTGGACAAAAGACCGGTGGTGACCAGTTAGTATTAATTTATGTATGAAAGAAATAAACTATTATCACAATAAACTAAGTGAGTCCATTGAATACAGGTAGCCTAAGGGCAGTCATGTTAAAAACATCAACAGTGGTGGAAAAAGTACTGTAATGTTTTACTTAAGTAAAAGTATCAGTACTGCAATGTAACCCTAACCCTTTATAAAAGTGAAGCTCACAACTTGTCTTTTGATTTCACTGTTTGAAACAGGGCTTGAGTTGTAATGCATAACTGCAAGTTTGCCCTACATTTTGTGATATTTTTACTGTATTTCTCTGTGTTTGTGCATGATGTATGCCTTTATCTGAAGCACTTTTACAGTGTGTGTGCTACACATTCACTCATTTTCAGGGTGAATGAATGGAGTGGGGGCCATGAAAGCCATTGCCCCCGTGCCCCTCAGTTTGGCCTTATGTGCCCCTCAAAAAATGATAAGCCAAAGGCTGCAGTGGCCTTGATTACCTTTTTCGCCTCTGCCTTTTTACTCGTCAATACAGGTTTTAGACACCAGTGACTTTTTTGAGATCCTGAATTCTTAACTCACCCTGACTCCCCATGCCCATCTTGAAATGAGTTTGCTTTTTATAACTAATATTATATAAATAAACATTATTTAATTAAATAAACAGCCTATTATTTATTTCACTGATAGCTATTGTATGTATTCCATTCATTATTTATGTGGGGAAACAAATAATTGTTTTATTTCAATGGAGAGTATCTGAGCTATTGTTGTCAATTTCTGCAGCCGTCCTTTCAAATGAAGGCAGATCTGTGGAGTGGCTTTCAAGGTCCAAGCTTTTGAAGGTTTCACAATGAGAAGCATTGTGAGCTTATATAACGGCTAATCATATCCAGTCAACATATACTTTGTTAACTGGAGTTCGCCAGGGCTCTATACTAGGCCATATCTCATATCTCGCACTACATGAAATTGCTGAAAATTGCCAATCTGCAAGATCACCACACGTCACAATGCAACACATTGTGAGCTTGTAGATAGACTATTTTCCATCTGACTTGGACTTTAACCTGAATGGAGGAATATATTCAATATTCGTGTTCGTGTACTCGGAACGCTTCGCCATCTCGACCTATTTGAAAGATCTATTTGTATCTCCATCACAATTAACTGGAGTACTTTCCTGCATAACCAGTCAAGAATACAGTTGACACTAAAGTTATTATTATTATTTAGCCTTTATAAAAGTGAAGCTCACAACTTGTCTTTTAATTTCATGCAAGTTTGCCCTTTTCACTACTGGCTTACATGAACAAAATACCCAAATGGGTCCATTTGGTTTCATTAATGTCTTTTCTAATTAAAGTATTCAATAAAAAAATCAAAAATAGCAGATCTACAAGCACACAAGGCGGCGACGCTTGTAGATCTGCTATATTAATGAAACATGTTTTGTGTTACGCTGATTTTAGCGTCAATTTTGATGCTAAAATCATCATCAATCTTGGAATGGTTTGCAACATTTTAATCACAAGGCCCGTACCTTTAAAATGGTATATAGATTGACTATGTAGGTGACACACACGCTAGTGTAACTCACTAGTGTTGCCATGTACACTAATTATAAGCGACCTCGTTTTCTGTAAAGTTGCTTGTAAATATAGGTAGTTGCTTTTTATTTGTTATTATTTTGTTGTGAGCTTGTAGATCGGCTATTTCGAAATCGTCTATTTTCAAATAGCCGATGCATATAGGTTTATATAAAGTCATTACAGCACCATAACATGGTTAATACATTTTTTTTTGGGATGTACAATACATGAAAATTACGAGAGTAATAACGCGACTTGCGTCGATAACTAATGGGGAGCGGACATTAGCGCGCTTGGCTAAAAACAGTTAGTTAGTAACATCATACAAGCTAACTATTAGCCAAATTCGGCTAGCGCTCGGAGGAATCCATAGTCCCATAGCTTGGGAGGACGAGGCCGCCCGTTCAGAGTATGGGAAAGTATCCCATTGGCTTAAACGACAGCCAATGACGCAAATCTGTCGAATGCAAATGAAAGTGTCGAATGCAAATCTGTAATCTGTCGAATGATGAGTAGTAGGTCTGCCTCGTTAGACCCGCAGCTTTCAGCAAGCGGGTAAAAAGACGAGGACAAAGTGTGATCTAAGTTCATAGAAAGGATCAATCTAAATGGTTGTTAATGTCAATGAAAAATCATGAAAAATTTAGCAAATCTTTGAATATATATTTTTTAAAGAGAACATTTGTAACTCAAATCTTTACTTCTGGGGATTCTACAAATGTCTTCTAAATCCTAATAGTTCATTTAAAAAAACAACAACATATGTTGCTATAATAATATCAGTGGTTCTCAAACTTTTTCATGTCAAGGACCCCCAAATGATATGTATTTGTCCACGGATCCCCATCTCAAAATACTTTGTTCCAGGGACCCCAAGAAGCAAAGATTTTAGTAAAAAATGTTTGCTATATATTAAAAAATGTGCACACATTTTCAAGATTTTCCTAAAATAGCCAAAGAAATCTTAAAATGACACAGATGCGTTTCCGGTCTCAATGCATGGATTAAATGACTGGCTGCTGTCGTGGAATTCTGGATCAATCAGCAATCAATAAGGCACATAGGAGTCGAGACAATATTCTAGGTGGAGGTGGTTATGCTTTATGTACATGATGTCATGGTCAGAAGTACGTTAACACTCATGTCAGTGGTACGGTAGTTCTACCTCGAGCACAGGGCATAGTTATACAGGGCATAGTTATACTGTAGCTGCCTGAAGGACAAACTGAACCATAACAAGATAGGCTGTACCAAAACAATAGCTATTAGGCCTAGTGGAGACATCTAGGCTCTTACAAGCTGTCAAATATCATAATGTATAGTAGAAGTATTATAAGGGATGGTATAATATAAAGGTTAGATATGAGCAGCCATATAACTTTTTCCTCACTGCCATACCCTCTCTGACCACCATGACACTGAGAGCTCAGGGAGCTCAGAGAGGGAAGAACCAAAAAGCAATAAACAAAGACATTTGGGCAGCGATTCCAAACCTGTGGGCCGGGGCCCACTGGTAGACTGTCAGGAGATTGCAAGCGGGTCCCCAAATAATTGGCAAAACTCTTAAATAGACTAGGCCGAATTTCAAAAAGTGTGCTAATTTAAAGTGCTGAAGGCAAATCGTGTTAATTTATGACGTACTACATGTTTTCTTGGGGTATTAATCCAAATCTGCTGTATGTCTAGCTAAAAGATTGCTGCTAATGCCTCAAAATGGACAATTTAAAGATGGCGGCCAGCCACCACTATGCTGACATTTATTAAAACATCTTTTTGACTAAACAAGATAGAAACTTGATATAATTTAGCTTAAGGTTTTCATACAGTATATGGGGAATCCAATGCCATATTCCGATTTGAGATCAAATGTAAGGAAACTGCTTGAAACTCATATGGTGAAAATTGTCATTTATAGTCAGGGTTATTGCAAATAACTGAAAAAATGTCTTCAGCAATGTGTTTGTACTCGTGACAGCTGTTGAAAGTTGGGGTAAAAATGTCTAATTCTGCCTTAGCTTGTACAGTATGGGGTCAAACAAGGGTTTTTCACCAATACCACTCCTTGGCAGAAAAACAACCACACCCACTTTTCCCTCTAGTCACTAACCCATTTCTTGTGTGAAAGTATACAGTATATTGCTGGGTGCATGTAAATTAAAACGTAGTTTATTTCAATTTCTCAAATACTACGAGATACTGCTCCACAATGTCGTAATCAATTTATCCCCCTCGCTTTGCAAACAGCTGTGACTCAACTTGCCCACTTTGAGTTTCTCACTTGCGGGTCGAAGTCAACAATACTTGTGGGGTATTTGTGATATTTTTTAATGAATCTTAGCCAGCTGTTGGAGGTTTTTCACTTCGGACATGGGAGAGGGGAGAAGCCCAGGGCTTTCTTGGCCCAGACAGACACATGTATGTGCGTGTGCGTGTGTTTGTTCTGTGTTTGGGCTGTGTGAGGCAGGAAGAGACTGGTAAAGAGGGAGGGAATATAAATACCAAATATCAAAAACACTAATACAAATAAAAGTTCCTTGTATAAAGGTCACACTTGGCAATAAAACAGCATCTGAGTTCTGAGAAAAGGAGGCAATGAAATGACTGACAGCGAGACGGAAAGAGAAAGTTGTTTGCTGTGAAGCCCAGGATGAGAGCAGGTTTAATTATCTGCCCTCATATAGCCAGCAGCCAACAGGTGACTGGAATGCACTGCCCTGACACTCTGGATCAAAGCCAGGAAAGATAATTACACCACCCACACCTCCTCTCTCCCAGATAAAGCCTGATCTATACTCAGTCGTGCAACAGTGTCGCGCTTTGAAAATAGCAGACCTACAAGCGCGCCACGCGTCGCAGACTGGACCCGTCGCGAGCTTATAGGTCAGCTACTGTATCTTCAGTGCACAACACCATTGTTATGATGGAGCATAAATTTGACTTTGCAGACACACTTAGCCACAGTCTGTGTGTTTCCAGCCATTACTTGAAGGCAAAATGCATACAACCGAGACATGCTGGGGCAGTTTTTGGGGCACAGAGGTACTTTGTTTGTTTGTTTTGTTGTTGCTGTTTTGTCTTTGTGAGGATGCGCAAGTGAGTGCATGTGAGGGGTTGTGCAAGGTCACGCACAGCAGCAGACTGAAGCCACCCGGCTGAATATTTTATCGGTTCATCATTAACACACAGCTGGGGATGTGACAGTCTTTAAACCATTCAATCCGGGAACGCAGCTCTGTCATTTTAGACTTCTTTGGCTATTCAAAAATAGCAGATATACAAGCTCATAGTGTGGCACCGAGTGCTTGTAGATCTGCTATTTTTGAAAAATCGTATTTTTTTTTGCACATCTTTGAATATATTCGTGTCTTCTAAATCCTAAAACTTATGTTGCTATATCAGTGTTCTCAATTTTGTTCACGTCAAGGACCTCCAAAATGATATGTATTTGGCCGCGGACCCACATCTCAAAGATTTGAACTACAAATGTTTGCTTTGCACAAATTTTCACGATTTTTCAAAAATAGCAGATCTACAAGCTCATAGCGCGGCACTCGGTGCTGCGCTTTGAGCTTGTATATCTGCTATTTTTGAATAGCCAATGTCATGGCTGGCTCTTGCCACAACAAATAATAGGGGAGGGAGACCAACGGAAAGTGTAACAAAGATATTTATTGACTACTAAACTAACATAAGCAACTTAACTGAAAGTAAAGTAACATGATAACAGTAAAGGATCCAATGAGGTGTGGAGTCAGTAAATCAGTGGTGTAAGTGTGGATGCGTGGAACATGGTGTAGTGCAGGGTGTGTGGATGAAAAGAATAATCAAATGGAACAGAACAAAAGCATGGGGCGCAGCTGAAGAGGACGGCAGTCCTCTCTCCTCTGGATCTCAACGCAGACAAAGTCATGGGCTGGCTTTTATACACTCCTGGAGGCACCGGGCCCAGGTGCTCTCCAATGAGCCATTAGTAGATAACTACCCCACCCTGTTCACCTAAAAGGAACAGCATTAGCAGAGAACACTCCCATAACACTCCATATAAGGGAGTGGGGCATCACACCAAATAAATCTTGAAATGGCAGAGATGCGTTCCCGGATTGAATGGGTTAAAGGACAGATAGAGTCTCAGCCAGGGCACTGGGATACCATGGCCTTCAGTTTAACGATGCTCCTTTGATGTCTCTAAAGAATGATGGTAGAAACTAGAAAAGTGTGCCCCTCAGAGTGGAGATCTCCGCCAGCCATGTGGTTTCTACCCCACAGCAACAATATATGCAGAAACGTGATGGAGACCTTGTGAAGCTCTGTTTCCTGTGTAGTGGCTCGGACCGGCCATCACAGGCTGTTTGTTCTCTGTAGGATCAGCAACACATTAAAATCACAAAACATGTATTTGCCAGGTCTGGATGTGGACAAGAAATTGGCCTTGCACGGACAACACAAAACAATTCAATCTCATGGTTTCACTGCAGTATTGGAGATTTGTCAAAATGTTCAACTGCACCGAGAGCTGGTCACAATTTATCGCGGATAATACAATGCTTTGTTTATTTTTGGACTTCTAAGCCTGTCAGTCAGTAAGCCTACTGTACTTCTGACACTTGGCTAATGTCATTTTAAGGTGTTGAGATGCTCATCATAACTGCCTCTGTCTTTGTTCAGAGTTAATTCTCCGTGCTTTGAAAGTCTCTCAGCATCATAATAACTTGTCTCAACTGAAACAGGACAGGAGCAATATGACGGCGCTGTATGAAAGGTGTAATTAATTCCATTGTTTGTAGCCTTTGGAGCAGTGAAGAGCTGAGGTGTTCAATCAATCTCTGCAGCACAGCTGAATAGAAATGGCAGTTTTGACACAAGACCCTCTGTTCACTTATTAGCTATTTTCATTATGAATGGAAACTATTCAACCTATTCAAACTATACAACAATTTGCATAATAAGTGTCTGACTAGTACAGTCTGATATGAGCAAGAAATGAACGGTAAGAGTAGGCCTGTCTGTCTGTCTCTCTGTCTGTCTGTCTGTCTGCCTGTTCATCATTGATCTACACAATCTTTCTCCCTCTCTTAATCCAATTTCAATTCAAAAGGTTTATTGGCAGGGAAAACATGCTTTTGCTGTAAAGATAAATTAAAATAAAAACTCATAAAAAGTCAAATGTATTTAAAGGTATCTGCTCTGTTTGTATGTACAGTAGGTCTATGTACTATGGTGCAGAGAGTGCAGGAATGCACAGATGATTGACAGTCTTTATAGTGGTTGTATTGGATTGGAACTCATCTTCCTGTCACAACAGCTGTGATGTCTTTCCGTCATGCTGTATCTACAGTTCTTTCTTTTCTTGCCCGTTAATCTGTATTTTTTAACAAATCACAAATCTTGCTGCTGTGTTTGCACAATGCTGTACTTCACCCAGCAAATATTATACATTATTGTCTCCGCCAGGCCGAAGGTATGGCGGAGAGTATGTTTTACCCTCCGTGTGTGTGTGTGTCCGTCTCAGCCAAGCTAACATTGGTCAAGCTTCACGTGACATCACAATATGTAATATAAATAGGTAAGACAGGATTAATCAGGAACAGTACTTTCTTTAACCACCTCGCCTGGCGGAGACCTGTGCTCCGAGGAGCACATTTTCTAGTTAGTCATGCTTTCAAATGATTTTGGGGTCTTTATAATCTAGGTAGGCAGTCTCTGATATTTTAGGGCTGTGGGTAGGTAGTAGTTATAAAGTACAGCTCAGTTTCTCCACCTCATCCTGTGTGCAGTGGGTGCACAGTCTGTCTTCTCTTGGGAGCCAGGGCTGCCTGTGGCGGCCTCTCTTGATGGCAAGACTGTGTTCACTAAGTCTGGACATAGTCAAGGATTCCCTTCGTTTTGCTCCAGTCTCAGTGGTGACAGGTATTCTGCCAGGGTGTGTTCTCTCTTTAGGGCCAAATAGCAATTCCAATTGGCTCTGTCTTTGGTTCATTCTTTCTATTGTGTCAAATAGTTTTCTTTTTGTTATCTCCGACAGCTGAAGACGGGGCTGATATTATGTGTTTTTTTCTTTCTTATAATTTGGTTTAGTCCAGTGGGTTTTCTGTCTGGTGGCTTTGCTTGTGTTCAGCAGAGTCCCATAACCAGCTGACTGAGCGGGCATCTCTCTAGAGTCTCTCTGTAGGTGAGGTCCAGGGCTGGACTGGGACAAAAAAATCGGCTCTTGGCATTTAATACCGTGACTGGCCCTTTCTGATGTGGAAAGAAAAAGTTCACCTAACGTTACTTTCATCTCTCTCGCTCTTTTTTGTCCATTTCGTGTCAGCATCAAGTACACCACATTTGGTTTGCTCATCAGAATTTGTGACTTTCCGTCACTGCAGTGATGTAGGTCACAGAATCTGATACTGCAGCTAATATTGCTTAATTGAAGCTTTCTGATTTTCATTTTAATGCATATTCATTTAGATTTTTGTTGTTTTAATATTCTCGTTAGTTGACTCAGCATGGAGAATCGTCTTCCTGCTGATGCTGTCTAATCCATGCTACTGGCAGAATCAGCATTTTTCTTTGTAAAGAATTGGTTGATCTTTATGTTTTGTCTTTTAATCACCATAGTGAACTGTATTATTTAGTTTACCCAGAAGCAGGAGTTGCAAATCTGTGTGCGTAGCAGTTTGTGTTTGTGTGTGTACGTGTGCACGTGAGTGTGCGTGTGTGTGCCTGCGTGTGTGTGTGCGTGCGTGTGCGGTCGCTTGTGTAACTGGCTGACTGACTGACTGAATTCTCATACCATTGTGATGCAGACATCCAGCGATGAGCCTGTATTCTAGTTTCTCGCTCTGTTCTCTCGATAAACTCAACATGAAAACATATCTTCAGGATCCCACAGCAGGCCTTTATTATTTTACTGGCCAACTTCATTCCAATCAAATCGTCCATTAAGTAACTGGACATAAATTTGCTGAGTTTTTATAACAAATAAAACAGAGACAGAGGACTGAATGCATCATTCATTATCATTTACAGACATTTTACGATTTGTTTCCTCAGTAGAATCAGTGAAATGTCAAGTCAAGATGAAATAACATTTGTCTTTTTAATCCTTTTACATCACATCCTGGTCATATTCTGAACATATTAAATCATAATATGGCAAAAATAAATAATTTTATCTTGGTTTTCTTTCTTCCTGCAAAGCTAAATATGATGTATGTAGGCTTGAACCAACCAGTTTCAACAAATAATCTCATGAAATCCACCCATCAATCAATCTTCAACTCAACTTTTAATTATAATTTTCATGTTTCTTATGCACTTATGATGTTCCAATCAAATTCCCCTCAACATCCCGTCCCCAATGCTGTTTCATTCTGAAATATGTCACGATAAGAAGGTTTGATACTCTACTAAAATGCCCAAAATAGGGACGCCAGGTTGATAAATCTATATTATTTATCTTCCAGTATATCAGTCCTACCACCAGAACATTACATTACATATTACAAATAAGAGTGAAATAGGTCAAATGTGTCCAGGGTCGGGCTGAACTAGGCTTGCCAAGTTCTTCAGCAATTTCCCTGGGGATAAATAAAGTTTCTATCTATTTTCTGTCTCTCTCACAACACACTGCAAAAGGATTGAAACAAAACAAAAAACCTACATACAATGTCAGATTGAATGAATAAGCAATATTGTGTACCTGTACAACTCTCTGCAAGAGTTAATTATCTCAGAAACTGGGTACTGATGTCTCTGAATTTTGATGTATTCAAGAGCCTGGGCCTCCAGAGACTCCACTGCCATTAATTGGAGACTAACGTTTGAGCTTTTAAAGGTCATATTGTTAAAAAACTATTATGCAGAGGAATGATAAAATAATTTATCCAAAGAGTTTTTAAAAAGGTGTGGAAAAAAGTAATGCTTTCCCCCTAGAAAAGCTTACTTCTGTAAGCTGATGTGCTTCCGTTTTCATTGGGAAAGGTACCATTCCCCCCCTAAAAAAAACACTTGGAGGCAGCCACCAAATTACAATGATGTAAACTGCATACGGTAATTGCTGCCTTACAGACGGGCGCTACAGTAGGTCGTCCTCAGACGAGCCCTCCAGCGGCGTGTCCAGTCAACTCGATCCTCCATACATCTGTCAAGCTCGCCAGTACTTGCATCTTTCTGTAGAAGGCTATGTTCACACTAATATTGTAACACCTGGGACGTCCTCATGATCGATGGCTGTGTGTTGGCTGCCTTCCACAGCACAGGTTTGCTGGCTGGGAGCTCCCTGTGTCTGTAGTGACCGGCCAGCCTCATTCTCCTGGCCGCTGTCTATTGACCCCCCCCCCATATACTGTTCATGCTTATTTGCGTTGAAGTAAAAGTATCAATGCCACAATCTAGATATACTCAGTTACAAGTAAAGGTCTTGCATTTAACATTTATTTGAGTAAAAGTGCTTAAGTATTGGCATCAAAATATACTTAAGTAGCAAAAGTAAAAGTACTCATTGAGCAAAAGTACACATTTCACAAGTTCAATATGTATACAAATCTTTTGAAAATAGCAGATCTACAAGCTCACAACGTTTCGCATTGTGACACGTTGTGAGCAATATTTTCAAATAGCTGCAGTATATACAGTACAAGGCTAAAGTGGTTAATGCATGTCTTGCAATAATAATACAAAGTAACTAGTAACTAAAGTTTTCAAATAATTGTAGTGAAGTAAATTTACAATATTTGCCTCTGAGATGTAGTGGAGTAGAAGTATTGGAAATTGGAAATACTCAAGTAAAGTACAAAAACCTCACAATTGTACTTAAGTACAGTACTTAAGTAAATGTACTTGGTTACTTTCCACCACTGCTTATTTGAAACGTGTTCATCCTAGTTGATGTTTAGTACTGCATGCATGTAGGCTTCTGATGTAGCACCCATCCAGGGGTGTTCGGAAACACATAAAGGTGTCACACAGTATGTGTTTCCAGTTCAAACCTGTTGCCGTGCCAGTGAAAGCTATGGGGATGTGAACTTGAAACGGGTAATGGGTATGCCAACCACTGGAAACCCCGGACTACAGTTATGCCTATTTGGTCTCTGATGTGTGAGACCTGGGCTCACATCGCGGGTAGGACATAAAACCTTACGCATTGCAACTTTAACTTTGTGACCTCTCAGAGGCTTTCAACTTTCCTCTCTTAACTTTCAATCCCATCTTCACCTCTGATCTGTTGTCTCCTCCTGCATATCCATCATTCTCTCTCATGCTCTCTTTCTCTCTCCCTCTCTCATCTCTCTTCCTCCTTTCAAGCTTCTAATGTCAAAGACATTAAAGAGCTTTCCTGGAATGATAAATGTTTTATTAGCTTGCTCTCTTTCTTTCTCTCTCTCTCCCTTTCTCTCTCTCTCTGTCTTTGTCTCTCTCTCTTACTCTCTTTCTCTCTATTTTGGAGGGTAAATACAAAGAGGAAGTGAAGGAAAAGTTCTCTCTCTCTCTCTCGCTCCCTCCTGACTTCATTTCCATATCTGTCAGTCTGCCTTGGCTCCACTGTGACCCATCATCTCCGCTCATCTCTCCTACTCTTTCCTCATCCCTGTTTTCAGCTCTCTCCTCTTTCATCCAATCTCCTCGTCTCGGCGAAACCAAACCGCCGGCTATGTGCTCGCCTCGCGAAAGGTCCTGTTTCACAGGTCCACGGGTAATCTCCAATCAGAGCAGACGAATGATAAAACAAGTGTTCGAAAACTCACCGCTGGCGATAACCCCCCCCCCCCACACACACACACACACACACACACACACTTCTCAGCTACCTTAATAGAAAGCAGCAACAAAACTTCCAAAGCATTGAACACGCCGTCTCTCCAGACAATAAGACGCGGCCTCTGAGCGAAGCCTTGTGTTGGCCTTTAGAACATGATGTTAAAGCAGGTATGGGGGGAGGAGTTGCCGGCGCAACTTCTAAAGGGCCCTATATCTTAAATGCTACGCTGTAGTTGAGGCCTATATTTAGCCTGCGGGGCTTGTAGACGATTGTGTTTCTCGTGCTGTAATAGCTGTCTCTCTCCTTGGGGACTGTGTGTATGCTCTCTGTCTCTGACACCCTTTGGCTGTGCGGCTGATTGCTTTCCCCCCTCTGCAGAAATGGGTCAGGTTATGTGGGCTGCATCGCTACACCTCGTATCCCGCCGTACCTGTATCCCGGGCACATTATCACCAAACCAGACCCTGCCTATGATTAGGGTGGTGGCACCGCACCAGGCTCGCTCAGAGCGTTTTTTCGGGGCGGAGGATGGGGGTACATTCAGACAGTCCCACGTGTGCATGATGTACACAGTGAAATCACCGCCTCATACAGGCCCCATTGGGTTACATTTGTACACTATTTGGAGTTACAGTAAATGTACACTAAGGATTTTAACTGTCTATGTGTTAAAGGGATAGTTCAGCCTAAAATGACTTTTTTCTATCGATTTAGTCACTCCATGGAGACTTGAATTCATGGATATTTTTAAGTTTTAGGCGCATTCCTCAGCCAATAATTTGATGACCAGCGGACCGGTAGGCAGTGGTTCCGGTAGGAAACACAAAGGAGACACGCAACTTAGGAATGATCCTAGGACCCTGTAAAATGGAATGGACGGATGTGAATCCAGTCCAAAAAAACGTCACTTCCGTCAACTCCAATGATAGAATGTTGAGAAAAAGGTCCATATATCCATACTTTTTTACATTGGTAAAAACAAGGCATTTTCGACGCGCGATCACTCAACGGCGCAATGGCGGATCGCGCTAAAAATATTATTGTTCCAGTCGTTAGACGGGACCCTCGACCATCGCCCAGACACCCTTTGTTTACATCCGGGTCCTCGTGGTGGCTACTACAGCTCTAAACACATCGCTGTAAACGGTAAGTAAAGAAACGATGGCACTGAATGTACCCTGTTTTAAAGAACCTCTGGCACCCGATGTGTTAAATGTCAAGTGTTCATTGTTCAGATAAATGAGTGAGAGAGACCAGTGGAAGAAGGGAGAGCTTGCCGGGATTCTTTTTAGTTTTTGCAGACCCTCATCCACCATATTTTTCTGTCTGTTTTTAACATAATGCATTTTTAGTTTTTTCATACTTTCTATAAAATCTAGTATTTCTCTGCTGTTCCATTCGATTCCGGGAGGCTGACATATTACCTTTCCAGCTTCATTTATCCAGTAATTGGCCTGGCCGTGTCCATTAATACACTCATCCTGAGAGACCACACACTCTGCATTGATGCTCTGTCCTCCACTTCCCAGCAGTTCTCCTATTAGA